>NC_090347.1:51498417-51828158 GCF_035084215.1 Heptranchias perlo
AAGAACTTTTCGTGGTTTTGTTGATTTTCAGCAAATGAACATATTTCAGCGAGGGATAAGTTTTTTCTTTAATAGCGTCAGATTTTATCTTAAAATACAAGAACATTTCGTGGTTCTTGTCAATTTTTGTTGGTTTTCATCCAATGAACTTATTTCAGTCAGCTAGATCTTTCTTCTTCAAAGCAAAAAGATTTTATCTTCAAATACAAGAACTTTTCGTGGTTTTGTTGATTTTCAGCAAATGAACATATTTCAGCGAGCGAGAAGTTTTTTCTTTAGAAGCGTCAGATTTTATCTTAAAATACAAGAACTTTTCGTGGTTCTTGTCAATTTTTGTTGGTTTTCATCTTATGAGCTTAGCTCAGTCAGCGAGATCCTTCTTCTTCAAAGCAAAAAGATTTTATCTTCAAATACAAGAACTTTTCGTGGTTTTGTTGATTTTCAGCAAATGAACATATTTAAGCGAGCGAGAAGTTTTTTCTTTAAAAGCGTCAGATTTTATCTTAAAATTCAAGAACTTTTCGTGGTTCTTGTCAATTTTTGTTGGTTTTCATCCAATGAACTTATTTCAGTCAGCAAGATCTTTCTTCTTCAAAGCAAAAAGATTTTATCTTCAAATACAAGAACTTTTCGTGGTTTTGTTGATTTTCAGCAAATGAACATATTTCAGCGAGCGAGAAGTTTTTTCTTTAAAAGCGTCAGATTTTATCTTAAAATACAAGAACTTTTCGTGGTTCTTGTCAATTTTTGTTGGTTTTCATCCAATGAACTTATTTCAGTCAGCAAGATCTTTCTTCTTCAAAGCAAAAAGATTTAATCTTCAAAGAGAAGAACTTTTCGTGGTTTTGTTGTTTTTCAGCAAATGAACATATTTCAGCGAGGGAGAAGTTTTTTCTTTAATAGCGTCAGATTTTATCTTAAAATACAAGAAATTTTCGTGGTTCTTGTCAATTTTTGTTGGTTTTCATTCAATCAACTTATTTCAGTCAGCTAGATCTTTCTTCTTCAAAGCAAAAAGATTTTATCTTCAAATACAAGAACTTTTCGTGGTTTTGTTGATTTTCAGCAAATGAACATATTTCAGCGAGTGAGAAGTTTTTTCTTTAATAGCGTCAGATTTTATCCTAAAATACAAGAACTTTTCGTCGTTCTTGTCAATTTTTGTTGGTTTTCATTCAAGCAACTTATTTCAGTCAGCTCGATCTTTCTTCTTGAAAGCAAAAAGATTTTATCTTCAAATACAAGAACTTTTCGTGGTTTTGTTGATTTTCAGCAAATGAACATATTTCAGCGAGGGAGAAGTTTTTTCTTTAATAGCGTAAGATTTTATCTTAAAATACAAGAACTTTTCGTGGTTCTTGTCAATTTTTGTTGGTTTTCATTCAATCAACTTATTTCAGTCAGCTAGATCTTTCTTCTTCAAAGCAAAAATATTTTATCTTCAAATACAAGAACTTTTCGTGGTTTTGTTGATTTTCAGCAAATGAACATATTTCAGCGAGGGAGAAGTTTTTTCTTTAATAGCGTCAGATTTTATCCTAAAATACAAGAACTTTTCGTGGTTCTTGTCAATTTTTGTTGGTTTTCATCCAATCAACTTATTTCAGTCAGCCAGATCTTTCTTCTTGAAAGCAAAAACATTTTATCTTCAAATACAAGAACTTTTCGTGGTTTTGTTGATTTTCAGCAAATGAACATATTTCAGCGAGGGATAAGTTTTTTCTTTAATAGCGTCAGATTTTATCTTAAAATACAAGAACATTTCGTGGTTCTTGTCAATTTTTGTTGGTTTTCATCCAATGAACTTATTTCAGTCAGCTAGATCTTTCTTCTTCAAAGCAAAAAGATTTTATCTTCAAATACAAGAACTTTTCGTGGTTTTGTTGGTTTTCAGCAAATGAACAAATTTCAGCGAGCAAGAAGTTTTTTCTTTAATAGCGTAAGATTTTATCTTAAAATACAATAACTTTTCGTGGTTCTTGTCAATTTTTGTTGGTTTTCATCTTATGAGCTTAGTTCCGTCAGCGAGATCCTTCTTCTTCAAAGCAAAAAGATTTTATCTTCAAATACAAGAACTTTTCGTGGTTTTGTTGATTTTCAGCAAATGAACATATTTCAGCGAGCGAGAAGTTTTTTCTTTAAAAGCGTCAGATTTTATCTTAAAATACAAGAACTTTTCGTGGTTGTTGTCAATTTTTGTTGGTTTTCATCCAATGAACTTATTTCAGTCAGCAAGATCTTTCTTCTTCAAAGCAAAAAGATTTAATCTTCAAACAGAAGAACTTATCGTGGTTTTGTTGATTTTCAGCAAATGAAGATATTTCAGCGAGGGAGAAGTTTTTTCATTAATAGCGTCAGATTTTATCCTAAAATACAAGAACTTTTCGTGGTTCTTGTCAATTTTTGTTGGTTTTCATCTTATGAACTTA
The DNA here is from genome assembly GCF_035084215.1 of Heptranchias perlo. Classification (NCBI taxonomy): domain Eukaryota; kingdom Metazoa; phylum Chordata; class Chondrichthyes; order Hexanchiformes; family Hexanchidae; genus Heptranchias; species Heptranchias perlo. Next base: position 51,500,847 of record NC_090347.1, read on the forward strand.
TTTCAGTCAGCGAGATCCTTCTTCTTCAAAGCAAAAAGATTTTATCTTCAAATACAAGAACTTTTCGTGGTTTTGTTGATTTTCAGCAAATGAACATATTTCAGCGAGCGAGAAGTTTTTTCTTTAAAAGCGTCAGATTTTATCTTAAAATACAAGAACTTTTCGTGGTTCTTGTCAATTTTTGTTGGTTTTCATTCAATCAACTTATTTCAGTCAGCTAGATCTTTCTTCTTCAAAGCAAAAATATTTTATCTTCAAATACAAGAACTTTTCGTGGTTTTGTTGATTTTCAGCAAATGAACATATTTCAGCGAGGGATAAGTTTTTTCTTTAATAGCGTCAGATTTTATCTTAAAATACAAGAACATTTCGTGGTTCTTGTCAATTTTTGTTGGTTTTCATCCAATGAACTTATTTCAGTCAGCTAGATCTTTCTTCTTCAAAGCAAAAAGATTTTATCTTCAAATACAAGAACTTTTCGTGGTTTTGTTGATTTTCAGCAAATGAACATATTTCAGCGAGCGAGAAGTTTTTTCTTTAAAAGCGTCAGATTTTATCTTAAAATACAAGAACTTTTCGTGGTTCTTGTCAATTTTTGTTGGTTTTCATCTTATGAGCTTAGCTCAGTCAGCGAGATCCTTCTTCTTCAAAGCAAAAAGATTTTATCTTCAAATACAAGAACTTTTCGTGGTTTTGTTGATTTTCAGCAAATGAACATATTTCAGCGAGCGAGAAGTTTTTTCTTTAAAAGCGTCAGATTTTATCTTAAAATTCAAGAACTTTTCGTGGTTCTTGTCAATTTTTGTTGGTTTTCATCCAATGAACTTATTTCAGTCAGCAAGATCTTTCTTCTTCAAAGCAAAAAGATTTTATCTTCAAATACAAGAACTTTTCGTGGTTTTGTTGATTTTCAGCAAATGAACATATTTCAGCGAGCGAGAAGTTTTTTCTTTAAAAGCGTCAGATTTTATCTTAAAATACAAGAACTTTTCGTGGTTGTTGTCAATTTTTGTTGGTTTTCATCCAATGAACTTATTTCAGTCAGCAAGATCTTTCTTCTTCAAAGCAAAAAGATTTAATCTTCAAAGAGAAGAACTTTTCGTGGTTTTGTTGTTTTTCAGCAAATGAACATATTTCAGCGAGGGAGAAGTTTTTTCTTTAATAGCGTCAGATTTTATCTTAAAATACAAGAAATTTTCGTGGTTCTTGTCAATTTTTGTTGGTTTTCATTCAATCAACTTATTTCAGTCAGCTAGATCTTTCTTCTTCAAAGCAAAAAGATTTTATCTTCAAATACAAGAACTTTTCGTGGTTTTGTTGATTTTCAGCAAATGAACATATTTCAGCGAGTGAGAAGTTTTTTCTTTAATAGCGTCAGATTTTATCCTAAAATACAAGAACTTTTCGTGGTTCTTGTCAATTTTTGTTGGTTTTCATTCAAGCAACTTATTTCAGTCAGCTAGATCTTTCTTCTTGAAAGCAAAAAGATTTTATCTTCAAATACAAGAACTTTTCGTGGTTTTGTTGATTTTCAGCAAATGAACATATTTCAGCGAGCTAGAAGTTTTTTCTTTAATAGCGTAAGATTTTATCTTAAAATACAAGAACTTTTCGTGGTTCTTGTCAATTTTTGTTGGTTTTCATTCAATCAACTTATTTCAGTCAGCGAGATCCTTCTTCTTCAAAGCAAAAAGATTTTATCTTCAAATACAAGAACTTTTCGTGGTTTTGTTGATTTTCAGCAAATGAACATATTTCAGCGAGGGAGAAGTTTTTTCTTTAATAGCGTCAGATTTTATCCTAAAATACAAGAACTTTTCGTGGTTCTTGTCAATTTTTGTTGGTTTTCATCCAATCAACTTATTTCAGTCAGCCAGATCTTTCTTCTTGAAAGCAAAAACATTTTATCTTCAAATACAAGAACTTTTCGTGGTTTTGTTGATTTTCAGCAAATGAACATATTTCAGCGAGGGATAAGTTTTTTCTTTAATAGCGTCAGATTTTATCTTAAAATACAAGAACATTTCGTGGTTCTTGTCAATTTTTGTTGGTTTTCATCCAATGAACTTATTTCAGTCAGCTAGATCTTTCTTCTTCAAAGCAAAAACATTTTATCTTCAAATACAAGAACTTTTCGTGGTTTTGTTGGTTTTCAGCAAATGAACAAATTTCAGCGAGCAAGAAGTTTTTTCTTTAATAGCGTAAGATTTTATCTTAAAATACAAGAACTTTTCGTGGTTCTTGTCAATTTTTGTTGGTTTTCATCTTATGAGCTTAGTTCCGTCAGCGAGATCCTTCTTCTTCAAAGCAAAAAGATTTTATCTTCAAATACAAGAACGTTTCGTGGTTTTGTTGATTTTCAGCAAATGAACATATTTCAGCGAGCGAGAAGTTTTTTCTTTAAAAGCGTCAGATTTTATCTTAAAATACAAGAACTTTTCGTGGTTCTTGTCAATTTTTGTTGGTTTTCATCCAATGAACTTATTTCAGTCAGCAAGATCTTTCTTCTTCAAAGCAAAAAGATTTAATCTTCAAACAGAAGAACTTATCGTGGTTTTGTTGATTTTCAGCAAATGAACATATTTCAGCGAGGGAGAAGTTTTTTCATTAATAGCGTCAGATTTTATCCTAAAATACAAGAACTTTTCGTGGTTCTTGTCAATTTTTGTTGGTTTTCATCTTATGAACTTATTTCAGTCAGCTTGATCTTTCTTCTTCAAAGCAAAAAGATTTTATCTTCAAATACAAGAACTTTTCGTGGTTTTGTTGATTTTCAGCAAATGAACATATTTCAGCGAGCGAGAAGTTTTTTCTTTAAAAGCGTCAGATTTTATCTTAAAATACAAGAACTTTTCGTGGTTCTTGTCAATTTTTGTTGGTTTTCATCCAATGAACTTATTTCAGTCAGCAAGATCTTTCTTCTTCAAAGCAAAAAGATTTAATCTTCAAATAGAAGAACTTATCGTGGTTTTGTTGATTTTCAGCAAATGAACATATTTCAGCGAGGGAGAAGTTTTTTCTTTAATAGCGTCAGATTTTATCCTAAAATACAAGAACTTTTCGTGGTTCTTGTCAATTTTTGTTGGTTTTCATCTTATGAACTTATTTCAGTCAGCTTGATCTTTCTTCTTCAAAGCAAAAAGATTTTATCTTCAAATACAAGAACTTTTCGTGGTTTTGTTGATTTTCAGCAAATGAACATATTTCAGCGAGGGAGAAGTTTTTTCTTCAATAGCGTCAGATTTTATCTTAAAATACAAGAACTTTTCGTGGTTCTTGTCAATTTTTGTTGGTTTTCATTCAATCAACTTATTTCAGTCAGCTAGATCTTTCTTCTTCAAAGCAAAAATATTTTATCTTCAAATACAAGAACTTTTCGTGGTTTTGTTGATTTTCAGCAAATGAACATATTTCAGCGAGGGATAAGTTTTTTCTTTAATAGCGTCAGATTTTATCTTAAAATACAAGAACATTTCGTGGTTCTTGTCAATTTTTGTTGGTTTTCATCCAATGAACTTATTTCAGTCAGCTAGATCTTTCTTCTTCAAAGCAAAAAGATTTTATCTTCAAATACAAGAACTTTTCGTGGTTTTGTTGATTTTCAGCAAATGAACATATTTCAGCGAGCGAGAAGTTTTTTCTTTAAAAGCGTCAGATTTTATCTTAAAATACAAGAACTTTTCGTGGTTCTTGTCAATTTTTGTTGGTTTTCATCTTATGAGCTTAGCTCAGTCAGCGAGATCCTTCTTCTTCAAAGCAAAAAGATTTTATCTTCAAATACAAGAACTTTTCGTGGTTTTGTTGATTTTCAGCAAATGAACATATTTCAGCGAGCGAGAAGTTTTTTCTTTAAAAGCGTCAGATTTTATCTTAAAATTCAAGAACTTTTCGTGGTTCTTGTCAATTTTTGTTGGTTTTCATCCAATGAACTTATTTCAGTCAGCAAGATCTTTCTTCTTCAAAGCAAAAAGATTTTATCTTCAAATACAAGAACTTTTCGTGGTTTTGTTGATTTTCAGCAAATGAACATATTTCAGCGAGCGAGAAGTTTTTTCTTTAAAAGCGTCAGATTTTATCTTAAAATACAAGAACTTTTCGTGGTTCTTGTCAATTTTTGTTGGTTTTCATCCAATGAACTTATTTCAGTCAGCAAGATCTTTCTTCTTCAAAGCAAAAAGATTTAATCTTCAAAGAGAAGAACTTTTCGTGGTTTTGTTGTTTTTCAGCAAATGAACATATTTCAGCGAGGGAGAAGTTTTTTCTTTAAAAGCGTCAGATTTTATCTTAAAATACAAGAACTTTTCGTGGTTCTTGTCAATTTTTGTTGGTTTTCATCCAATGAACTTATTTCAGTCAGCAAGATCTTTCTTCTTCAAAGCAAAAAGATTTAATCTTCAAATAGAAGAACTTATCGTGGTTTTGTTGATTTTCAGCAAATGAACATATTTCAGCGAGGGAGAAGTTTTTTCTTTAATAGCGTCAGATTTTATCCTAAAATACAAGAACTTTTCGTGGTTCTTGTCAATTTTTGTTGGTTTTCATCTTATGAACTTATTTCAGTCAGCTTGATCTTTCTTCTTCAAAGCAAAAAGATTTTATCTTCAAATACAAGAACTTTTCGTGGTTTTGTTGATTTTCAGCAAATGAACATATTTCAGCGAGGGAGAAGTTTTTTCTTCAATAGCGTCAGATTTTATCTTAAAATACAAGAACTTTTCGTGGTTCTTGTCAATTTTTGTTGGTTTTCATTCAATCAACTTATTTCAGTCAGCTAGATCTTTCTTCTTCAAAGCAAAAATATTTTATCTTCAAATACAAGAACTTTTCGTGGTTTTGTTGATTTTCAGCAAATGAACATATTTCAGCGAGGGATAAGTTTTTTCTTTAATAGCGTCAGATTTTATCTTAAAATACAAGAACATTTCGTGGTTCTTGTCAATTTTTGTTGGTTTTCATCCAATGAACTTATTTCAGTCAGCTAGATCTTTCTTCTTCAAAGCAAAAAGATTTTATCTTCAAATACAAGAACTTTTCGTGGTTTTGTTGATTTTCAGCAAATGAACATATTTCAGCGAGCGAGAAGTTTTTTCTTTAAAAGCGTCAGATTTTATCTTAAAATACAAGAACTTTTCGTGGTTCTTGTCAATTTTTGTTGGTTTTCATCTTATGAGCTTAGCTCAGTCAGCGAGATCCTTCTTCTTCAAAGCAAAAAGATTTTATCTTCAAATACAAGAACTTTTCGTGGTTTTGTTGATTTTCAGCAAATGAACATATTTCAGCGAGCGAGAAGTTTTTTCTTTAAAAGCGTCAGATTTTATCTTAAAATTCAAGAACTTTTCGTGGTTCTTGTCAATTTTTGTTGGTTTTCATCCAATGAACTTATTTCAGTCAGCAAGATCTTTCTTCTTCAAAGCAAAAAGATTTTATCTTCAAATACAAGAACTTTTCGTGGTTTTGTTGATTTTCAGCAAATGAACATATTTCAGCGAGCGAGAAGTTTTTTCTTTAAAAGCGTCAGATTTTATCTTAAAATACAAGAACTTTTCGTGGTTCTTGTCAATTTTTGTTGGTTTTCATCCAATGAACTTATTTCAGTCAGCAAGATCTTTCTTCTTCAAAGCAAAAAGATTTAATCTTCAAAGAGAAGAACTTTTCGTGGTTTTGTTGTTTTTCAGCAAATGAACATATTTCAGCGAGGGAGAAGTTTTTTCTTTAATAGCGTCAGATTTTATCTTAAAATACAAGAACTTTTCGTGGTTCTTGTCAATTTTTGTTGGTTTTCATCTTATGAACTTATTTCAGTCAGCTTGATCTTTCTTCTTCAAAGCAAAAAGATTTTATCTTCAAATACAAGAACTTTTCGTGGTTTTGTTGATTTTCAGCAAATGAACATATTTCAGCGAGGGAGAAGTTTTTTCTTCAATAGCGTCAGATTTTATCTTAAAATACAAGAACTTTTCGTGGTTCTTGTCAATTTTTGTTGGTTTTCATTCAATCAACTTATTTCAGTCAGCTAGATCTTTCTTCTTCAAAGCAAAAATATTTTATCTTCAAATACAAGAACTTTTCGTGGTTTTGTTGATTTTCAGCAAATGAACATATTTCAGCGAGGGATAAGTTTTTTCTTTAATAGCGTCAGATTTTATCTTAAAATACAAGAACATTTCGTGGTTCTTGTCAATTTTTGTTGGTTTTCATCCAATGAACTTATTTCAGTCAGCTAGATCTTTCTTCTTCAAAGCAAAAAGATTTTATCTTCAAATACAAGAACTTTTCGTGGTTTTGTTGATTTTCAGCAAATGAACATATTTCAGCGAGCGAGAAGTTTTTTCTTTAAAAGCGTCAGATTTTATCTTAAAATACAAGAACTTTTCGTGGTTCTTGTCAATTTTTGTTGGTTTTCATCTTATGAGCTTAGCTCAGTCAGCGAGATCCTTCTTCTTCAAAGCAAAATGATTTTATCTTCAAATACAAGAACTTTTCGTGGTTTTGTTGATTTTCAGCAAATGAACATATTTAAGCGAGCGAGAAGTTTTTTCTTTAAAAGCGTCAGATTTTATCTTAAAATTCAAGAACTTTTCGTGGTTCTTGTCAATTTTTGTTGGTTTTCATCCAATGAACTTATTTCAGTCAGCAAGATCTTTCTTCTTCAAAGCAAAAAGATTTTATCTTCAAATACAAGAACTTTTCGTGGTTTTGTTGATTTTCAGCAAATGAACATATTTCAGCGAGCGAGAAGTTTTTTCTTTAAAAGCGTCAGATTTTATCTTAAAATACAAGAACTTTTCGTGGTTCTTGTCAATTTTTGTTGGTTTTCATCCAATGAACTTATTTCAGTCAGCAAGATCTTTCTTCTTCAAAGCAAAAAGATTTAATCTTCAAAGAGAAGAACTTTTCGTGGTTTTGTTGTTTTTCAGCAAATGAACATATTTCAGCGAGGGAGAAGTTTTTTCTTTAATAGCGTCAGATTTTATCTTAAAATACAAGAAATTTTCGTGGTTCTTGTCAATTTTTGTTGGTTTTCATTCAATCAACTTATTTCAGTCAGCTAGATCTTTCTTCTTCAAAGCAAAAAGATTTTATCTTCAAATACAAGAACTTTTCGTGGTTTTGTTGATTTTCAGCAAATGAACATATTTCAGCGAGTGAGAAGTTTTTTCTTTAATAGCGTCAGATTTTATCCTAAAATACAAGAACTTTTCGTGGTTCTTGTCAATTTTTGTTGGTTTTCATTCAAGCAACTTATTTCAGTCAGCTAGATCTTTCTTCTTGAAAGCAAAAAGATTTTATCTTCAAATACAAGAACTTTTCGTGGTTTTGTTGATTTTCAGCAAATGAACATATTTCAGCGAGCTAGAAGTTTTTTCTTTAATAGCGTAAGATTTTATCTTAAAATACAAGAACTTTTCGTGGTTCTTGTCAATTTTTGTTGGTTTTCATTCAATCAACTTATTTCAGTCAGCTAGATCTTTCTTCTTCAAAGCAAAAATATTTTATCTTCAAATACAAGAACTTTTCGTGGTTTTGTTGATTTTCAGCAAATGAACATATTTCAGCGAGGGATAAGTTTTTTCTTTAATAGCGTCAGATTTTATCCTAAAATACAAGAACTTTTCGTGGTTCTTGTCAATTTTTGTTGGTTTTCATCCAATCAACTTATTTCAGTCAGCCAGATCTTTCTTCTTGAAAGCAAAAACATTTTATCTTCAAATACAAGAACTTTTCGTGGTTTTGTTGATTTTCAGCAAATGAACATATTTCAGCGAGGGATAAGTTTTTTCTTTAATAGCGTCAGATTTTATCTTAAAATACAAGAACATTTCGTGGTTCTTGTCAATTTTTGTTGGTTTTCATCCAATGAACTTATTTCAGTCAGCTAGATCTTTCTTCTTCAAAGCAAAAAGATTTTATCTTCAAATACAAGAACTTTTCGTGGTTTTGTTGGTTTTCAGCAAATGAACAAATTTCAGCGAGCAAGAAGTTTTTTCTTTAATAGCGTAAGATTTTATCTTAAAATACAAGAACTTTTCGTGGTTCTTGTCAATTTTTGTTGGTTTTCATCTTATGAGCTTAGTTCCGTCAGCGAGATCCTTCTTCTTCAAAGCAAAAAGATTTTATCTTAAAATACAAGAACATTTCGTGGTTCTTGTCAATTTTTGTTGGTTTTCATCCAATGAACTTATTTCAGTCAGCAAGATCTTTCTTCTTCAAAGCAAAAAGATTTAATCTTCAAACAGAAGAACTTATCGTGGTTTTGTTGATTTTCAGCAAATGAAGATATTTCAGCGAGGGAGAAGTTTTTTCATTAATAGCGTCAGATTTTATCCTAAAATACAAGAACTTTTCGTGGTTCTTGTCAATTTTTGTTGGTTTTCATCTTATGAACTTATTTCAGTCAGCTTGATCTTTCTTCTTCAAAGCAAAAAGATTTTATCTTCAAATACAAGAACTTTTCGTGGTTTTGTTGATTTTCAGCAAATGAACATATTTCAGCGAGGGAGAAGTTTTTTCTTTAATAGCGTCAGATTTTATCCTAAAATACAAGAACTTTTCGTGGTTCTTGTCAATTTTTGTTGGTTTTCATCTTATGAGCTTAGTTCCGTCAGCGAGATCCTTCTTCTTCAAAGCAAAAAGATTTTATCTTCAAATACAAGAACTTTTCGTGGTTTTGTTGATTTTCAGCAAATGAACATATTTCAGCGAGCGAGAAGTTTTTTCTTTAAAAGCGTCAGATTTTATCTTAAAATACAAGAACTTTTCGTGGTTCTTGTCAATTTTTGTTGGTTTTCATTCAATCAACTTATTTCAGTCAGCTAGATCTTTCTTCTTCAAAGCAAAAATATTTTATCTTCAAATACAAGAACTTTTCGTGGTTTTGTTGATTTTCAGCAAATGAACATATTTCAGCGAGGGATAAGTTTTTTCTTTAATAGCGTCAGATTTTATCTTAAAATACAAGAACATTTCGTGGTTCTTGTCAATTTTTGTTGGTTTTCATCCAATGAACTTATTTCAGTCAGCTAGATCTTTCTTCTTCAAAGCAAAAAGATTTTATCTTCAAATACAAGAACTTTTCGTGGTTTTGTTGATTTTCAGCAAATGAACATATTTCAGCGAGCGAGAAGTTTTTTCTTTAAAAGCGTCAGATTTTATCTTAAAATTCAAGAACTTTTCGTGGTTCTTGTCAATTTTTGTTGGTTTTCATCCAATGAACTTATTTCAGTCAGCAAGATCTTTCTTCTTCAAAGCAAAAATATTTTATCTTCAAATACAAGAACTTTTCGTGGTTTTGTTGATTTTCAGCAAATGAACATATTTCAGCGAGGGATAAGTTTTTTCTTTAATAGCGTCAGATTTTATCTTAAAATACAAGAACTTTTCGTGGTTCTTGTCAATTTTTGTTGGTTTTCATCTTATGAGCTTAGCTCAGTCAGCGAGATCCTTCTTCTTCAAAGCAAAAAGATTTTATCTTCAAATACAAGAACTTTTCGTGGTTTTGTTGATTTTCAGCAAATGAACATATTTCAGCGAGCGAGAAGTTTTTTCTTTAAAAGCGTCAGATTTTATCTTAAAATTCAAGAACTTTTCGTGGTTCTTGTCAATTTTTGTTGGTTTTCATCCAATGAACTTATTTCAGTCAGCAAGATCTTTCTTCTTCAAAGCAAAAAGATTTTATCTTCAAATACAAGAACTTTTCGTGGTTTTGTTGATTTTCAGCAAATGAACATATTTCAGCGAGCGAGAAGTTTTTTCTTTAAAAGCGTCAGATTTTATCTTAAAATACAAGAACTTTTCGTGGTTGTTGTCAATTTTTGTTGGTTTTCATCCAATGAACTTATTTCAGTCAGCAAGATCTTTCTTCTTCAAAGCAAAAAGATTTAATCTTCAAAGAGAAGAACTTTTCGTGGTTTTGTTGTTTTTCAGCAAATGAACATATTTCAGCGAGGGAGAAGTTTTTTCTTTAATAGCGTCAGATTTTATCTTAAAATACAAGAAATTTTCGTGGTTCTTGTCAATTTTTGTTGGTTTTCATTCAATCAACTTATTTCAGTCAGCTAGATCTTTCTTCTTCAAAGCAAAAAGATTTTATCTTCAAATACAAGAACTTTTCGTGGTTTTGTTGATTTTCAGCAAATGAACATATTTCAGCGAGTGAGAAGTTTTTTCTTTAATAGCGTCAGATTTTATCCTAAAATACAAGAACTTTTCGTGGTTCTTGTCAATTTTTGTTGGTTTTCATTCAAGCAACTTATTTCAGTCAGCTAGATCTTTCTTCTTGAAAGCAAAAAGATTTTATCTTCAAATACAAGAACTTTTCGTGGTTTTGTTGATTTTCAGCAAATGAACATATTTCAGCGAGCTAGAAGTTTTTTCTTTAATAGCGTAAGATTTTATCTTAAAATACAAGAACTTTTCGTGGTTCTTGTCAATTTTTGTTGGTTTTCATTCAATCAACTTATTTCAGTCAGCGAGATCCTTCTTCTTCAAAGCAAAAAGATTTTATCTTCAAATACAAGAACTTTTCGTGGTTTTGTTGATTTTCAGCAAATGAACATATTTCAGCGAGGGAGAAGTTTTTTCTTTAATAGCGTCAGATTATATCCTAAAATACAAGAACTTTTCGTGGTTCTTGTCAATTTTTGTTGGTTTTCATCCAATCAACTTATTTCAGTCAGCCAGATCTTTCTTCTTGAAAGCAAAAACATTTTATCTTCAAATACAAGAACTTTTCGTGGTTTTGTTGATTTTCAGCAAATGAACATATTTCAGCGAGGGATAAGTTTTTTCTTTAATAGCGTCAGATTTTATCTTAAAATACAAGAACATTTCGTGGTTCTTGTCAATTTTTGTTGGTTTTCATCCAATGAACTTATTTCAGTCAGCTAGATCTTTCTTCTTCAAAGCAAAAAGATTTTATCTTCAAATACAAGAACTTTTCGTGGTTTTGTTGGTTTTCAGCAAATGAACAAATTTCAGCGAGCGAGAAGTTTTTTCTTTAATAGCGTAAGATTTTATCTTAAAATACAAGAACTTTTCGTGGTTCTTGTCAATTTTTGTTGGTTTTCATCTTATGAGCTTAGTTCCGTCAGCGAGATCCTTCTTCTTCAAAGCAAAAAGATTTTATCTTCAAATACAAGAACTTTTCGTGGTTTTGTTGATTTTCAGCAAATGAACATATTTCAGCGAGGGAGAAGTTTTTTCTTCAATAGCGTCAGATTTTATCTTAAAATACAAGAACTTTTCGTGGTTCTTGTCAATTTTTGTTGGTTTTCATCTTATGAGCTTATTTGAGTCAGCGAGATCCTTCTTCTTCAAAGCAAAAAGATTTTATCTTCAAATACAAGAACTTTTCGTGGTTTTGTTGATTTTCAGCAAATGAACATATTTCAGCGAGCTAGAAGTTTTTTCTTTAAAAGCGTAAGATTTTATCTTAAAATACAAGAACTTTTCGTGGTTCTTGTCAATTTTTGTTGGTTTTCATTCAATCAACTTATTTCAGTCAGCTTGATCTTTCTTCTTCAAAGCAAAAAGATTTTATCTTCAAATACAAGAACTTTTCGTGGTTTTGTTGATTTTCAGCAAATGAACATATTTCAGCGAGGGAGAAGTTTTTTCTTTAATAGCGTCAGATTTTATCCTAAAATACAAGAACTTTTCGTGGTTCTTGTCAATTTTTGTTGGTTTTCATCCAATCAACTTATTTCAGTCAGCCAGATCTTTCTTCTTGAAAGCAAAAACATTTTATCTTCAAATACAAGAACTTTTCGTGGTTTTGTTGATTTTCAGCAAATGAACATATTTCAGCGAGGGATAAGTTTTTTCTTTAATAGCGTCAGATTTTATCTTAAAATACAAGAACATTTCGTGGTTCTTGTCAATTTTTGTTGGTTTTCATCCAATGAACTTATTTCAGTCAGCTAGATCTTTCTTCTTCAAAGCAAAAAGATTTAATCTTCAAATAGAAGAACTTATCGTGGTTTTGTTGATTTTCAGCAAATGAACATATTTCAGCGAGGGAGAAGTTTTTTCTTTAATAGCGTCAGATTTTATCCTAAAATACAAGAACTTTTCGTGGTTCTTGTCAATTTTTGTTGGTTTTCATCTTATGAGCTTATTTCAGTCAGCGAGATCCTTCTTCTTCAAAGCAAAAAGATTTTATCTTCAAATACAAGAACTTTTCGTGGTTTTGTTGATTTTCAGCAAATGAACATATTTCAGCGAGCTAGAAGTTTTTTCTTTAATAGCGTAAGATTTTATCTTAAAATACAAGAACTTTTCGTGGTTCTTGTCAATTTTTGTTGGTTTTCATTCAATCAACTTATTTCAGTCAGCTAGATCTTTCTTCTTCAAAGCAAAAAGATTTTATCTTCAAATACAAGAACTTTTCGTGGTTTTGTTGATTTTCAGCAAATGAACATATTTCAGCGAGGGAGAAGTTTTTTCTTTAATAGCGTCAGATTTTATCCTAAAATACAAGAACTTTTCGTGGTTCTTGTCAATTTTTGTTGGTTTTCATCTTATGAACTTATTTCAGTCAGCTTGATCTTTCTTCTTCAAAGCAAAAAGATTTTATCTTCAAATACAAGAACTTTTCGTGGTTTTGTTGATTTTCAGCAAATGAACATATTTCAGGGAGGGAGCAGTTTTTTCTTCAATAGCGTCAGATTTTATCTTAAAATACAAGAACTTTTCGTGGTTCTTGTCAATTCTTGTTGGTTTTCATTCAATCAACTTATTTCAGTCAGCTAGATCTTTCTTCTTCAAAGCAAAAAGATTTTATCTTCAAATACAAGAACTTTTCGTGGTTTTGTTGATTTTCAGCAAATGAACATATTTCAGCGAGGGAGAAGTTTTTTCTTTAATAGCGTCAGATTTTATCCTAAAATACAAGAACTTTTCGTGGTTCTTGTCAATTTTTGTTGGTTTTCATCCAATCAACTTATTTCAGTCAGCCAGATCTTTCTTCTTGAAAGCAAAAACATTTTATCTTCAAATACAAGAACTTTTCGTGGTTTTGTTGATTTTCAGCAAATGAACATATTTCAGGGAGGGATAAGTTTTTTCTTTAATAGCGTCAGATTTTATCTTAAAATACAAGAACATTTCGTGGTTCTTGTCAATTTTTGTTGGTTTTCATCCAATGAACTTATTTCAGTCAGCTAGATCTTCCTTCTTCAAAGCAAAAAGATTTTATCTTCAAATACAAGAACTTTTCGTGGTTTTGTTGATTTTCAGCAAATGAACATATTTCAGCGAGCGAGAAGTTTTTTCTTTAAAAGCGTCAGATTTTATCTTAAAATACAAGAACTTTTCGTGGTTCTTGTCAATTTTTGTTGGTTTTCATCTTATGAGCTTAGCTCAGTCAGCGAGATCCTTCTTCTTCAAAGCAAAAAGATTTTATCTTCAAATACAAGAACTTTTCGTGGTTTTGTTGATTTTCAGCAAATGAACATATTTCAGCGAGCGAGAAGTTTTTTCTTTAATAGCGTCAGATTTTATCCTAAAATACAAGAACTTTTCGTGGTTCTTGTCAATTTTTGTTGGTTTTCATCCAATGAACTTATTTCAGTCAGCTAGATCTTTCTTCTTCAAAGCAAAAAGATTTTATCTTCAAATACAAGAACTTTTCGTGGTTTTGTTGATTTTCAGCAAATGAACATATTTCAGCGAGCGAGAAGTTTTTTCTTTAATAGCGTCAGATTTTATCCTAAAATACAAGAACTTTTCGTGGTTCTTGTCAATTTTTGTTGGTTTTCATCCAATGAACTTATTTCAGTCAGCTTGATCTTTCTTCTTGAAAGCAAAAAGATTTTATCTTCAAATACAAGAACTTTTCGGGGTTTTGTTGATTTTCAGCAAATGAACATATTTCAGCGAGGGAGAAGTTTTTTCTTTAATAGCGTCAGATTTTATCCTAAAATACAAGAACTTTTCGTGGTTCTTGTCAATTTTTGTTGGTTTTCATCCAATCAACTTATTTCAGTCAGCCAGATCTTTCTTCTTGAAAGCAAAAACATTTTATCTTCAAATACAAGAACTTTTCGTGGTTTTTTTGATTTTCAGCAAATGAACATATTTCAGCGAGGGATAAGTTTTTTCTTTAATAGCGTCAGATTTTATCTTAAAATACAAGAACATTTCGTGGTTCTTGTCAATTTTTGTTGGTTTCCATCCAATGAACTTATTTCAGTCAGCTAGATCTTTCTTCTTCAAAGCAAAAAGATTTAATCTTCAAATAGAAGAACTTATCGTGGTTTTGTTGATTTTCAGCAAATGAACATATTTCAGCGAGGGAGAAGTTTTTTCTTTAATAGCGTCAGATTTTATCCTAAAATACAAGAACTTTTCGTGGTTCTTGTCAATTTTTGTTGGTTTTCATCTTATGAGCTTATTTCAGTCAGCGAGATCCTTCTTCTTCAAAGCAAAAAGATTTTATCTTCAAATACAAGAACTTTTCGTGGTTTTGTTGATTTTCAGCAAATGAACATATTTCAGCGAGCTAGAAGTTTTTTCTTTATTAGCGTAAGATTTTATCTTAAAATACAAGAACTTTTCGTGGTTCTTGTCAATTTTTGTTGGTTTTCATTCAATCAACTTATTTCAGTCAGCTAGATCTTTCTTCTTCAAAGCAAAAAGATTTTATCTTCAAATACAAGAACTTTTCGTGGTTTTGTTGATTTTCAGCAAATGAACATATTTCAGCGAGGGAGAAGTTTTTTCTTTAATAGCGTCAGATTTTATCCTAAAATACAAGAACTTTTCGTGGTTCTTGTCAATTTTTGTTGGTTTTCATCTTATGAACTTATTTCAGTCAGCTTGATCTTTCTTCTTCAAAGCAAAAAGATTTTATCTTCAAATACAAGAACTTTTCGTGGTTTTGTTGATTTTCAGCAAATGAACATATTTCAGGGAGGGAGAAGTTTTTTCTTCAATAGCGTCAGATTTTATCTTAAAATACAAGAACTTTTCGTGGTTCTTGTCAATTTTTGTTGGTTTTCATTCAATCAACTTATTTCAGTCAGCTAGATCTTTCTTCTTCAAAGCAAAAAGATTTTATCTTCAAATACAAGAACTTTTCGTGGTTTTGTTGATTTTCAGCAAATGAACATATTTCAGCGAGGGAGAAGTTTTTTCTTTAATAGCGTCAGATTTTATCCTAAAATACAAGAACTTTTCGTGGTTCTTGTCAATTTTTGTTGGTTTTCATCCAATCAACTTATTTCAGTCAGCCAGATCTTTCTTCTTGAAAGCAAAAACATTTTATCTTCAAATACAAGAACTTTTCGTGGTTTTGTTGATTTTCAGCAAATTAACATATTTCAGCGAGCGAGAAGTTTTTTCTTAAAAAGCGTCAGATTTTATCTTAAAATACAAGAACTTTTCGTGGTTCTTGTCAATTTTTGTTGGTTTTCATCCAATGAACTTATTTCAGTCAGCAAGATCTTTCTTCTTCAAAGCAAAAAGATTTTATCTTCAAACAGAAGAACTTTTCGTGGTTTTGTTGATTTTCAGCAAATGAACATATTTCAGCGAGCGAGAAGTTTTTTCTTCAATAGCGTCAGATTTTATCTTAAAATACAAGAACTTTTCGTGGTTCTTGTCAATTTTTGTTGCTTTTCATCTTATGAACTTATTTCAGTCAGCGAGATCCTTCTTCTTCAAAGCAAAAAGATTTTGTCTTCAAATACAAGAACTTTTCGTGGTTTTGTTGATTTTCAGCAAATGAACATATTTCAGCGAGCGAGAAGTTTTTTCTTTAATAGCGTCAGATTTTATCTTAGAATACAAGAAGTTTTCGTGGTTCTTGTCAATTTTTGTTGGTTTTCATCCAATGAACTCATTTCAGTCAGCAAGATCTTTCTTCTTCAAAGCAAAAAGATTTTATCTTCAAATACAAGAACTTTTCGTGGTTTTGTTGATTTTCAGCAAATGAACATATTTCAGCGAGGGAGAAGTTTTTTCTTTAATAGCGTCAGATTATATCCTAAAATACAAGAACTTTTCGTGGTTCTTGTCAATTTTTGTTGGTTTTCATCCAATCAACTTATTTCAGTCAGCCAGATCTTTCTTCTTGAAAGCAAAAACATTTTATCTTCAAATACAAGAACTTTTCGTGGTTTTGTTGATTTTCAGCAAATGAACATATTTCAGCGAGGGATAAGTTTTTTCTTTAATAGCGTCAGATTTTATCTTAAAATACAAGAACATTTCGTGGTTCTTGTCAATTTTTGTTGGTTTTCATCCAATGAACTTATTTCAGTCAGCTAGATCTTTCTTCTTCAAAGCAAAAAGATTTTATCTTCAAATACAAGAACTTTTCGTGGTTTTGTTGGTTTTCAGCAAATGAACAAATTTCAGCGAGCGAGAAGTTTTTTCTTTAATAGCGTAAGATTTTATCTTAAAATACAAGAACTTTTCGTGGTTCTTGTCAATTTTTGTTGGTTTTCATCTTATGAGCTTAGTTCCGTCAGCGAGATCCTTCTTCTTCAAAGCAAAAAGATTTTATCTTCAAATACAAGAACTTTTCGTGGTTTTGTTGATTTTCAGCAAATGAACATATTTCAGCGAGGGAGAAGTTTTTTCTTCAATAGCGTCAGATTTTATCTTAAAATACAAGAACTTTTCGTGGTTCTTGTCAATTTTTGTTGGTTTTCATCTTATGAGCTTATTTGAGTCAGCGAGATCCTTCTTCTTCAAAGCAAAAAGATTTTATCTTCAAATACAAGAACTTTTCGTGGTTTTGTTGATTTTCAGCAAATGAACATATTTCAGCGAGCTAGAAGTTTTTTCTTTAAAAGCGTAAGATTTTATCTTAAAATACAAGAACTTTTCGTGGTTCTTGTCAATTTTTGTTGGTTTTCATTCAATCAACTTATTTCAGTCAGCTTGATCTTTCTTCTTCAAAGCAAAAAGATTTTATCTTCAAATACAAGAACTTTTCGTGGTTTTGTTGATTTTCAGCAAATGAACATATTTCAGCGAGGGAGAAGTTTTTTCTTTAATAGCGTCAGATTTTATCCTAAAATACAAGAACTTTTCGTGGTTCTTGTCAATTTTTGTTGGTTTTCATCCAATCAACTTATTTCAGTCAGCCAGATCTTTCTTCTTGAAAGCAAAAACATTTTATCTTCAAATACAAGAACTTTTCGTGGTTTTGTTGATTTTCAGCAAATGAACATATTTCAGCGAGGGATAAGTTTTTTCTTTAATAGCGTCAGATTTTATCTTAAAATACAAGAACATTTCGTGGTTCTTGTCAATTTTTGTTGGTTTTCATCCAATGAACTTATTTCAGTCAGCTAGATCTTTCTTCTTCAAAGCAAAAAGATTTAATCTTCAAATAGAAGAACTTATCGTGGTTTTGTTGATTTTCAGCAAATGAACATATTTCAGCGAGGGAGAAGTTTTTTCTTTAATAGCGTCAGATTTTATCCTAAAATACAAGAACTTTTCGTGGTTCTTGTCAATTTTTGTTGGTTTTCATCTTATGAGCTTATTTCAGTCAGCGAGATCCTTCTTCTTCAAAGCAAAAAGATTTTATCTTCAAATACAAGAACTTTTCGTGGTTTTGTTGATTTTCAGCAAATGAACATATTTCAGCGAGCTAGAAGTTTTTTCTTTAATAGCGTAAGATTTTATCTTAAAATACAAGAACTTTTCGTGGTTCTTGTCAATTTTTGTTGGTTTTCATTCAATCAACTTATTTCAGTCAGCTAGATCTTTCTTCTTCAAAGCAAAAAGATTTTATCTTCAAATACAAGAACTTTTCGTGGTTTTGTTGATTTTCAGCAAATGAACATATTTCAGCGAGGGAGAAGTTTTTTCTTTAATAGCGTCAGATTTTATCCTAAAATACAAGAACTTTTCGTGGTTCTTGTCAATTTTTGTTGGTTTTCATCTTATGAACTTATTTCAGTCAGCTTGATCTTTCTTCTTCAAAGCAAAAAGATTTTATCTTCAAATACAAGAACTTTTCGTGGTTTTGTTGATTTTCAGCAAATGAACATATTTCAGGGAGGGAGCAGTTTTTTCTTCAATAGCGTCAGATTTTATCTTAAAATACAAGAACTTTTCGTGGTTCTTGTCAATTCTTGTTGGTTTTCATTCAATCAACTTATTTCAGTCAGCTAGATCTTTCTTCTTCAAAGCAAAAAGATTTTATCTTCAAATACAAGAACTTTTCGTGGTTTTGTTGATTTTCAGCAAATGAACATATTTCAGCGAGGGAGAAGTTTTTTCTTTAATAGCGTCAGATTTTATCCTAAAATACAAGAACTTTTCGTGGTTCTTGTCAATTTTTGTTGGTTTTCATCCAATCAACTTATTTCAGTCAGCCAGATCTTTCTTCTTGAAAGCAAAAACATTTTATCTTCAAATACAAGAACTTTTCGTGGTTTTGTTGATTTTCAGCAAATGAACATATTTCAGGGAGGGATAAGTTTTTTCTTTAATAGCGTCAGATTTTATCTTAAAATACAAGAACATTTCGTGGTTCTTGTCAATTTTTGTTGGTTTTCATCCAATGAACTTATTTCAGTCAGCTAGATCTTCCTTCTTCAAAGCAAAAAGATTTTATCTTCAAATACAAGAACTTTTCGTGGTTTTGTTGATTTTCAGCAAATGAACATATTTCAGCGAGCGAGAAGTTTTTTCTTTAAAAGCGTCAGATTTTATCTTAAAATACAAGAACTTTTCGTGGTTCTTGTCAATTTTTGTTGGTTTTCATCTTATGAGCTTA
The DNA here is from genome assembly GCF_035084215.1 of Heptranchias perlo. Classification (NCBI taxonomy): domain Eukaryota; kingdom Metazoa; phylum Chordata; class Chondrichthyes; order Hexanchiformes; family Hexanchidae; genus Heptranchias; species Heptranchias perlo. The sequence goes on from NC_090347.1 coordinate 51,519,586, forward strand.
GCTCAGTCAGCGAGATCCTTCTTCTTCAAAGCAAAAAGATTTTATCTTCAAATACAAGAACTTTTCGTGGTTTTGTTGATTTTCAGCAAATGAACATATTTCAGCGAGCGAGAAGTTTTTTCTTTAATAGCGTCAGATTTTATCCTAAAATACAAGAACTTTTCGTGGTTCTTGTCAATTTTTGTTGGTTTTCATCCAATGAACTTATTTCAGTCAGCTAGATCTTTCTTCTTCAAAGCAAAAAGATTTTATCTTCAAATACAAGAACTTTTCGTGGTTTTGTTGATTTTCAGCAAATGAACATATTTCAGCGAGCGAGAAGTTTTTTCTTTAATAGCGTCAGATTTTATCCTAAAATACAAGAACTTTTCGTGGTTCTTGTCAATTTTTGTTGGTTTTCATCCAATGAACTTATTTCAGTCAGCTTGATCTTTCTTCTTGAAAGCAAAAAGATTTTATCTTCAAATACAAGAACTTTTCGGGGTTTTGTTGATTTTCAGCAAATGAACATATTTCAGCGAGGGAGAAGTTTTTTCTTTAATAGCGTCAGATTTTATCCTAAAATACAAGAACTTTTCGTGGTTCTTGTCAATTTTTGTTGGTTTTCATCCAATCAACTTATTTCAGTCAGCCAGATCTTTCTTCTTGAAAGCAAAAACATTTTATCTTCAAATACAAGAACTTTTCGTGGTTTTTTTGATTTTCAGCAAATGAACATATTTCAGCGAGGGATAAGTTTTTTCTTTAATAGCGTCAGATTTTATCTTAAAATACAAGAACATTTCGTGGTTCTTGTCAATTTTTGTTGGTTTCCATCCAATGAACTTATTTCAGTCAGCTAGATCTTTCTTCTTCAAAGCAAAAAGATTTAATCTTCAAATAGAAGAACTTATCGTGGTTTTGTTGATTTTCAGCAAATGAACATATTTCAGCGAGGGAGAAGTTTTTTCTTTAATAGCGTCAGATTTTATCCTAAAATACAAGAACTTTTCGTGGTTCTTGTCAATTTTTGTTGGTTTTCATCTTATGAGCTTATTTCAGTCAGCGAGATCCTTCTTCTTCAAAGCAAAAAGATTTTATCTTCAAATACAAGAACTTTTCGTGGTTTTGTTGATTTTCAGCAAATGAACATATTTCAGCGAGCTAGAAGTTTTTTCTTTATTAGCGTAAGATTTTATCTTAAAATACAAGAACTTTTCGTGGTTCTTGTCAATTTTTGTTGGTTTTCATTCAATCAACTTATTTCAGTCAGCTAGATCTTTCTTCTTCAAAGCAAAAAGATTTTATCTTCAAATACAAGAACTTTTCGTGGTTTTGTTGATTTTCAGCAAATGAACATATTTCAGCGAGGGAGAAGTTTTTTCTTTAATAGCGTCAGATTTTATCCTAAAATACAAGAACTTTTCGTGGTTCTTGTCAATTTTTGTTGGTTTTCATCTTATGAACTTATTTCAGTCAGCTTGATCTTTCTTCTTCAAAGCAAAAAGATTTTATCTTCAAATACAAGAACTTTTCGTGGTTTTGTTGATTTTCAGCAAATGAACATATTTCAGGGAGGGAGAAGTTTTTTCTTCAATAGCGTCAGATTTTATCTTAAAATACAAGAACTTTTCGTGGTTCTTGTCAATTTTTGTTGGTTTTCATTCAATCAACTTATTTCAGTCAGCTAGATCTTTCTTCTTCAAAGCAAAAAGATTTTATCTTCAAATACAAGAACTTTTCGTGGTTTTGTTGATTTTCAGCAAATGAACATATTTCAGCGAGGGAGAAGTTTTTTCTTTAATAGCGTCAGATTTTATCCTAAAATACAAGAACTTTTCGTGGTTCTTGTCAATTTTTGTTGGTTTTCATCCAATCAACTTATTTCAGTCAGCCAGATCTTTCTTCTTGAAAGCAAAAACATTTTATCTTCAAATACAAGAACTTTTCGTGGTTTTGTTGATTTTCAGCAAATTAACATATTTCAGCGAGCGAGAAGTTTTTTCTTAAAAAGCGTCAGATTTTATCTTAAAATACAAGAACTTTTCGTGGTTCTTGTCAATTTTTGTTGGTTTTCATCCAATGAACTTATTTCAGTCAGCAAGATCTTTCTTCTTCAAAGCAAAAAGATTTTATCTTCAAACAGAAGAACTTTTCGTGGTTTTGTTGATTTTCAGCAAATGAACATATTTCAGCGAGCGAGAAGTTTTTTCTTCAATAGCGTCAGATTTTATCTTAAAATACAAGAACTTTTCGTGGTTCTTGTCAATTTTTGTTGCTTTTCATCTTATGAACTTATTTCAGTCAGCGAGATCCTTCTTCTTCAAAGCAAAAAGATTTTGTCTTCAAATACAAGAACTTTTCGTGGTTTTGTTGATTTTCAGCAAATGAACATATTTCAGCGAGCGAGAAGTTTTTTCTTTAATAGCGTCAGATTTTATCTTAGAATACAAGAAGTTTTCGTGGTTCTTGTCAATTTTTGTTGGTTTTCATCCAATGAACTCATTTCAGTCAGCAAGATCTTTCTTCTTCAAAGCAAAAAGATTTTATCTTCAAATACAAGAACTTTTCGTGGTTTTGTTGATTTTCAGCAAATGAACATATTTCAGCGAGCGAGAAGTTTTTTCTTTAATAGCGTCAGATTTTATCCTAAAATACAAGAACTTTTCGTGGTTCTTGTCAATTTTTGTTGGTTTTCATTCAATCAACTTATTTCAGTGAGCGAGATCTTTCTTCTTGAAAGCAAAAAGATTTTATCTTCAAATACAAGAACTTTTCGTGGTTTTGTTGATTTTCAGCAAATGAACATATTTCAGCGAGCTAGAAGTTTTTTCTTTAATAGCGTAAGATTTTATCTTGAAATACAAGAACTTTTCGTGGTTCTTGTCAATTTTTGTTGGTTTTCATCCAATGAACTTATTTCAGTCAGCTAGATCTTTCTTCTCCAAAGCAAAAAGATTTTATCTTCAAATACAAGAACTTTTCGTGGTTTTGTTGATTTTCAGCAAATGAACATATTTCAGCGAGCGAGAAGTTTTTTCTTTAATAGCGTCAGATTTTATCCTAAAATACAAGAACTTTTCGTGGTTCTTGTCAATTTTTGTTGGTTTTCATCCAATGAACTTTTCGTGGTTCTTGTCAATTTTTGTTGGTTTTCATCTAATGAACTTATTTCAGTCAGCTTGATCTTTCTTCTTCAAAGCAAAAAGATTGTATCTTCAAATACAAGAACTTTTCGTGGTTTTGTTGATTTTCAGCAAATGATCATATTTTAGCGAGCGAGAAGTTTTTTCTTTAATAGCGTCAGATTTTATCCTAAAATACAAGAACTTTTCGTGGTTCTTGTCAATTTTTGTTGGTTTTCATTCAATCAACTTATTTCAGTCAGCTAGATCTTTCTTCTTGAAAGCAAAAAGATTTTATCTTCAAATACAAGAACTTTTCGTGGTTTTGTTGATTTTCAGCAAATGAACATATTTCAGCGAGCGAGAAGTTTTTTCTTTAATGGCGTAAGAAGTTTTTTCTTTAATAGCGTCAGATTTTATCCTAAAATCAAGAACTTTTCGTGGTTCTTGTCAATTTTTGTTGGTTTTCATTCAATCAACTTATTTCAGTCAGCTGGATCTTTCTTCTTGAAAGCAAAAAGATTTTATCTTCAAATACAAGAACTTTTCGTGGTTTTGTTGATTTTCAGCAAATGAACATATTTCAGCGAGCGAGAAGTTTTTTCTTTAATAGCGTAAGATTTTATCTTAAAATACAAGAACTTTTCGTGGTTCTTGTCAATTTTTGTTGGTTTTCATCCAATGAACTTATTTCAGTCAGCTCGATCTTTCTTCTTCAAAGCAAAAAGATTTTATCTTCAAATACAAGAAATTTTCGTGGTTTTGTTGATTTTCAGCAAATGAACATATTTCAGCGAGCAAGAAGTTTATTCTTTAATAGCGTCAGATTTTATCCTAAAATACAAGAACTTTTCGTGGTTCTTGTCAATTTTTGTTGGTTTTCATCCAATCAACTTATTTCAGTCAGCCAGATCTTTCTTCTTCAAAGCAAAAAGATTGTATCTTCAAATACAAGAACTTTTCGTGGTTTTGTTGATTTTCAGCAAATGAACATATTTCAGCGAGCAAGAAGTTTTTTCTTTAATAGCGTAAGATTTTATCTTAAAATACAAGATCTTTTCGTGGTTCTTGTCAATTTTTGTCGGTTTTCATCTTATGAGCTTAGTTCAGTCAGCGAGATCCTTCTTCGTCAAAGCAAAAAGATTTTATCTTCAAATACAAGAACTTTTCGTGGTTTTGTTGATTTTCAGCAAATGAACATATTTCAGCGAGGGAGAAGTTTTTTCTTCAATAGCGTCAGATTTTATCTTAAAATACAAGAACTTTTCGTGGTTCTTGTCAATTTTTGATGGTTTTCATCCAATGAACTTATTTCAGTCAGCTAGATCTTTCTTCTTCAAAGCAAAAAGATTTTATCTTCAAATACAAGAACTTTTCGTGGTTTTGTTGATTTTCAGCAAATGAACATATTTCAGCGAGCGAGAAGTTTTTTCTTTAATAGCGTCAGATTTTATCCTAAAATACAAGAACTTTTCGTGGTTCTTGTCAATTTTTGTTGGTTTTCATCCAATCAACTTATTTCAGTCAGCAAGATCTTCCTTCTTCAAAGCAAAAAGATTTTATCTTCAAATACATGAACTTTTCGTGGTTTTGTTGATTTTCAGCAAATGAACATATTTCAGCGAGCGAGAAGTTTTTTCTTTAAAAGCTTCAGATTTTATCTTAAAATACAAGAACTTTTCGTGGTTCTTGTCAATTTTTGTTGGTTTTCATCCAATGAACTTATTTCAGTCAGCAAGATCTTTCTTCTTCAAAGCAAAAAGATTTTATCTTCAAATACAAGAACTTTTCGTGGTTTTGTTGATTTTCAGCAAATGAACATATTTCAGCGAGCGAGAAGTTTTTTCTTTAATAGCGTCAGATTTTATCCTAAAATACAAGAACTTTTCGTGGTTCTTGTCAATTTTTGTTGGTTTTCATCCAATCAACTTATTTCAGTCAGCCAGATCTTTCTTCTTGAAAGCAAAAACATTTTATCTTCAAATACAAGAACTTTTCGTGGTTTTTTTGATTTTCAGCAAATGAACATATTTCAGCGAGCGAGAAGTTTTTTCTTTAAAAGCGTCAGATTTTATCTTAAAATACAAGAACTTTTCGTGGTTCTTGTCGATTTTTGTTGGTTTTCATCTTATGAACTTATTTCAGTCAGCTTGATCTTTCTTCTTCAAAGCAAAAAGATTGTATCTTCAAATACAAGAAATTTTCGTGGTTTTGTTGATTTTCAGCAAATGAACATATTTCAGCGAGGGAGAAGTTTTTTCTTTAATAGCGTCAGATTTTATCTTAGAATACAAGAAGTTTTCGTGGTTCTTGTCAATTTTTGTTGGTTTTCATCCAATGAACTCATTTCAGTCAGCAAGATCTTTCTTCTTCAAAGCAAAAAGATTTTATCTTCAAATACAAGAACTTTTCGTGGTTTTGTTGATTTTCAGCAAATGAACATATTTCAGCGAGCGAGAAGTTTTTTCTTTAATAGCGTCAGATTTTATCCTAAAATACAAGAACTTTTCGTGGTTCTTGTCAATTTTTGTTGGTTTTCATTCAATCAACTTATTTCAGTGAGCGAGATCTTTCTTCTTGAAAGCAAAAAGATTTTATCTTCAAATACAAGAACTTTTCGTGGTTTTGTTGATTTTCAGCAAATGAACATATTTCAGCGAGCTAGAAGTTTTTTCTTTAATAGCGTAAGATTTTATCTTAAAATACAAGAACTTTTCGTGGTTCTTGTCAATTTTTGTTGGTTTTCATCCAATGAACTTATTTCAGTCAGCTAGATCTTTCTTCTTCAAAGCAAAAAGATTTTATCTTCAAATACAAGAACTTTTCGTGGTTTTGTTGATTTTCAGCAAATGAACATATTTCAGCGAGCGAGAAGTTTTTTCTTTAATAGCGTCAGATTTTATCCTAAAATACAAGAACTTTTCGTGGTTCTTGTCAATTTTTGTTGGTTTTCATCCAATGAACTTTTCGTGGTTCTTGTCAATTTTTGTTGGTTTTCATCTAATGAACTTATTTCAGTCAGCTTGATCTTTCTTCTTCAAAGCAAAAAGATTGTATCTTCAAATACAAGAACTTTTCGTGGTTTTGTTGATTTTCAGCAAATGATCATATTTTAGCGAGCGAGAAGTTTTTTCTTTAATAGCGTCAGATTTTATCCTAAAATACAAGAACTTTTCGTGGTTCTTGTCAATTTTTGTTGGTTTTCATTCAATCAACTTATTTCAGTCAGCTAGATCTTTCTTCTTGAAAGCAAAAAGATTTTATCTTCAAATACAAGAACTTTTCGTGGTTTTGTTGATTTTCAGCAAATGAACATATTTCAGCGAGCGAGAAGTTTTTTCTTTAATGGCGTAAGAAGTTTTTTCTTTAATAGCGTCAGATTTTATCCTAAAATACAAGAACTTTTCGTGGTTCTTGTCAATTTTTGTTGGTTTTCATTCAATCAACTTATTTCAGTCAGCTGGATCTTTCTTCTTGAAAGCAAAAAGATTTTATCTTCAAATACAAGAACTTTTCGTGGTTTTGTTGATTTTCAGCAAATGAACATATTTCAGCGAGCAAGAAGTTTATTCTTTAATAGCGTCAGATTTTATCCTAAAATACAAGAACTTTTCGTGGTTCTTGTCAATTTTTGTTGGTTTTCATCCAATCAACTTATTTCAGTCAGCCAGATCTTTCTTCTTCAAAGCAAAAAGATTGTATCTTCAAATACAAGAACTTTTCGTGGTTTTGTTGATTTTCAGCAAATGAACATATTTCAGCGAGCAAGAAGTTTTTTCTTTAATAGCGTAAGATTTTATCTTAAAATACAAGATCTTTTCGTGGTTCTTGTCAATTTTTGTCGGTTTTCATCTTATGAGCTTAGTTCAGTCAGCGAGATCCTTCTTCGTCAAAGCAAAAAGATTTTATCTTCAAATACAAGAAGTTTTCGTGGTTTTGTTGATTTTCAGCAAATGAACATATTTCAGCGAGCGAGAAGTTTTTTCTTTAATAGCGTCAGATTTTATCCTAAAATACAAGAACTTTTCGTGGTTCTTGTCAATTTTTGTTGGTTTTCATCCAATCAACTTATTTCAGTCAGCAAGATCTTCCTTCTTCAAAGCAAAAAGATTTTATCTTCAAATACATGAACTTTTCGTGGTTTTGTTGATTTTCAGCAAATGAACATATTTCAGCGAGCGAGAAGTTTTTTCTTTAAAAGCGTCAGATTTTATCTTAAAATACAAGAACTTTTCGTGGTTCTTGTCAATTTTTGTTGGTTTTCATCCAATGAACTTATTTCAGTCAGCAAGATCTTTCTTCTTCAAAGCAAAAAGATTTTATCTTCAAATACAAGAACTTTTCGTGGTTTTGTTGATTTTCAGCAAATGAACATATTTCAGCGAGCGAGAAGTTTTTTCTTTAATAGCGTCAGATTTTATCCTAAAATACAAGAACTTTTCGTGGTTCTTGTCAATTTTTGTTGGTTTTCATTCAATCAACTTATTTCAGTCAGCTAGATCTTTCTTCTTGAAAGCAAAAAGATTTTATCTTCAAATACAAGAACTTTTCGTGGTTTTGTTGATTTTCAGCAAATGAACATATTTCAGCGAGCTAGAAGTTTTTTCTTTAATAGCGTAAGATTTTATCTTGAAATACAAGAACTTTTCGTGGTTCTTGTCAATTTTTGTTGGTTTTCATCCAATGAACTTATTTCAGTCAGCTAGATCTTTCTTCTTCAAAGCAAAAAGATTTTATCTTCAAATACAAGAACTTTTCGTGGTTTTGTTGATTTTCAGCAAATGAACATATTTCAGCGAGCGAGAAGTTTTTTCTTTAATAGCGTCAGATTTTATCCTAAAATACAAGAACTTTTCGTGGTTCTTGTCAATTTTTGTTGGTTTTCATCCAATCAACTTATTTCAGTCTGCCAGATCTTTCTTCTTGAAAGCAAAAACATTTTATCTTCAAATACAAGAACTTTTCGTGGTTTTGTTGATTTTCAGCAAGTGAACATATTTCAGCGAGGGAGAAGTTTTTTCTTTAATAGCGTCAGATTTTATCTTAAAATACAAGAACATTTCGTGGTTCTTGTCAATTTTTGTTGGTTTTCATCCAATGAACTTATTTCAGTCAGCTAGATCTTTCTTCTTCAAAGCAAAAAGATTTTATCTTCAAATACAAGAACTTTTCGTGGTTTTGTTGGTTTTCAGCAAATGAACATATTTCAGCGAGCAAGAAGTTTTTTCTTTAATAGCGTAAGATTTTATCTTAAAATACAAGAACTTTTCGTGGTTCTTGTCAATTTTTGTTGGTTTTCATCTTATGAGCTTAGTTCAGTCAGCGAGATCCTTCTTCTTCAAAGCAAAAAGATTTTATCTTCAAATACATGAACTTTTCGTGGTTTTGTTGGTTTTCAGCAAATGAACATATTTCAGCGAGGGAGAAGATTTTTCTTTAATAGCGTCAGATTTTATCCTAAAATACAAGAACTTTTCGTGGTTCTTGTCAATTTTTGTTGGTTTTCATCCAATGAACTTATTTCAGTCAGCTAGATCTTTCTTCTTCAAAGCAAAAAGATTTTATCTTCAAATACAAGAACTTTTCGTGGTTTTGTTGGTTTTCAGCAAATGAACATATTTCAGCGAGCAAGAAGTTTTTTCTTTAATAGCGTAAGATTTTATCTTAAAATACAAGAACTTTTCGTGGTTCTTGTCAATTTTTGTTGGTTTTCATCCAATGAACTTATTTCAGTCAGCTCGATCTTTCTTCTTCAAAGCAAAAAGATTTTATCTTCAAATACAAGAAATTTTCGTGGTTTTGTTGATTTTCAGCAAATGAACATATTTCAGCGAGCAAGAAGTTTATTCTTTAATAGCGTCAGATTTTATCCTAAAATACAAGAACTTTTCGTGGTTCTTGTCAATTTTTGTTGGTTTTCATCCAATCAACTTATTTCAGTCAGCCAGATCTTTCTTCTTCAAAGCAAAAAGATTGTATCTTCAAATACAAGAACTTTTCGTGGTTTTGTTGATTTTCAGCAAATGAACATATTTCAGCGAGCAAGAAGTTTTTTCTTTAATAGCGTAAGATTTTATCTTAAAATACAAGATCTTTTCGTGGTTCTTGTCAATTTTTGTCGGTTTTCATCTTATGAGCTTAGTTCAGTCAGCGAGATCCTTCTTCGTCAAAGCAAAAAGATTTTATCTTCAAATACAAGAACTTTTCGTGGTTTTGTTGATTTTCAGCAAGTGAACATATTTCAGCGAGGGAGAAGTTTTTTCTTCAATAGCGTCAGATTTTATCTTAAAATACAAGAACTTTTCGTGGTTCTTGTCAATTTTTGATGGTTTTCATCCAATGAACTTATTTCAGTCAGCAAGATCTTTCTTCTTCAAAGCAAAAAGATTTTATCTTCAAATACAAGAACTTTTCGTGGTTTTGTTGATTTTCAGCAAATGAACATATTTCAGCGAGCGAGAAGTTTTTTCTTTAAAAGCGTCAGATTTTATCTTAAAATACAAGAACTTTTCGTGGTTCTTGTCAATTTTTGTTGGTTTTCATCTTATGAACTTATTTCAGTCAGCTTGATCTTTCTTCTTGAAAGCAAAAAGATTGTATCTTCAAATACAAGAAATTTTCGTGGTTTTGTTGATTTTCAGCAAATGAACATATTTCAGCGAGCGAGAAGTTTTGTCTTTAATAGCGTCAGATTTTATCCTAAAATACAAGAACTTTTCGTGGTTCTTGTCAATTTTTGTTGGTTTTCATTCAATCAACTTATTTCAGTCAGCTAGATCTTTCTTCTTGAAAGCAAAAAGATTTTATCTTCAAATACAAGAACTTTTCGTGGTTTTGTTGATTTTCAGCAAATGAACATATTTCAGCGAGCTAGAAGTTTTTTCTTTAATAGCGTAAGATTTTATCTTGAAATACAAGAACTTTTCGTGGTTCTTGTCAATTTTTGTTGGTTTTCATCCAATGAACTTATTTCAGTCAGCTAGATCTTTCTTCTTCAAAGCAAAAAGATTTTATCTTCAAATACAAGAACTTTTCGTGGTTTTGTTGATTTTCAGCAAATGAACATATTTCAGCGAGCGAGAAGTTTTTTCTTTAATAGCGTCAGATTTTATCCTAAAATACAAGAACTTTTCATGGTTCTTGTCAATTTTTGTTGGTTTTCATCCAATCAACTTATTTCAGTCAGCAAGATCTTCCTTCTTCAAAGCAAAAAGATTTTATCTTCAAATACATGAACTTTTCGTGGTTTTGTTGATTTTCAGCAAATGAACATATTTCAGCGAGCGAGAAGTTTTTTCTTTAAAAGCGTCAGATTTTATCTTAAAATACAAGAACTTTTCGTGGTTCTTGTCAATTTTTGTTGGTTTTCATCCAATGAACTTATTTCAGTCAGCAAGATCTTTCTTCTTCAAAGCAAAAAGATTTTATCTTCAAATACAAGAACTTTTCGTGGTTTTGTTGATTTTCAGCAAATGAACATATTTCAGCGAGCGAGAAGTTTTGTCTTTAATAGCGTCAGATTTTATCCTAAAATACAAGAACTTTTCGTGGTTCTTGTCAATTTTTGTTGGTTTTCATTCAATCAACTTATTTCAGTCAGCTAGATCTTTCTTCTTGAAAGCAAAAAGATTTTATCTTCAAATACAAGAACTTTTCGTGGTTTTGTTGATTTTCAGCAAATGAACATATTTCAGCGAGCTAGAAGTTTTTTCTTTAATAGCGTAAGATTTTATCTTGAAATACAAGAACTTTTCGTGGTTCTTGTCAATTTTTGTTGGTTTTCATCCAATGAACTTATTTCAGTCAGCTAGATCTTTCTTCTTCAAAGCAAAAAGATTTTATCTTCAAATACAAGAACTTTTCGTGGTTTTGTTGATTTTCAGCAAATGAACATATTTCAGCGAGCGAGAAGTTTTTTCTTTAATAGCGTCAGATTTTATCCTAAAATACAAGAACTTTTCGTGGTTCTTGTCAATTTTTGTTGGTTTTCATCCAATCAACTTATTTCAGTCTGCCAGATCTTTCTTCTTGAAAGCAAAAACATTTTATCTTCAAATACAAGAACTTTTCGTGGTTTTGTTGATTTTCAGCAAGTGAACATATTTCAGCGAGGGAGAAGTTTTTTCTTTAATAGCGTCAGATTTTATCTTAAAATACAAGAACATTTCGTGGTTCTTGTCAATTTTTGTTGGTTTTCATCCGATGAACTTATTTCAGTCAGCTAGATCTTTCTTCTTCAAAGCAAAAAGATTTTATCTTCAAATACAAGAACTTTTCGTGGTTTTGTTGGTTTTCAGCAAATGAACATATTTCAGCGAGCAAGAAGTTTTTTCTTTAATAGCGTAAGATTTTATCTTAAAATACAAGAACTTTTCGTGGTTCTTGTCAATTTTTGTTGGTTTTCATCTTATGAGCTTAGTTCAGTCAGCGAGATCCTTCTTCTTCAAAGCAAAAAGATTTTATCTTCAAATACATGAACTTTTCGTGGTTTTGTTGATTTTCAGCAAATGAACATATTTCAGCGAGCGAGAAGTTTTTTCTTTAAAAGCGTCAGATTTTATCTTAAAATACAAGAACTTTTCGTGGTTCTTGTCAATTTTTGTTGGTTTTCATCCAATGAACTTATTTCAGTCAGCAAGATCTTTCTTCTTCAAAGCAAAAAGATTTAATCTTCAAATAGAAGAACTTATCGTGGTTTTGTTGATTTTCAGCAAATGAACATATTTCAGCGAGGGAGAAGATTTTTCTTTAATTGCGTCAGATTTTATCCTAAAATACAAGAACTTTTCGTGGTTCTTGTCAATTTTTGTTGGTTTTCATCCAATGAACTTATTTCAGTCAGCTAGATCTTTCTTCTTCAAAGCAAAAAGATTTTATCTTCAAATACAAGAACTTTTCGTGGTTTTGTTGATTTTCAGCAAATGAACATATTTCAGCGAGGGAGAAGATTTTTCTTTAATAGCGTCAGATTTTATCCTAAAATACAAGAACTTTTCGTGGTTCTTGTCAATTTTTGTTGGTTTTCATCCAATGAACTTATTTCAGTCAGCAAGATCTTTCTTCTTCAAAGCAAAAAGATTTTATCTTCAAATACAAGAACTTTTCGTGGTTTTGTTGGTTTTCAGCAAATGAACATATTTCAGCGAGCAAGAAGTTTTTTCTTTAATAGCGTAAGATTTTATCTTAAAATACAAGAACTTTTCGTGGTTCTTGTCAATTTTTGTTGGTTTACATCTTAGGAGCTTAGTTCCGTCAGCGAGATCCTTCTTCTTCAAAGCAAAAAGATTTTATCTTCAAATACAAGAAGTTTTCGTGGTTTTGTTGATTTTCAGCAAATGAACATATTTCAGCGAGCGAGAAGTTTTTTCTTTAAAAGCGTCAGATTTTATCTTAAAGTACAAGAACTTTTCGTGGTTCTTGTCAATTTTTGTTGGTTTTCATCCAATGAACTTATTTCAGTCAGCTAGATCTTTCTTCTTCAAAGCAAAAAGATTTTATCTTCAAATACAAGAACTTTTCGTGGTTTTGTTGGTTTTCAGCAAATGAACATATTTCAGCGAGCAAGAAGTTTTTTCTTTAATAGCGTAAGATTTTATCTTAAAATACAAGAACTTTTCGTGGTTCTTGTCAATTTTTGTTGGTTTTCATCCAATGAACTTATTTCAGTCAGCAAGATCTTTCTTCTTCAAAGCAAAAAGATTTAATCTTCAAATAGAAGAACTTATCGTGGTTTTGTTGATTTTCAGCAAATGAACATATTTCAGCGAGGGAGAAGATTTTTCTTTAATAGCGTCAGATTTTATCCTAAAATACAAGAACTTTTCGTGGTTCTTGTCAATTTTTGTTGGTTTTCATCTTATGAACTTATTTCAGTCAGCGAGATCCTTCTTCTTCAAAGCAAAAAGATTTTATCTTCAAATACAAGAACTTTTCGTGGTTTTGTTGATTTTCAGCAAATGAACATATTTCAGCGAGCGAGAAGTTTTTTCTTTAAAAGCGTCAGATTTTATCTTCAAATACAAGAACTTTTCGTGGTTTTGTTGATTTTCAGCAAATGAACATATTTCAGCGAGCTAGAAGTTTTTTCTTTAATAGCGTAAGATTTTATCTTAAAATACAAGAACTTTTCGTGGTTCTTGTCAATTTTTGTTGGTTTTCATTCAATCAACTTATTTCAGTCAGCTAGATCTTTCTTCTTCAAAGCAAAAAGATTTTATCTTCAAATACAAGAACTTTTCGTGGTTTTGTTGGTTTTCAGCAAATGAACATATTTCAGCGAGGGAGTAGTTTTTTCTTTAACAGCGTCAGATTTTATCCTAAAATACAAGAACTTTTTGTGGTTCTTGTCAATTTTTGTTGGTTTTCATCCAATCAACTTATTTCAGTCAGCCAGATCTTTCTTCTTGAAAGCAAAAACATTTTATCTTCAAATACAAGAACTTTTCGTGGTTTTGTTGATTTTCAGCAAATGAACATATTTCAGCGAGGGATAAGTTTTTTCTTTCATAGCGTCAGATTTTATCTTAAAATACAAGAACATTTCGTGGTTCTTGTCAATTTTTGTTGGTTTTCATCCAATGAACTTATTTCAGTCAGCTAGATCTTTCTTCTTCAAAGCAAAAAGATTTTATCTTCAAATACAAGAACTTTTCGTGGTTTTGTTGGTTTTCAGCAAATGAACATATTTCAGCGAGCAAGAAGTTTTTTCTTTAATAGCGTAAGATTTTATCTTAAAATACAAGAACTTTTCGTGGTTCTTGTCAATTTTTGTTGGTTTTCATCTTATGAGCTTAGTTCCGTCAGCGAGATCCTTCTTCTTCAAAGCAAAAAGATTTTATCTTCAAATACAAGAAGTTTTCGTGGTTTTGTTGATTTTCAGCAAATGAACATATTTCAGCGAGCGAGAAGTTTTTTCTTTAAAAGCGTCAGATTTTATCCTAAAATACAAGAACTTTTCGTGGTTCTTGTCAATTTTTGTTGGTTTACATCTTATGAGCTTAGTTCCGTCAGCGAGATCCTTCTTCTTCAAAGCAAAAAGATTTTATCTTCAAATACAAGAAGTTTTCGTGGTTTTGTTGATTTTCAGCAAATGAACATATTTCAGCGAGCGAGAAGTTTTTTCTTTAATAGCGTAAGATTTTATCTTAAAATACAAGAACTTTTCGTGGTTCTTGTCAATTTTTGTTGGTTTACATCTTATGAGCTTAGTTCCGTCAGCGAGATCCTTCTTCTTCAAAGCAAAAAGATTTTATCTTCAAATACAAGAAGTTTTCGTGGTTTTGTTGATTTTCAGCAAATGAACATATTTCAGCGAGCGAGAAGTTTTTTCTTTAAAAGCGTCAGATTTTATCTTAAAGTACAAGAACTTTTCGTGGTTCTTGTCAATTTTTGTTGGTTTTCATCCAATGAACTTATTTCAGTCAGCTAGATCTTTCTTCTTCAAAGCAAAAAGATTTTATCTTCAAATACAAGAACTTTTCGTGGTTTTGTTGGTTTTCAGCAAATGAACATATTTCAGCGAGCTAGAAGTTTTTTCTTTAATAGCGTAAGATTTTATCTTAAAATACAAGAACTTTTCGTGGTTCTTGTCAATTTTTGTTGGTTTTCATTCAATCAACTTATTTCAGTCAGCTAGATCTTTCTTCTTCAAAGCAAAAAGATTTTATCTTCAAATACAATAACTTTTCGTGGTTTTGTTGGTTTTCAGCAAATGAACATATTTCAGCGAGGGAGTAGTTTTTTCTTTAACAGCGTCAGATTTTATCCTAAAATACAAGAACTTTTCGTGGTTCTTGTCAATTTTTGTTGGTTTTCATCCAATCAACTTATTTCAGTCAGCCAGATCTTTCTTCTTGAAAGCAAAAACATTTTATCTTCAAATACAAGAACTTTTCGTGGTTTTGTTGATTTTCAGCAAATGAACATATTTCAGCGAGGGATAAGTTTTTTCTTTAATAGCGTCAGATTTTATCTTAAAATACAAGAACATTTCGTGGTTCTTGTCAATTTTTGTTGGTTTTCATCCAATGAACTTATTTCAGTCAGCTAGATCTTTCTTCTTCAAAGCAAAAAGATTTTATCTTCAAATACAAGAACTTTTCGTGGTTTTGTTGGTTTTCAGCAAATGAACATATTTCAGCGAGCAAGAAGTTTTTTCTTTAATAGCGTAAGATTTTATCTTAAAATACAAGAACTTTTCGTGGTTCTTGTCAATTTTTGTTGGTTTTCATCTTATGAGCTTAGTTCCGTCAGCGAGATCCTTCTTCTTCAAAGCAAAAAGATTTTATCTTCAAATACAAGAAGTTTTCGTGGTTTTGTTGATTTTCAGCAAATGAACATATTTCAGCGAGCGAGAAGTTTTTTCTTTAAAAGCGTCAGATTTTATCCTAAAATACAAGAACTTTTCGTGGTTCTTGTCAATTTTTGTTGGTTTACATCTTATGAGCTTAGTTCCGTCAGCGAGATCCTTCTTCTTCAAAGCAAAAAGATTTTATCTTCAAATACAAGAAGTTTTCGTGGTTTTGTTGATTTTCAGCAAATGAACATATTTCAGCGAGCGAGAAGTTTTTTCTTTAATAGCGTAAGATTTTATCTTAAAATACAAGAACTTTTCGTGGTTCTTGTCAATTTTTGTTGGTTTACATCTTATGAGCTTAGTTCCGTCAGCGAGATCCTTCTTCTTCAAAGCAAAAAGATTTTATCTTCAAATACAAGAAGTTTTCGTGGTTTTGTTGATTTTCAGCAAATGAACATATTTCAGCGAGCGAGAAGTTTTTTCTTTAAAAGCGTCAGATTTTATCTTAAAGTACAAGAACTTTTCGTGGTTCTTGTCAATTTTTGTTGGTTTTCATCCAATGAACTTATTTCAGTCAGCTAGATCTTTCGTCTTCAAAGCAAAAAGATTTTATCTTCAAATACAAGAACTTTTCGTGGTTTTGTTGGTTTTCAGCAAATGAACATATTTCAGCGAGCAAGAAGTTTTTTCTTTAATAGCGTAAGATTTTATCTTAAAATACAAGAACTTTTCGTGGTTCTTGTCAATTTTTGTTGGTTTTCATCCAATGAACTTATTTCAGTCAGCAAGATCTTTCTTCTTCAAAGCAAAAAGATTTAATCTTCAAATAGAAGAACTTATCGTGGTTTTGTTGATTTTCAGCAAATGAACATATTTCAGCGAGGGAGAAGATTTTTCTTTAATAGCGTCAGATTTTATCCTAAAATACAAGAACTTTTCGTGGTTCTTGTCAATTTTTGTTGGTTTTCATCTTATGAACTTATTTCAGTCAGCGAGATCCTTCTTCTTCAAAGCAAAAAGATTTTATCTTCAAATACAAGAACTTTTCGTGGTTTTGTTGATTTTCAGCAAATGAACATATTTCAGCGAGCGAGAAGTTTTTTCTTTAAAAGCGTCAGATTTTATCTTCAAATACAAGAACTTTTCGTGGTTTTGTTGATTTTCAGCAAATGAACATATTTCAGCGAGGGATAAGTTTTTTCTTTAATAGCGTAAGATTTTATCTTAAAATACAAGAACTTTTCGTGGTTCTTGTCAATTTTTGTTGGTTTTCATTCAATCAACTTATTTCAGTCAGCTAGATCTTTCTTCTTCAAAGCAAAAAGATTTTATCTTCAAATACAAGAACTTTTCGTGGTTTTGTTGGTTTTCAGCAAATGAACATATTTCAGCGAGGGAGTAGTTTTTTCTTTAACAGCGTCAGATTTTATCCTAAAATACAAGAACTTTTCGTGGTTCTTGTCAATTTTTGTTGGTTTTCATCCAATCAACTTATTTCAGTCAGCCAGATCTTTCTTCTTGAAAGCAAAAACATTTTATCTTCAAATACAAGAACTTTTCGTGGTTTTGTTGATTTTCAGCAAATGAACATATTTCAGCGAGGGATAAGTTTTTTCTTTAATAGCGTCAGATTTTATCTTAAAATACAAGAACATTTCGTGGTTCTTGTCAATTTTTGTTGGTTTTCATCCAATGAACTTATTTCAGTCAGCTAGATCTTTCTTCTTCAAAGCAAAAAGATTTTATCTTCAAATACAAGAACTTTTCGTGGTTTTGTTGGTTTTCAGCAAATGAACATATTTCAGCGAGCAAGAAGTTTTTTCTTTAATAGCGTAAGATTTTATCTTAAAATACAAGAACTTTTCGTGGTTCTTGTCAATTTTTGTTGGTTTTCATCTTATGAGCTTAGTTCCGTCAGCGAGATCCTTCTTCTTCAAAGCAAAAAGATTTTATCTTCAAATACAAGAAGTTTTCGTGGTTTTGTTGATTTTCAGCAAATGAACATATTTCAGCGAGCGAGAAGTTTTTTCTTTAAAAGCGTCAGATTTTATCCTAAAATACAAGAACTTTTCGTGGTTCTTGTCAATTTTTGTTGGTTTACATCTTATGAGCTTAGTTCCGTCAGCGAGATCCTTCTTCTTCAAAGCAAAAAGATTTTATCTTCAAATACAAGAAGTTTTCGTGGTTTTGTTGATTTTCAGCAAATGAACATATTTCAGCGAGCGAGAAGTTTTTTCTTTAATAGCGTAAGATTTTATCTTAAAATACAAGAACTTTTCGTGGTTCTTGTCAATTTTTGTTGGTTTACATCTTATGAGCTTAGTTCCGTCAGCGAGATCCTTCTTCTTCAAAGCAAAAAGATTTTATCTTCAAATACAAGAAGTTTTCGTGGTTTTGTTGATTTTCAGCAAATGAACATATTTCAGCGAGCGAGAAGTTTTTTCTTTAAAAGCGTCAGATTTTATCTTAAAGTACAAGAACTTTTCGTGGTTCTTGTCAATTTTTGTTGGTTTTCATCCAATGAACTTATTTCAGTCAGCTAGATCTTTCGTCTTCAAAGCAAAAAGATTTTATCTTCAAATACAAGAACTTTTCGTGGTTTTGTTGGTTTTCAGCAAATGAACATATTTCAGCGAGCAAGAAGTTTTTTCTTTAATAGCGTAAGATTTTATCTTAAAATACAAGAACTTTTCGTGGTTCTTGTCAATTTTTGTTGGTTTTCATCCAATGAACTTATTTCAGTCAGCAAGATCTTTCTTCTTCAAAGCAAAAAGATTTAATCTTCAAATAGAAGAACTTATCGTGGTTTTGTTGATTTTCAGCAAATGAACATATTTCAGCGAGGGAGAAGATTTTTCTTTAATAGCGTCAGATTTTATCCTAAAATACAAGAACTTTTCGTGGTTCTTGTCAATTTTTGTTGGTTTTCATCTTATGAACTTATTTCAGTCAGCGAGATCCTTCTTCTTCAAAGCAAAAAGATTTTATCTTCAAATACAAGAACTTTTCGTGGTTTTGTTGATTTTCAGCAAATGAACATATTTCAGCGAGCGAGAAGTTTTTTCTTTAAAAGCGTCAGATTTTATCTTCAAATACAAGAACTTTTCGTGGTTTTGTTGATTTTCAGCAAATGAACATATTTCAGCGAGGGATAAGTTTTTTCTTTAATAGCGTAAGATTTTATCTTAAAATACAAGAACTTTTCGTGGTTCTTGTCAATTTTTGTTGGTTTTCATTCAATCAACTTATTTCAGTCAGCTAGATCTTTCTTCTTCAAAGCAAAAAGATTTTATCTTCAAATACAAGAACTTTTCGTGGTTTTGTTGGTTTTCAGCAAATGAACATATTTCAGCGAGGGAGTAGTTTTTTCTTTAACAGCGTCAGATTTTATCCTAAAATACAAGAACTTTTCGTGGTTCTTGTCAATTTTTGTTGGTTTTCATCCAATCAACTTATTTCAGTCAGCCAGATCTTTCTTCTTGAAAGCAAAAACATTTTATCTTCAAATACAAGAACTTTTCGTGGTTTTGTTGATTTTCAGCAAATGAACATATTTCAGCGAGGGATAAGTTTTTTCTTTAATAGCGTCAGATTTTATCTTAAAATACAAGAACATTTCGTGGTTCTTGTCAATTTTTGTTGGTTTTCATCCAATGAACTTATTTCAGTCAGCTAGATCTTTCTTCTTCAAAGCAAAAAGATTTTATCTTCAAATACAAGAACTTTTCGTGGTTTTGTTGGTTTTCAGCAAATGAACATATTTCAGCGAGCAAGAAGTTTTTTCTTTAATAGCGTAAGATTTTATCTTAAAATACAAGAACTTTTCGTGGTTCTTGTCAATTTTTGTTGGTTTTCATCTTATGAGCTTAGTTCCGTCAGCGAGATCCTTCTTCTTCAAAGCAAAAAGATTTTATCTTCAAATACAAGAAGTTTTCGTGGTTTTGTTGATTTTCAGCAAATGAACATATTTCAGCGAGCGAGAAGTTTTTTCTTTAAAAGCGTCAGATTTTATCTTAAAGTACAAGAACTTTTCGTGGTTCTTGTCAATTTTTGTTGGTTTTCATCCAATGAACTTATTTCAGTCAGCAAGATCTTTCTTCTTCAAAGCAAAAAGATTTAATCTTCAAATAGAAGAACTTATCGTGGTTTTGTTGATTTTCAGCAAATGAACATATTTCAGCGAGGGAGAAGTTTTTTCTTTAATAGCGTCAGATTTTATCCTAAAATACAAGAACATTTCGTGGTTCTTGTCAATTTTTGTTGGTTTTCATCTTATGAACTTATTTCAGTCAGCTTGATCTTTCTTCTTCAAAGCAAAAAGATTTTATCTTCAAATACAAGAACTTTTCGTGGTTTTGTTGATTTTCAGCAAATGAACATATTTCAGCGAGGGAGAAGTTTTTTCTTCAATAGCGTCAGATTTTATCTTAAAATACAAGAACTTTTCCTGGTTCTTGTCAATTTTTGTTGGTTTTCATCTTATGAGCTTATTTCAGTCAGCGAGATCCTTCTTCTTCAAAGCAAAAAGATTTTATCTTCAAATACAAGAACTTTTCGTGGTTTTGTTGATTTTCAGCAAATGAACATATTTCAGCGAGCGAGAAGTTTTTTCTTTAAAAGCGTCAGATTTTATCTTAAAATACAAGAACTTTTCGTGGTTTTGTTGGTTTTCAGCAAATGAACATATTTCAGCGAGCTGGAAATTTTTTCTTGAATAGCGTAAGATTTTATCTTAAAATACAATAACTTTTCGTGGTTCTTGTCAATTTTTGTTGGTTTTCATCTCATGAACTTATTTCAGTCAGCGAGATCTTTCTTCTTCAAAGCAAAAAGATTTTATCTTCAAATACAAGAACTTTTCGTGGTTTTGTTGGTTTTCAGCAAATGAACATACTTCAGCGAGCTGGGAGTTTTTTCTTTAATAGCGTAAGATTTTATCTTAAAATACAAGAACTTTTTATGGTTCTTGTCAATTTTTGTTGGTTTTCATCCAATGAACTTATTTCAGTCAGCTGGATCTTTCTTCTTCAAAGCAAAAAGATTTTATCTTCAAATACAAGAACTTTTCGTGGTTTTGTTGGTTTTCAGCAAATGAACATATTTCAGCGAGCTGGGATTTTTTTCTTTAATAGCGTAAGATTTTATCTTAAAATACAAGAACTTTTCGTGGTTCTTGTCAATTTTTGTTGGTTTTCATCTCATGAACTTATTTCAGTCAGCTAGATCTTTCTTCTTCAAAGCAAAAAGATTTTATCTTCAAATACAAGAACTTTTCGTGGTTTTGTTGGTTTTCAGCAAATGAGCATATTTCAGCGAGCTGGGAGTTTTTTCGTTAATAGCGTAAGATTTTATCTTAAAATACAAGAACTTTTCGTGGTTCTTGTCAATTTTTGTTAGTTTTCATCGAATGAACTTATTTCAGTCAGCTTGATCTTTCTTCTTCAAAGCAAAAAGATTTCATCTTCAAATACAAGAACTTTTCGTGGTTTTGTTGGTTTTCAGCAAATGAACATATTTCAGCGAGCTGGGAGTTTTTTCTTGAATAGCGTAAGATTTTATCTTAAAATACAATAACTTTTCGTGGTTCTTGTCAATTTTTGTTGGTTTTCATCGAATGAACTTATTTCAGTCAGCTAGATCTTTCTTCTTCAAAGCAAAAAGATTGTATCTTCAAATACAAGAACTTTTCATGGTTTTGTTGATTTTAAGCAAATGAACATATTTCAGCGAGCAAGAAGTTTTTTCTTTAATAGCGTAAGATTTTATCTTAAAATACAAGAACTTTTCGTGGTTCTTGTCAATTTTTGTTGGTTTTCATCTTATGAGCTTAGTTCAGTCAGCGAGATCCTTCTTCTTCAAAGCAAAAAGATTTTATCTTCAAATACAAGAACTTTTCGTGGTTTTGTTGATTTTCAGCAAATTAACATATTTCAGCGAGCGGGAAGTTTTTTCTTAAAAAGCGTCAGATTTTATCTTAAAATACAAGAACTTTTCGTGGTTCTTGTCAATTTTTGTTGGTTTTCATCCAATGAACTTATTTCAGTCAGCAAGATCTTTCTTCTTCAAAGCAAAAAGATTTTATCTTCAAATACATTAACTTTTCGTGGTTTTGTTGATTTTCAGCAAATGAACATATTTCAGCGAGCGAGAAGTTTTTTCTTTAAAAGCGTCAGATTTTATCTTAAAATACAAGAACTTTTCGTGGTTCTTGTCAATTTTTGTTGGTTTTCATCCAATGAACTTATTTCAGTCAGCAAGATCTTTCTTCTTCAAAGCAAAAAGATTTAATCTTCAAACAGAAGAACTTTTCGTGGTTTTGTTGATTTTCAGCAAATGAACATATTTCAGCGAGCGAGAAGTTTTTTCTTCAATAGCGTCAGATTTTATCTTAAAATACAAGAACTTTTCGTGGTTCTTGTCAATTTTTGTTGGTTTTCATCTTATGAACTTATTTCAGTCAGCGAGATCCTTCTTCTTCAAAGCAAAAAGATTTTATCTTCAAATACAAGAACTTTTCGTGGTTTTGTTGATTTTCAGCAAATGAACATATTTCAGCGAGCGAGAAGTTTTTTCCTTAAAAGCGTCAGGTTTTATCTTAAAATACAAGAACTTTTCGTGGTTCTTGTCGATTTTTGTTGGTTTTCATCTTATGAACTTATTTCAGTCAGCTTGATCTTTCTTCTTCAAAGCAAAAAGATTGTATCTTCAAATACAAGAAATTTTCGTGGTTTTGTTGATTTTCAGCAAATCAACATATTTCAGCGAGGGAGAAGTTTTTTCTTTAATAGCGTCAGATTTTATCTTAGCATACAAGACGTTTTCGTGGTTCTTGTCAATTTTTGTTGGTTTTCATCCAATGAACTCATTTCAGTCAGCAAGATCTTTCTTCTTCAAAGCAAAAAGATTTTATCTTCAAATACAAGAACTTTTCGTGGTTTTGTTGATTTTCAGCAAATGAACATATTTCAGCGAGCGAGAAGTTTTTTCTTTAATAGCGTCAGATTTTATCCTAAAATACAAGAACTTTTCGTGGTTCTTGTCAATTTTTGTTGGTTTTCATTCAATCAACTTATTTCAGTGAGCGAGATCTTTCTTCTTGAAAGCAAAAAGATTTTATCTTCAAATACAAGAACTTTTCGTGGTTTTGTTGATTTTCAGCAAATGAACATATTTCAGCGAGCTCGAAGTTTTTTCTTTAATAGCGTCAGATTTTATCCTAAAATACAAGAACTTTTCGTGGTTCTTGTCAATTTTTGTTGGTTTTCATCTTATGAACTTATTTCAGTCAGCTTGATCTTTCTTCTTCAAAGCAAAAAGATTGTATCTTCAAATACAAGAACTTTTCGTGGTTTTGTTGATTTTCAGCAAATGAACATATTTCAGCGAGCGAGAAGTTTTTTCTTTAATAGCGTCAGATTTTATCCTAAAATACAAGAACTTTTCGTGGTTCTTGTCAATTTTTGTTGGTTTTCATCCAATGAACTTTTCGTGGTTCTTGTCAATTTTTGTTGGTTTTCATCTAATGAACTTATTTCAGTCAGCTTGATCTTTCTTCTTCAAAGCAAAAAGATTGTATCTTCAAATACAAGAACTTTTCGTGGTTTTGTTGATTTTCAGCAAATGATCATATTTTAGCGAGCGAGAAGTTTTTTCTTCAATAGCGTCAGATTTTATCCTAAAATACAAGAACTTTTCGTGGTTCTTGTCAATTTTTGTTGGTTTTCATTCAATCAACTTATTTCAGTCAGCTAGATCTTTCTTCTTGAAAGCAAAAAGATTTTATCTTCAAATACAAGAACTTTTCGTGGTTTTGTTGATTTTCAGCAAATGAACATATTTCAGCGAGCGAGAAGTTTTTTCTTTAATGGCGTAAGAAGTTTTTTCTTTAATAGCGTCAGATTTTATCCTAAAATACAAGAACTTTTCGTGGTTCTTGTCAATTTTTGTTGGTTTTCATTCAATCAACTTATTTCAGTCAGCTGGATCTTTCTTCTTGAAAGCAAAAAGATTTTATCTTCAAATACAAGAACTTTTCGTGGTTTTGTTGATTTTCAGCAAATGAACATATTTCAGCGAGCTAGAAGTTTTTTCTTTAATAGCGTAAGATTTTATCTTAAAATACAAGAACTTTTCGTGGTTCTTGTCAATTTTTGTTGGTTTTCATCCAATGAACTTATTTCAGTCAGCTCGATCTTTCTTCTTCAAAGCAAAAAGATTTTATCTTCAAATACAAGAAATTTTCGTGGTTTTGTTGATTTTCAGCAAATGAACATATTTCAGCGAGCAAGAAGTTTTTTCTTTAATAGCGTCAGATTTTATCCTAAAATACAAGAACTTTTCGTGGTTCTTGTCAATTTTTGTTGGTTTTCATCCAATCAACTTATTTCAGTCAGCCAGATCTTTCTTCTTCAAAGCAAAAAGATTGTATCTTCAAATACAAGAACTTTTCGTGGTTTTGTTGATTTTCAGCAAATGAACATATTTCAGCGAGCAAGAAGTTTTTTCTTTAATAGCGTAAGATTTTATCTTAAAATACAAGATCTTTTCGTGGTTCTTGTCAATTTTTGTCGGTTTTCAGCTTATGAGCTTAGTTCAGTCAGCGAGATCCTTCTTCGTCAAAGCAAAAAGATTTTATCTTCAAATACAAGAACTTTTCGTGGTTTTGTTGATTTTCAGCAAGTGAACATATTTCAGCGAGGGAGAAGTTTTTTCTTCAATAGCGTCAGATTTTATCTTAAAATACAAGAACTTTTCGTGGTTCTTGTCAATTTTTGATGGTTTTCATCCAATGAACTTATTTCAGTCAGCAAGATCTTTCTTCTTCAAAGCAAAAAGATTTTATCTTCAAATACAAGAACTTTTCGTGGTTTTGTTGATTTTCAGCAAATGAACATATTTCAGCGAGCGAGAAGTTTTTTCTTTAAAAGCGTCAGATTTTATCTTAAAATACAAGAACTTTTCGTGGTTCTTGTCAATTTTTGTTGGTTTTCATCTTATGAACTTATTTCAGTCAGCTTGATCTTTCTTCTTGAAAGCAAAAAGATTGTATCTTCAAATACAAGAAATTTTCGTGGTTTTGTTGATTTTCAGCAAATGAACATATTTCAGCGAGCGAGAAGTTTTTTCTTTAATAGCGTCAGATTTTATCCTAAAATACAAGAACTTTTCGTGGTTCTTGTCAATTTTTGTTGGTTTTCATTCAATCAACTTATTTCAGTCAGCTAGATCTTTCTTCTTGAAAGCAAAAAGATTTTATCTTCAAATACAAGAACTTTTCGTGGTTTTGTTGATTTTCAGCAAATGAACATATTTCAGCGAGCTAGAAGTTTTTTCTTTAATAGCGTAAGATTTTATCTTGAAATACAAGAACTTTTTGTGGTTCTTGTCAATTTTTGTTGGTTTTCAACCAATGAACTTATTTCAGTCAGCTAGATCTTTCTTCTTCAAAGCAAAAAGATTTTATCTTCAAATACAAGAACTTTTCGTGGTTTTGTTGATTTTCAGCAAATGAACATATTTCAGCGAGCGAGAAGTTTTTTCTTTAATAGCGTCAGATTTTATCCTAAAATACAAGAACTTTTCGTGGTTCTTGTCAATTTTTGTTGGTTTTCATCCAATCAACTTATTTCAGTCAGCTAGATCTTTCTTCTTGAAAGCAAAAACATTTTATCTTCAAATACAAGAACTTTTCGTGGTTTTGTTGATTTTCAGCAAGTGAACATATTTCAGCGAGGGAGAAGTTTTTTCTTTAATAGCGTCAGATTTTATCTTAAAATACAAGAACATTTCGTGGTTCTTGTCAATTTTTGTTGGTTTTCATACGATGAACTTATTTCAGTCAGCTAGATCTTTCTTCTTCAAAGCAAAAAGATTTTATCTTCAAATACAAGAACTTTTCGTGGTTTTGTTGGTTTTCAGCAAATGAACATATTTCAGCGAGCAAGAAGTTTTTTCTTTAATAGCGTAAGATTTTATCTTAAAATACAAGAACTTTTCGTGGTTCTTGTCAATTTTTGTTGGTTTTCATCTTATGAGCTTATTCAGTCAGCGAGATCCTTCTTCTTCAAAGCAAAAAGATTTTATCTTCAAATACAAGAACTTTTCGTGGTTTTGTTGATTTTCAGCAAATGAACATATTTCAGCGAGCGAGAAGTTTTTTCTTTAAAAGCTTCAGATTTTATCTTAAAATACAAGAACTTTTCGTGGTTCTTGTCAATTTTTGTTGGTTTTCATCCAATGAACTTATTTCAGTCAGCAAGATCTTCCTTCTTCAAAGCAAAAAGATTTTATCTTCAAATACATGAACTTTTCGTGGTTTTGTTGATTTTCAGCAAATGAACACATTTCAGCGAGCGAGAAGTTTTTTCTTTAAAAGCGTCAGATTTTATCTTAAAATACAAGAACTTTTCGTGGTTCTTGTCAATTTTTGTTGGTTTTCATCCAATGAACTTATTTCAGTCAGCAAGATCTTTCTTCTTCAAAGCAAAAAGATTTTATCTTCAAATACAAGAACTTTTCGTGGTTTTGTTGATTTTCAGCAAATGAACATATTTCAGCGAGCGAGAAGTTTTTTCTTTAATAGCGTCAGATTTTATCCTAAAATACAAGAACTTTTCGTGGTTCTTGTCAATTTTTGTTGGTTTTCATTCAATCAACTTATTTCAGTCAGCTAGATCTTTCTTCTTGAAAGCAAAAAGATTTTATCTTCAAATACAAGAACTTTTCGTGGTTTTGTTGATTTTCAGCAAGTGAACATATTTCAGCGAGGGAGAAGTTTTTTCTTTAATAGCGTCAGATTTTATCCTAAAATACAAGAACTTTTCGTGGTTCTTGTCAATTTTTGTTGGTTTTCATCCAATCAACTTATTTCAGTCTGCCAGATCTTTCTTCTTGAAAGCAAAAACATTTTATCTTCAAATACAAGAACTTTTCGTGGTTTTGTTGATTTTCAGCAAGTGAACATATTTCAGCGAGGGAGAAGTTTTTTCTTTAATAGCGTCAGATTTTATCTTAAAATACAAGAACATTTCGTGGTTCTTGTCAATTTTTGTTGGTTTTCATCCGATGAACTTATTTCAGTCAGCTAGATCTTTCTTCTTCAAAGCAAAAAGATTTTATCTTCAAATACAAGAACTTTTCGTGGTTCTTGTCAATTTTTGTTGGTTTTCATCTTATGAACTTATTTCAGTCAGCTTGATCTTTCTTCTTGAAAGCAAAAAGATTGTATCTTCAAATACAAGAAATTTTCGTGGTTTTGTTGATTTTCAGCAAATGAACATATTTCAGCGAGCGAGAAGTTTTTTCTTTAATAGCGTCAGATTTTATCCTAAAATACAAGAACTTTTCGTGGTTCTTGTCAATTTTTGTTGGTTTTCATTCAATCAACTTATTTCAGTCAGCTAGATCTTTCTTCTTGAAAGCAAAAAGATTTTATCTTCAAATACAAGAACTTTTCGTGGTTTTGTTGATTTTCAGCAAATGAACATATTTCAGCGAGCTAGAAGTTTTTTCTTTAATAGCGTAAGATTTTATCTTGAAATACAAGAACTTTTTGTGGTTCTTGTCAATTTTTGTTGGTTTTCAACCAATGAACTTATTTCAGTCAGCTAGATCTTTCTTCTTCAAAGCAAAAAGATTTTATCTTCAAATACAAGAACTTTTCGTGGTTTTGTTGATTTTCAGCAAATGAACATATTTCAGCGAGCGAGAAGTTTTTTCTTTAATAGCGTCAGATTTTATCCTAAAATACAAGAACTTTTCGTGGTTCTTGTCAATTTTTGTTGGTTTTCATCCAATCAACTTATTTCAGTCAGCTAGATCTTTCTTCTTGAAAGCAAAAACATTTTATCTTCAAATACAAGAACTTTTCGTGGTTTTGTTGATTTTCAGCAAGTGAACATATTTCAGCGAGGGAGAAGTTTTTTCTTTAATAGCGTCAGATTTTATCTTAAAATACAAGAACATTTCGTGGTTCTTGTCAATTTTTGTTGGTTTTCATACGATGAACTTATTTCAGTCAGCTAGATCTTTCTTCTTCAAAGCAAAAAGATTTTATCTTCAAATACAAGAACTTTTCGTGGTTTTGTTGGTTTTCAGCAAATGAACATATTTCAGCGAGCAAGAAGTTTTTTCTTTAATAGCGTAAGATTTTATCTTAAAATACAAGAACTTTTCGTGGTTCTTGTCAATTTTTGTTGGTTTTCATCTTATGAGCTTATTCAGTCAGCGAGATCCTTCTTCTTCAAAGCAAAAAGATTTTATCTTCAAATACAAGAACTTTTCGTGGTTTTGTTGATTTTCAGCAAATGAACATATTTCAGCGAGCGAGAAGTTTTTTCTTTAAAAGCTTCAGATTTTATCTTAAAATACAAGAACTTTTCGTGGTTCTTGTCAATTTTTGTTGGTTTTCATCCAATGAACTTATTTCAGTCAGCAAGATCTTCCTTCTTCAAAGCAAAAAGATTTTATCTTCAAATACATGAACTTTTCGTGGTTTTGTTGATTTTCAGCAAATGAACACATTTCAGCGAGCGAGAAGTTTTTTCTTTAAAAGCGTCAGATTTTATCTTAAAATACAAGAACTTTTCGTGGTTCTTGTCAATTTTTGTTGGTTTTCATCCAATGAACTTATTTCAGTCAGCAAGATCTTTCTTCTTCAAAGCAAAAAGATTTTATCTTCAAATACAAGAACTTTTCGTGGTTTTGTTGATTTTCAGCAAATGAACATATTTCAGCGAGCGAGAAGTTTTTTCTTTAATAGCGTCAGATTTTATCCTAAAATACAAGAACTTTTCGTGGTTCTTGTCAATTTTTGTTGGTTTTCATTCAATCAACTTATTTCAGTCAGCTAGATCTTTCTTCTTGAAAGCAAAAAGATTTTATCTTCAAATACAAGAACTTTTCGTGGTTTTGTTGATTTTCAGCAAGTGAACATATTTCAGCGAGGGAGAAGTTTTTTCTTTAATAGCGTCAGATTTTATCCTAAAATACAAGAACTTTTCGTGGTTCTTGTCAATTTTTGTTGGTTTTCATCCAATCAACTTATTTCAGTCTGCCAGATCTTTCTTCTTGAAAGCAAAAACATTTTATCTTCAAATACAAGAACTTTTCGTGGTTTTGTTGATTTTCAGCAAGTGAACATATTTCAGCGAGGGAGAAGTTTTTTCTTTAATAGCGTCAGATTTTATCTTAAAATACAAGAACATTTCGTGGTTCTTGTCAATTTTTGTTGGTTTTCATCCGATGAACTTATTTCAGTCAGCTAGATCTTTCTTCTTCAAAGCAAAAAGATTTTATCTTCAAATACAAGAACTTTTCGTGGTTTTGTTGGTTTTCAGCAAATGAACATATTTCAGCGAGCAAGAAGTTTTTTCTTTAATAGCGTAAGATTTTATCTTAAAATACAAGAACTTTTCGTGGTTCTTGTCAATTTTTGTTGGTTTTCATCTTATGAGCTTAGTTCAGTCAGCGAGATCCTTCTTCTTCAAAGCAAAAAGATTTTATCTTCAAATACAAGAACTTTTCGTGGTTTTGTTGATTTTCAGCAAATGAACATATTTCAGCGAGCGAGAAGTTTTTTCTTTAAAAGCTTCAGATTTTATCTTAAAATATAAGAACTTTTCGTGGTTCTTGTCAATTTTTGTTGGTTTTCATCCAATGAACTTATTTCAGTCAGCAAGATCTTTCTTCTTCAAAGCAAAAAGATTTTATCTTCAAATACATGAACTTTTCGTGGTTTTGTTGATTTTCAGCAAATGAACATATTTCAGCGAGCGAGAAGTTTTTTCTTTAAAAGCGTCAGATTTTATCTTAAAATACAAGAACTTTTCGTGGTTCTTGTCAATTTTTGTTGGTTTTCATCCAATGAACTTATTTCAGTCAGCAAGATCTTTCTTCTTCAAAGCAAAAAGATTTAATCTTCAAATAGAAGAACTTTTCGTGGTTTTGTTGATTTTCAGCAAATGAACATATTTCAGCGAGGGAGAAGTTTTTTCTTCAATAGCGTCAGATTTTATCTTAAAATACAAGAACTTTACGTGGTTCTTGTCAATTTTTGTTGGTTTTCATCCAATGAACTTATTTCAGTCAGCAAGATCTTTCTTCTTCAAAGCAAAAAGATTTTATCTTCAAATACAAGAACTTTTCGTGGTTTTGTTGATTTTCAGCAAATGAACATATTTCAGCGAGCTCGAAGTTTTTTCTTTAATAGCGTCAGATTTTATCCTAAAATACAAGAACTTTTCGTGGTTCTTGTCAATTTTTGTTGGTTTTCATCTTATGAACTTATTTCAGTCAGCTTGATCTTTCTTCTTCAAAGCAAAAAGATTGTATCTTCAAATACAAGAACTTTTCGTGGTTTTGTTGATTTTCAGCAAATGAACATATTTCAGCGAGCGAGAAGTTTTTTCTTTAAAAGCTTCAGATTTTATCTTATAATACGAGAACTTTTCGTGGTTCTTGTTAATTTTTGTTGGTTTTCATCCAATGAACTTATTTCAGTCAGCAAGATCTTTCTTCTTCAAAGCAAAAAGATTTTATCTTCAAATACATGAACTTTTCGTGGTTTTGTTGATTTTCAGCAAATGAACATATTTCAGCGAGCGAGAAGTTTTTTCTTTAAAAGCGTCAGATTTTATCTTAAAATACAAGAACTTTTCGTGGTTCTTGTCAATTTTTGTTGGTTTTCATCCAATGAACTTATTTCAGTCAGCAAGATCTTTCTTCTTCAAAGCAAAAAGATTTAATCTTCAAATAGAAGAACTTTTCGTGGTTTTGTTGATTTTCAGCAAATGAACATATTTCAGCGAGGGAGAAGTTTTTTCTTCAATAGCGTCAGATTTTATCTTAAAATACAAGAACTTTTCGTGGTTCTTGTCAATTTTTGTTGGTTTTCATCCAATGAACTTATTTCAGTCAGCAAGATCTTTCTTCTTCAAAGCAAAAAGATTTTATCTTCAAATACAAGAACTTTTCGTGGTTTTGTTGATTTTCAGCAAATGAACATATTTCAGCGAGCTCGAAGTTTTTTCTTTAATAGCGTCAGATTTTATCCTAAAATACAAGAACTTTTCGTGGTTCTTGTCAATTTTTGTTGGTTTTCATCTTATGAACTTATTTCAGTCAGCTTGATCTTTCTTCTTCAAAGCAAAAAGATTGTATCTTCAAATACAAGAACTTTTCGTGGTTTTGTTGATTTTCAGCAAATGAACATATTTTAGCGAGCGAGAAGTTTTTTCTTTAATAGCGTCAGATTTTATCCTAAAATACAAGAACTTTTCGTGGTTCTTGTCAATTTTTGTTGGTTTTCATTCAATCAACTTATTTCAGTCAGCTAGATCTTTCTTCTTGAAAGCAAAAAGATTTTATCTTAAAATACAAGAACTTTTCGTGGTTTTGTTGATTTTCAGCAAATGAACATATTTCAGCGAGCTGGAAGTTTTTTCTTTAATAGCGTAAGAAGTTTTTTCTTTCATAGCGTCAGATTTTATCGTAAAATACAAGAACTTTTCGTGGTTCTTGTCAATTTTTGTTGGTTTTCATTCAATCAACTTATTTCAGTCAGCTAGATCTTTCTTCTTGAAAGCAAAAAGATTTTATCTTCAAATACAAGAACTTTTCGTTGTTTTGTTGATTTTCAGCAAATGAACATATTTCAGCGAGCTAGAAGTTTTTTCTTTAATAGCGTAAGATTTTATCTTAAAATACAAGAACTTTTCGTGGTTCTTGTCAATTTTTGTTGGTTTTCATCCAATGAACTTATTTCAGTCAGCTCGATCTTTCTTCTTCAAAGCAAAAAGATTTTATCTTCAAATACAAGAACTTTTTGTGGTTTTGTTGATTTTCAGCAAATGAACATATTTCAGCGAGCTCGAAGTTTTTTCTTTAATAGCGTCAGATTTTATCTTAAAATACAAGAACATTTCGTGGTTCTTGTCAATTTTTGTTGGTTTTCATCCGATGAACTTATTTCAGTCAGCTAGATCTTTCTTCTTCAAAGCAAAAAGATTTTATCTTCAAATACAAGAACTTTTCGTGGTTTTGTTGGTTTTCAGCAAATGAACATATTTCAGCGAGCAAGAAGTTTTTTCTTTAATAGCGTAAGATTTTATCTTAAAATACAAGAACTTTTCGTGGTTCTTGTCAATTTTTGTTGGTTTTCATCTTATGAGCTTAGTTCAGTCAGCGAGATCCTTCTTCTTCAAAGCAAAAAGATTTTATCTTCAAATACAAGAACTTTTCGTGGTTTTGTTGATTTTCAGCAAATGAACATATTTCAGCGAGCGAGAAGTTTTTTCTTTAAAAGCTTCAGATTTTATCTTAAAATACAAGAACTTTTCGTGGTTCTTGTCAATTTTTGTTGGTTTTCATCCAATCAACTTATTTCAGTCAGCAAGATCTTTCTTCTTCAAAGCAAAAAGATTTTATCTTCAAATACATGAACTTTTCGTGGTTTTGTTGATTTTCAGCAAGTGAACATATTTCAGCGAGGGAGAAGTTTTTTCTTCAATAGCGTCAGATTTTATCTTAAAATACAAGAACTTTTCGTGGTTCTTGTCAATTTTTGATGGTTTTCATCCAATGAACTTATTTCAGTCAGCAAGATCTTTCTTCTTCAAAGCAAAAAGATTTTATCTTCAAATACAAGAACTTTTCGTGGTTTTGTTGATTTTCAGCAAATGAACATATTTCAGCGAGCGAGAAGTTTTTTCTTTAAAAGCGTCAGATTTTATCTTAAAATACAAGAACTTTTCGTGGTTCTTGTCAATTTTTGTTGGTTTTCATCTTATGAACTTATTTCAGTCAGCTTGATCTTTCTTCTTGAAAGCAAAAAGATTGTATCTTCAAATACAAGAAATTTTCGTGGTTTTGTTGATTTTCAGCAAATGAACATATTTCAGCGAGCGAGAAGTTTTTTCTTTAATAGCGTCAGATTTTATCCTAAAATACAAGAACTTTTCGTGGTTCTTGTCAATTTTTGTTGGTTTTCATTCAATCAACTTATTTCAGTCAGCTAGATCTTTCTTCTTGAAAGCAAAAAGATTTTATCTTCAAATACAAGAACTTTTCGTGGTTTTGTTGATTTTCAGCAAATGAACATATTTCAGCGAGCTAGAAGTTTTTTCTTTAATAGCGTAAGATTTTATCTTGAAATACAAGAACTTTTCGTGGTTCTTGTCAATTTTTGTTGGTTTTCATCCAATGAACTTATTTCAGTCAGCTAGATCTTTCTTCTTCAAAGCAAAAAGATTTTATCTTCAAATACAAGAACTTTTCGTGGTTTTGTTGATTTTCAGCAAATGAACATATTTCAGCGAGCGAGAAGTTTTTTCTTTAATAGCGTCAGATTTTATCCTAAAATACAAGAACTTTTCGTGGTTCTTGTCAATTTTTGTTGGTTTTCATCCAATCAACTTATTTCAGTCAGCTAGATCTTTCTTCTTGAAAGCAAAAACATTTTATCTTCAAATACAAGAACTTTTCGTGGTTTTGTTGATTTTCAGCAAGTGAACATATTTCAGCGAGGGAGAAGTTTTTTCTTTAATAGCGTCAGATTTTATCTTAAAATACAAGAACATTTCGTGGTTCTTGTCAATTTTTGTTGGTTTTCATCCGATGAACTTATTTCAGTCAGCTAGATCTTTCTTCTTCAAAGCAAAAACATTTTATCTTCAAATACAAGAACTTTTCGTGGTTTTGTTGGTTTTCAGCAAATGAACATATTTCAGCGAGCAAGAAGTTTTTTCTTTAATAGCGTAAGATTTTATCTTAAAATACAAGAACTTTTCGTGGTTCTTGTCAATTTTTGTTGGTTTTCATCTTATGAGCTTATTCAGTCAGCGAGATCCTTCTTCTTCAAAGCAAAAAGATTTTATCTTCAAATACAAGAACTTTTCGTGGTTTTGTTGATTTTCAGCAAATGAACATGTTTCAGCGAGCGAGAAGTTTTTTCTTTAAAAGCTTCAGATTTTATCTTAAAATACAAGAACTTTTCGTGGTTCTTGTCAATTTTTGTTGGTTTTCATCCAATGAACTTATTTCAGTCAGCAAGATCTTCCTTCTTCAAAGCAAAAAGATTTTATCTTCAAATACATGAACTTTTCGTGGTTTTGTTGATTTTCAGCAAATGAACATATTTCAGCGAGCGAGAAGTTTTTTCTTTAAAAGCGTCACATTTTATCTTAAAATACAAGAACTTTTCGTGGTTCTTGTCAATTTTTGTTGGTTTTCATCCAATGAACTTATTTCAGTCAGCAAGATCTTTCTTCTTCAAAGCAAAAAGATTTTATCTTCAAATACAAGAACTTTTCGTGGTTTTGTTGATTTTCAGCAACTGAACATATTTCAGCGAGCGAGAAGTTTTTTCTTTAATAGCGTCAGATTTTATCCTAAAATACAAGAACTTTTCGTGGTTCTTGTCAATTTTTGTTGGTTTTCATTTAATCAACTTATTTCAGTCAGCTAGATCTTTCTTCTTGAAAGCAAAAAGATTTTATCTTCAAATACAAGAACTTTTCGTGGTTTTGTTGATTTTCAGCAAATGAACATATTTCAGCGAGCTAGAAGTTTTTTCTTTAATAGCGTAAGATTTTATCTTGAAATACAAGAACTTTTCGTGGTTCTTGTCAATTTTTGTTGGTTTTCATCCAATGAACTTATTTCAGTCAGCTAGATCTTTCTTCTTCAAAGCAAAAAGATTTTATCTTCAAATACAAGAACTTTTCGTGGTTTTGTTGATTTTCAGCAAATGAACATATTTCAGCGAGCGAGAAGTTTTTTCTTTAATAGCGTCAGATTTTATCCTAAAATACAAGAACTTTTCGTGGTTCTTGTCAATTTTTGTTGGTTTTCATTCAATCAACTTATTTCAGTCAGCTAGA
Organism: Heptranchias perlo; assembly: GCF_035084215.1. NCBI lineage: Eukaryota > Metazoa > Chordata > Chondrichthyes > Hexanchiformes > Hexanchidae > Heptranchias > Heptranchias perlo. The sequence continues at coordinate 51,553,863 of NC_090347.1, forward strand.
TCTTTCTTCTTGAAAGCAAAAAGATTTTATCTTAAAATACAAGAACTTTTCGTGGTTTTGTTGATTTTCAGCAAATGAACATATTTCAGCGAGCTAGAAGTTTTTTCTTTAATAGCGTAAGAAGTTTTTTCTTTCATAGCGTCAGATTTTATCGTAAAATACAAGAACTTTTCGTGGTTCTTGTCAATTTTTGTTGGTTTTCATTCAATCAACTTATTTCAGTCAGCTAGATCTTTCTTCTTGAAAGCAAAAAGATTTTATCTTCAAATACAAGAACTTTTCGTTGTTTTGTTGATTTTCAGCAAATGAACATATTTCAGCGAGCTAGAAGTTTTTTCTTTAATAGCGTAAGATTTTATCTTAAAATACAAGAACTTTTCGTGGTTCTTGTCAATTTTTGTTGGTTTTCATCCAATGAACTTATTTCAGTCAGCTCGATCTTTCTTCTTCAAAGCAAAAAGATTTTATCTTCAAATACAAGAACTTTTTGTGGTTTTGTTGATTTTCAGCAAATGAACATATTTCAGCGAGCTCGAAGTTTTTTCTTTAATAGCGTCAGATTTTATCTTAAAATACAAGAACATTTCGTGGTTCTTGTCAATTTTTGTTGGTTTTCATCCGATGAACTTATTTCAGTCAGCTAGATCTTTCTTCTTCAAAGCAAAAAGATTTTATCTTCAAATACAAGAACTTTTCGTGGTTTTGTTGGTTTTCAGCAAATGAACATATTTCAGCGAGCAAGAAGTTTTTTCTTTAATAGCGTAAGATTTTATCTTAAAATACAAGAACTTTTCGTGGTTCTTGTCAATTTTTGTTGGTTTTCATCTTATGAGCTTAGTTCAGTCAGCGAGATCCTTCTTCTTCAAAGCAAAAAGATTTTATCTTCAAATACAAGAACTTTTCGTGGTTTTGTTGATTTTCAGCAAATGAACATATTTCAGCGAGCGAGAAGTTTTTTCTTTAAAAGCTTCAGATTTTATCTTAAAATACAAGAACTTTTCGTGGTTCTTGTCAATTTTTGTTGGTTTTCATCCAATGAACTTATTTCAGTCAGCAAGATCTTTCTTCTTCAAAGCAAAAAGATTTTATCTTCAAATACATGAACTTTTCGTGGTTTTGTTGATTTTCAGCAAGTGAACATATTTCAGCGAGGGAGAAGTTTTTTCTTCAATAGCGTCAGATTTTATCTTAAAATACAAGAACTTTTCGTGGTTCTTGTCAATTTTTGATGGTTTTCATCCAATGAACTTATTTCAGTCAGCAAGATCTTTCTTCTTCAAAGCAAAAAGATTTTATCTTCAAATACAAGAACTTTTCGTGGTTTTGTTGATTTTCAGCAAATGAACATATTTCAGCGAGCGAGAAGTTTTTTCTTTAAAAGCGTCAGATTTTATCTTAAAATACAAGAACTTTTCGTGGTTCTTGTCAATTTTTGTTGGTTTTCATCTTATGAACTTATTTCAGTCAGCTTGATCTTTCTTCTTGAAAGCAAAAAGATTGTATCTTCAAATACAAGAAATTTTCGTGGTTTTGTTGATTTTCAGCAAATGAACATATTTCAGCGAGCGAGAAGTTTTTTCTTTAATAGCGTCAGATTTTATCCTAAAATACAAGAACTTTTCGTGGTTCTTGTCAATTTTTGTTGGTTTTCATTCAATCAACTTATTTCAGTCAGCTAGATCTTTCTTCTTGAAAGCAAAAAGATTTTATCTTCAAATACAAGAACTTTTCGTGGTTTTGTTGATTTTCAGCAAATGAACATATTTCAGCGAGCTAGAAGTTTTTTCTTTAATAGCGTAAGATTTTATCTTGAAATACAAGAACTTTTCGTGGTTCTTGTCAATTTTTGTTGGTTTTCATCCAATGAACTTATTTCAGTCAGCTAGATCTTTCTTCTTCAAAGCAAAAAGATTTTATCTTCAAATACAAGAACTTTTCGTGGTTTTGTTGATTTTCAGCAAATGAACATATTTCAGCGAGCGAGAAGTTTTTTCTTTAATAGCGTCAGATTTTATCTTAAAATACAAGAACATTTCGTGGTTCTTGTCAATTTTTGTTGGTTTTCATCCGATGAACTTATTTCAGTCAGCTAGATCTTTCTTCTTCAAAGCAAAAACATTTTATCTTCAAATACAAGAACTTTTCGTGGTTTTGTTGGTTTTCAGCAAATGAACATATTTCAGCGAGCAAGAAGTTTTTTCTTTAATAGCGTAAGATTTTATCTTAAAATACAAGAACTTTTCGTGGTTCTTGTCAATTTTTGTTGGTTTTCATCTTATGAGCTTATTCAGTCAGCGAGATCCTTCTTCTTCAAAGCAAAAAGATTTTATCTTCAAATACAAGAACTTTTCGTGGTTTTGTTGATTTTCAGCAAATGAACATGTTTCAGCGAGCGAGAAGTTTTTTCTTTAAAAGCTTCAGATTTTATCTTAAAATACAAGAACTTTTCGTGGTTCTTGTCAATTTTTGTTGGTTTTCATCCAATGAACTTATTTCAGTCAGCAAGATCTTCCTTCTTCAAAGCAAAAAGATTTTATCTTCAAATACATGAACTTTTCGTGGTTTTGTTGATTTTCAGCAAATGAACATATTTCAGCGAGCGAGAAGTTTTTTCTTTAAAAGCGTCACATTTTATCTTAAAATACAAGAACTTTTCGTGGTTCTTGTCAATTTTTGTTGGTTTTCATCCAATGAACTTATTTCAGTCAGCAAGATCTTTCTTCTTCAAAGCAAAAAGATTTTATCTTCAAATACAAGAACTTTTCGTGGTTTTGTTGATTTTCAGCAACTGAACATATTTCAGCGAGCGAGAAGTTTTTTCTTTAATAGCGTCAGATTTTATCCTAAAATACAAGAACTTTTCGTGGTTCTTGTCAATTTTTGTTGGTTTTCATTTAATCAACTTATTTCAGTCAGCTAGATCTTTCTTCTTGAAAGCAAAAAGATTTTATCTTCAAATACAAGAACTTTTCGTGGTTTTGTTGATTTTCAGCAAATGAACATATTTCAGCGAGCTAGAAGTTTTTTCTTTAATAGCGTAAGATTTTATCTTGAAATACAAGAACTTTTCGTGGTTCTTGTCAATTTTTGTTGGTTTTCATCCAATGAACTTATTTCAGTCAGCCAGATCTTTCTTCTTCAAAGCAAAAAGATTTTATCTTCAAATACAAGAACTTTTCGTGGTTTTGTTGATTTTCAGCAAATGAACATATTTCAGCGAGCGAGAAGTTTTTTCTTTAATAGCGTCAGATTTTATCCTAAAATACAAGAACTTTTCGTGGTTCTTGTCAATTTTTGTTGGTTTTCATCCAATCAACTTATTTCAGTCTGCCAGATCTTTCTTCTTGAAAGCAAAAACATTTTATCTTCAAATACAAGAACTTTTCGTGGTTTTGTTGATTTTCAGCAAGTGAACATATTTCAGCGAGGGAGAAGTTTTTTCTTTAATAGCGTCAGATTTTATCTTAAAATACAAGAACATTTCGTGGTTCTTGTCAATTTTTGTTGGTTTTCATCCGATGAACTTATTTCAGTCAGCTAGATCTTTCTTCTTCAAAGCAAAAAGATTTTATCTTCAAATACAAGAACTTTTCGTGGTTTTGTTGGTTTTCAGCAAATGAACATATTTCAGCGAGCAAGAAGTTTTTTCTTTAATAGCGTAAGATTTTATCTTAAAATACAAGAACTTTTCGTGGTTCTTGTCAATTTTTGTTGGTTTTCATCTTATGAGCTTAGTTCAGTCAGCGAGATCCTTCTTCTTCAAAGCAAAAAGATTTTATCTTCAAATACAAGAACTTTTCGTGGTTTTGTTGATTTTCAGCAAATGAACATATTTCAGCGAGCGAGAAGTTTTTTCTTTAAAAGCTTCAGATTTTATCTTAAAATACAAGAACTTTTCGTGGTTCTTGTCAATTTTTGTTGGTTTTCATCCAATGAACTTATTTCAGTCAGCAAGATCTTTCTTCTTCAAAGCAAAAAGATTTTATCTTCAAATACATGAACTTTTCGTGGTTTTGTTGATTTTCAGCAAATGAACATATTTCAGCGAGCGAGAAGTTTTTTCTTTAAAAGCGTCAGATTTTATCTTAAAATACAAGAACTTTTCGTGGTTCTTGTCAATTTTTGTTGGTTTTCATCCAATGAACTTATTTCAGTCAGCAAGATCTTTCTTCTTCAAAGCAAAAAGATTTAATCTTCAAATAGAAGAACTTTTCGTGGTTTTGTTGATTTTCAGCAAATGAACATATTTCAGCGAGGGAGAAGTTTTTTCTTCAATAGCATCAGATTTTATCTTAAAATACAAGAACTTTTCGTGGTTCTTGTCAATTTTTGTTGGTTTTCATCCAATGAACTTATTTCAGTCAGCAAGATCTTTCTTCTTCAAAGCAAAAAGATTTTATCTTCAAATACAAGAACTTTTCGTGGTTTTGTTGATTTTCAGCAAATGAACATATTTCAGCGAGCTCGAAGTTTTTTCTTTAATAGCGTCAGATTTTATCCTAAAATACAAGAACTTTTCGTGGTTCTTGTCAATTTTTGTTGGTTTTCATCTTATGAACTTATTTCAGTCAGCTTGATCTTTCTTCTTCAAAGCAAAAAGATTGTATCTTCAAATACAAGAACTTTTCGTGGTTTTGTTGATTTTCAGCAAATGAACATATTTCAGCGAGCGAGAAGTTTTTTCTTTAAAAGCTTCAGATTTTATCTTAAAATACGAGAACTTTTCGTGGTTCTTGTTAATTTTTGTTGGTTTTCATCCAATGAACTTATTTCAGTCAGCAAGATCTTTCTTCTTCAAAGCAAAAAGATTTTATCTTCAAATACATGAACTTTTCGTGGTTTTGTTGATTTTCAGCAAATGAACATATTTCAGCGAGCGAGAAGTTTTTTCTTTAAAAGCGTCAGATTTTATCTTAAAATACAAGAACTTTTCGTGGTTCTTGTCAATTTTTGTTGGTTTTCATCCAATGAACTTATTTCAGTCAGCAAGATCTTTCTTCTTCAAAGCAAAAAGATTTAATCTTCAAATAGAAGAACTTTTCGTGGTTTTGTTGATTTTCAGCAAATGAACATATTTCAGCGAGGGAGAAGTTTTTTCTTCAATAGCGTCAGATTTTATCTTAAAATACAAGAACTTTTCGTGGTTCTTGTCAATTTTTGTTGGTTTTCATCCAATGAACTTATTTCAGTCAGCAAGATCTTTCTTCTTCAAAGCAAAAAGATTTTATCTTCAAATACAAGAACTTTTCGTGGTTTTGTTGATTTTCAGCAAATGAACATATTTCAGCGAGCTCGAAGTTTTTTCTTTAATAGCGTCAGATTTTATCCTAAAATACAAGAACTTTTCGTGGTTCTTGTCAATTTTTGTTGGTTTTCATCTTATGAACTTATTTCAGTCAGCTTGATCTTTCTTCTTCAAAGCAAAAAGATTGTATCTTCAAATACAAGAACTTTTCGTGGTTTTGTTGATTTTCAGCAAATGAACATATTTTAGCGAGCGAGAAGTTTTTTCTTTAATAGCGTCAGATTTTATCCTAAAATACAAGAACTTTTCGTGGTTCTTGTCAATTTTTGTTGGTTTTCATTCAATCAACTTATTTCAGTCAGCTAGATCTTTCTTCTTGAAAGCAAAAAGATTTTATCTTCAAATACAAGAACTTTTCGTGGTTTTGTTGATTTTCAGCAAATGAACATATTTCAGCGAGCTAGAAGTTTTTTCTTTAATAGCGTAAGATTTTATCTTGAAATACAAGAACTTTTCGTGGTTCTTGTCAATTTTTGTTGGTTTTCATCCAATGAACTTATTTCAGTCAGCTTGATCTTTCTTCTTCAAAGCAAAAAGATTTTATCTTCAAATACAAGAACTTTTCGTGGTTTTGTTGATTTTCAGCAAATGAACATATTTCAGCGAGCGAGAAGTTTTTTCTTTAATAGCGTCAGATTTTATCCTAAAATACAAGAACTTTTCGTGGTTCTTGTCAATTTTTGTTGGTTTTCATCCAATCAACTTATTTCAGTCTGCCAGATCTTTCTTCTTGAAAGCAAAAACATTTTATCTTCAAATACAAGAACTTTTCGTGGTTTTGTTGATTTTCAGCAAGTTAACATATTTCAGCGAGGGAGAAGTTTTTTCTTTAATAGCGTCAGATTTTATCTTAAAATACAAGAACATTTCGTGGTTCTTGTCAATTTTTGTTGGTTTTCATCCGATGAACTTATTTCAGTCAGCTAGATCTTTCTTCTTCAAAGCAAAAAGATTTTATCTTCAAATACAAGAACTTTTCGTGGTTTTGTTGGTTTTCAGCAAATGAACATATTTCAGCGAGCAAGAAGTTTTTTCTTTAATAGCGTAAGATTTTATCTTAAAATACAAGAACTTTTCGTGGTTCTTGTCAATTTTTGTTGGTTTTCATCTTATGAGCTTAGTTCAGTCAGCGAGATCCTTCTTCTTCAAAGCAAAAAGATTTTATCTTCAAATACAAGAACTTTTCGTGGTTTTGTTGATTTTCAGCAAATGAACATATTTCAGCGAGCGAGAAGTTTTTTCTTTAAAAGCTTCAGATTTTATCTTAAAATACAAGAACTTTTCGTGGTTCTTGTCAATTTTTGTTGGTTTTCATCCAATGAACTTATTTCAGTCAGCAAGATCTTTCTTCTTCAAAGCAAAAAGATTTTATCTTCAAATACATGAACTTTTCGTGGTTTTGTTGATTTTCAGCAAATGAACATATTTCAGCGAGCGAGAAGTTTTTTCTTTAAAAGCGTCAGATTTTATCTTAAAATACAAGAACTTTTCGTGGTTCTTGTCAATTTTTGTTGGTTTTCATCCAATGAACTTATTTCAGTCAGCAAGATCTTTCTTCTTCAAAGCAAAAAGATTTTATCTTCAAATACAAGAACTTTTCGTGGTTTTGTTGATTTTCAGCAAATGAACATATTTTAGCGAGCGAGAAGTTTTTTCTTTAATAGCGTCAGATTTTATCCTAAAATACAAGAACTTTTCGTGGTTCTTGTCAATTTTTGTTGGTTTTCATTCAATCAACTTATTTCAGTCAGCTAGATCTTTCTTCTTGAAAGCAAAAAGATTTTATCTTCAAATACAAGAACTTTTCGTGGTTTTGTTGATTTTCAGCAAATGAACATATTTCAGCGAGCTAGAAGTTTTTTCTTTAATAGCGTAAGATTTTATCTTGAAATACAAGAACTTTTCGTGGTTCTTGTCAATTTTTGTTGGTTTTCATCCAATGAACTTATTTCAGTCAGCTAGATCTTTCTTCTTCAAAGCAAAAAGATTTTATCTTCAAATACAAGAACTTTTCGTGGTTTTGTTGATTTTCAGCAAATGAACATATTTCAGCGAGCGAGAAGTTTTTTCTTTAATAGCGTCAGATTTTATCCTAAAATACAAGAACTTTTCGTGGTTCTTGTCAATTTTTGTTGGTTTTCATCCAATCAACTTATTTCAGTCTGCCAGATCTTTCTTCTTGAAAGCAAAAACATTTTATCTTCAAATACAAGAACTTTTCGTGGTTTTGTTGATTTTCAGCAAGTTAACATATTTCAGCGAGGGAGAAGTTTTTTCTTTAATAGCGTCAGATTTTATCTTAAAATACAAGAACTTTTCGTGGTTCTTGTCAATTTTTGTTGGTTTTCATCTTATGAGCTTAGTTCAGTCAGCGAGATCCTTCTTCTTCAAAGCAAAAAGATTTTATCTTCAAATACAAGAACTTTTCGTGGTTTTGTTGATTTTCAGCAAATGAACATATTTCAGCGAGCGAGAAGTTTTTTCTTTAAAAGCTTCAGATTTTATCTTAAAATACAAGAACTTTTCGTGGTTCTTGTCAATTTTTGTTGGTTTTCATCCAATGAACTTATTTCAGTCAGCAAGATCTTTCTTCTTCAAAGCAAAAAGATTTTATCTTCAAATACATGAACTTTTCGTGGTTTTGTTGATTTTCAGCAAATGAACATATTTCAGCGAGCGAGAAGTTTTTTCTTTAAAAGCGTCAGATTTTATCTTAAAATACAAGAACTTTTCGTGGTTCTTGTCAATTTTTGTTGGTTTTCATCCAATGAACTTATTTCAGTCAGCAAGATCTTTCTTCTTCAAAGCAAAAAGATTTAATCTTCAAATAGAAGAACTTTTCGTGGTTTTGTTGATTTTCAGCAAATGAACATATTTCAGCGAGGGAGAAGTTTTTTCTTCAATAGCGTCAGATTTTATCTTAAAATACAAGAACTTTTCGTGGTTCTTGTCAATTTTTGTTGGTTTTCATCCAATGAACTTATTTCAGTCAGCAAGATCTTTCTTCTTCAAAGCAAAAAGATTTTATCTTCAAATACAAGAACTTTTCGTGGTTTTGTTGATTTTCAGCAAATGAACATATTTCAGCGAGCTCGAAGTTTTTTCTTTAATAGCGTCAGATTTTATCCTAAAATACAAGAACTTTTCGTGGTTCTTGTCAATTTTTGTTGGTTTTCATCTTATGAACTTATTTCAGTCAGCTTGATCTTTCTTCTTCAAAGCAAAAAGATTGTATCTTCAAATACAAGAACTTTTCGTGGTTTTGTTGATTTTCAGCAAATGAACATATTTCAGCGAGCGAGAAGTTTTTTCTTTAAAAGCTTCAGATTTTATCTTAAAATACGAGAACTTTTCGTGGTTCTTGTTAATTTTTGTTGGTTTTCATCCAATGAACTTATTTCAGTCAGCAAGATCTTTCTTCTTCAAAGCAAAAAGATTTTATCTTCAAATACATGAACTTTTCGTGGTTTTGTTGATTTTCAGCAAATGAACATATTTCAGCGAGCGAGAAGTTTTTTCTTTAAAAGCGTCAGATTTTATCTTAAAATACAAGAACTTTTCGTGGTTCTTGTCAATTTTTGTTGGTTTTCATCCAATGAACTTATTTCAGTCAGCAAGATCTTTCTTCTTCAAAGCAAAAAGATTTAATCTTCAAATAGAAGAACTTTTCGTGGTTTTGTTGATTTTCAGCAAATGAACATATTTCAGCGAGGGAGAAGTTTTTTCTTCAATAGCGTCAGATTTTATCTTAAAATACAAGAACTTTTCGTGGTTCTTGTCAATTTTTGTTGGTTTTCATCCAATGAACTTATTTCAGTCAGCAAGATCTTTCTTCTTCAAAGCAAAAAGATTTTATCTTCAAATACAAGAACTTTTCGTGGTTTTGTTGATTTTCAGCAAATGAACATATTTCAGCGAGCTCGAAGTTTTTTCTTTAATAGCGTCAGATTTTATCCTAAAATACAAGAACTTTTCGTGGTTCTTGTCAATTTTTGTTGGTTTTCATCTTATGAACTTATTTCAGTCAGCTTGATCTTTCTTCTTCAAAGCAAAAAGATTGTATCTTCAAATACAAGAACTTTTCGTGGTTTTGTTGATTTTCAGCAAATGAACATATTTTAGCGAGCGAGAAGTTTTTTCTTTAATAGCGTCAGATTTTATCCTAAAATACAAGAACTTTTCATGGTTCTTGTCAATTTTTGTTGGTTTTCATTCAATCAACTTATTTCAGTCAGCTAGATCTTTCTTCTTGAAAGCAAAAAGATTTTATCTTCAAATACAAGAACTTTTCGTGGTTTTGTTGATTTTCAGCAAATGAACATATTTCAGCGAGCTAGAAGTTTTTTCTTTAATAGCGTAAGAAGTTTTTTCTTTAATAGCGTCAGATTTTATCCTAAAATACAAGAACTTTTCGTGGTTCTTGTCAATTTTTGTTGGTTTTCATTCAATCAACTTATTTCAGTCAGCTAGATCTTTCTTCTTGAAAGCAAAAAGATTTTATCTTCAAATACAAGAACTTTTCGTTGTTTTGTTGATTTTCAGCAAATGAACATATTTCAGCGAGCTAGAAGTTTTTTCTTTAATAGCGTAAGATTTTATCTTAAAATACAAGAACTTTTCGTGGTTCTTGTCAATTTTTGTTGGTTTTCATCCAATGAACTTATTTCAGTCAGCTCGATCTTTCTTCTTCAAAGCAAAAAGATTTTATCTTCAAATACAAGAACTTTTTGTGGTTTTGTTGATTTTCAGCAAATGAACATATTTCAGCGAGCTCGAAGTTTTTTCTTTAATAGCGTCAGATTTTATCTTAAAATACAAGAACATTTCGTGGTTCTTGTCAATTTTTGTTGGTTTTCATCCGATGAACTTATTTCAGTCAGCTAGATCTTTCTTCTTCAAAGCAAAAAGATTTTATCTTCAAATACAAGAACTTTTCGTGGTTTTGTTGGTTTTCAGCAAATGAACATATTTCAGCGAGCAAGAAGTTTTTTCTTTAATAGCGTAAGATTTTATCTTAAAATACAAGAACTTTTCGTGGTTCTTGTCAATTTTTGTTGGTTTTCATCTTATGAGCTTAGTTCAGTCAGCGAGATCCTTCTTCTTCAAAGCAAAAAGATTTTATCTTCAAATACAAGAACTTTTCGTGGTTTTGTTGATTTTCAGCAAATGAACATATTTCAGCGAGCGAGAAGTTTTTTCTTTAAAAGCTTCAGATTTTATCTTAAAATACAAGAACTTTTCGTGGTTCTTGTCAATTTTTGTTGGTTTTCATCCAATGAACTTATTTCAGTCAGCAAGATCTTTCTTCTTCAAAGCAAAAAGATTTTATCTTCAAATACATGAACTTTTCGTGGTTTTGTTGATTTTCAGCAAATGAACATATTTCAGCGAGCGAGAAGTTTTTTCTTTAAAAGCGTCAGATTTTATCTTAAAATACAAGAACTTTTCGTGGTTCTTGTCAATTTTTGTTGGTTTTCATCCAATGAACTTATTTCAGTCAGCAAGATCTTTCTTCTTCAAAGCAAAAAGATTTAATCTTCAAATAGAAGAACTTTTTGTGGTTTTGTTGATTTTCAGCAAATGAACATATTTCAGCGAGGGAGAAGTTTTTTCTTCAATAGCGTCAGATTTTATCTTAAAATACAAGAGCTTTTCGTGGTTCTTGTCAATTTTTGTTGGTTTTCATCTTATGAACTTATTTCAGTCAGCTTGATCTTTCTTCTTCAAAGCAAAAAGATTGTATCTTCAAATACAAGAACTTTTCGTGGTTTTGTTGATTTTCAGCAAATGAACATATTTCAGCGAGCGAGAAGTTTTTTCTTTAAAAGCTTCAGATTTTATCTTAAAATACGAGAACTTTTCGTGGTTCTTGTTAATTTTTGTTGGTTTTCATCCAATGAACTTATTTCAGTCAGCAAGATCTTTCTTCTTCAAAGCAAAAAGATTTTATCTTCAAATACATGAACTTTTCGTGGTTTTGTTGATTTTCAGCAAATGAACATATTTCAGCGAGCGAGAAGTTTTTTCTTTAAAAGCGTCAGATTTTATCTTAAAATACAAGAACTTTTCGTGGTTCTTGTCAATTTTTGTTGGTTTTCATCCAATAAACTTATTTCAGTCAGCAAGATCTTTCTTCTTCAAAGCAAAAAGATTTAATCTTCAAATAGAAGAACTTTTCGTGGTTTTGTTGATTTTCAGCAAATGAACATATTTCAGCGAGGGAGAAGTTTTTTCTTCAATAGCGTCAGATTTTATCTTAAAATACAAGAACTTTTCGTGGTTCTTGTCAATTTTTGTTGGTTTTCATCCAATGAACTTATTTCAGTCAGCAAGATCTTTCTTCTTCAAAGCAAAAAGATTTTATCTTCAAATACAAGAACTTTTCGTGGTTTTGTTGATTTTCAGCAAATGAACATATTTCAGTGAGCTCGAAGTTTTTTCTTTAATAGCGTCAGATTTTATCCTAAAATACAAGAACTTTTCGTGGTTCTTGTCAATTTTTGTTGGTTTTCATCTTATGAACTTATTTCAGTCAGCTTGATCTTTCTTCTTCAAAGCAAAAAGATTGTATCTTCAAATACAAGAACTTTTCGTGGTTTTGTTGATTTTCAGCAAATGAACATATTTTAGCGAGCGAGAAGTTTTTTCTTTAATAGCGTCAGATTTTATCCTAAAATACAAGAACTTTTCGTGGTTCTTGTCAATTTTTGTTGGTTTTCATTCAATCAACTTATTTCAGTCAGCTGGATCTTTCTTCTTGAAAGCAAAAAGATTTTATCTTCAAATACAAGAACTTTTCGTGGTTTTGTTGATTTTCAGCAAATGAACATATTTCAGCGAGCTAGAAGTTTTTTCTTTAATAGCGTAAGAAGTTTTTTCTTTAATAGCGTCAGATTTTATCCTAAAATACAAGAACTTTTCGTGGTTCTTGTCAATTTTTGTTGGTTTTCATTCAATCAACTTATTTCAGTCAGCTAGATCTTTCTTCTTGAAAGCAAAAAGATTTTATCTTCAAATACAAGAACTTTTCGTTGTTTTGTTGATTTTCAGCAAATGAACATATTTCAGCGAGCTAGAAGTTTTTTCTTTAATAGCGTAAGATTTTATCTTAAAATACAAGAACTTTTCGTGGTTCTTGTCAATTTTTGTTGGTTTTCATCCAATGAACTTATTTCAGTCAGCTCGATCTTTCTTCTTCAAAGCAAAAAGATTTTATCTTCAAATACAAGAACTTTTTGTGGTTTTGTTGATTTTCAGCAAATGAACATATTTCAGCGAGCTCGAAGTTTTTTCTTTAATAGCGTCAGATTTTATCTTAAAATACAAGAACATTTCGTGGTTCTTGTCAATTTTTGTTGGTTTTCATCCGATGAACTTATTTCAGTCAGCTAGATCTTTCTTCTTCAAAGCAAAAAGATTTTATCTTCAAATACAAGAACTTTTCGTGGTTTTGTTGGTTTTCAGCAAATGAACATATTTCAGCGAGCAAGAAGTTTTTTCTTTAATAGCGTAAGATTTTATCTTAAAATACAAGAACTTTTCGTGGTTCTTGTCAATTTTTGTTGGTTTTCATCTTATGAGCTTAGTTCAGTCAGCGAGATCCTTCTTCTTCAAAGCAAAAAGATTTTATCTTCAAATACAAGAACTTTTCGTGGTTTTGTTGATTTTCAGCAAATGAACATATTTCAGCGAGCGAGAAGTTTTTTCTTTAAAAGCTTCAGATTTTATCTTAAAATACAAGAACTTTTCGTGGTTCTTGTCAATTTTTGTTGGTTTTCATCCAATGAACTTATTTCAGTCAGCAAGATCTTTCTTCTTCAAAGCAAAAAGATTTTATCTTCAAATACATGAACTTTTCGTGGTTTTGTTGATTTTCAGCAAGTGAACATATTTCAGCGAGGGAGAAGTTTTTTCTTCAATAGCGTCAGATTTTATCTTAAAATACAAGAACTTTTCGTGGTTCTTGTCAATTTTTGATGGTTTTCATCCAATGAACTTATTTCAGTCAGCAAGATCTTTCTTCTTCAAAGCAAAAAGATTTTATCTTCAAATACAAGAACTTTTCGTGGTTTTGTTGATTTTCAGCAAATGAACATATTTCAGCGAGCGAGAAGTTTTTTCTTTAAAAGCGTCAGATTTTATCTTAAAATACAAGAACTTTTCGTGGTTCTTGTCAATTTTTGTTGGTTTTCATCTTATGAACTTATTTCAGTCAGCTTGATCTTTCTTCTTGAAAGCAAAAAGATTGTATCTTCAAATACAAGAAATTTTCGTGGTTTTGTTGATTTTCAGCAAATGAACATATTTCAGCGAGCGAGAAGTTTTTTCTTTAATAGCGTCAGATTTTATCCTAAAATACAAGAACTTTTCGTGGTTCTTGTCAATTTTTGTTGGTTTTCATTCAATCAACTTATTTCAGTCAGCTAGATCTTTCTTCTTGAAAGCAAAAAGATTTTATCTTCAAATACAAGAACTTTTCGTGGTTTTGTTGATTTTCAGCAAATGAACATATTTCAGCGAGCTAGAAGTTTTTTCTTTAATAGCGTAAGATTTTATCTTGAAATACAAGAACTTTTCGTGGTTCTTGTCAATTTTTGTTGGTTTTCATCCAATGAACTTATTTCAGTCAGCTAGATCTTTCTTCTTCAAAGCAAAAAGATTTTATCTTCAAATACAAGAACTTTTCGTGGTTTTGTTGATTTTCAGCAAATGAACATATTTCAGCGAGCGAGAAGTTTTTTCTTTAATAGCGTCAGATTTTATCCTAAAATACAAGAACTTTTCGTGGTTCTTGTCAATTTTTGTTGGTTTTCATCCAATCAACTTATTTCAGTCAGCTAGATCTTTCTTCTTGAAAGCAAAAACATTTTATCTTCAAATACAAGAACTTTTCGTGGTTTTGTTGATTTTCAGCAAGTGAACATATTTCAGCGAGGGAGAAGTTTTTTCTTTAATAGCGTCAGATTTTATCTTAAAATACAAGAACATTTCGTGGTTCTTGTCAATTTTTGTTGGTTTTCATCCGATGAACTTATTTCAGTCAGCTAGATCTTTCTTCTTCAAAGCAAAAACATTTTATCTTCAAATACAAGAACTTTTCGTGGTTTTGTTGGTTTTCAGCAAATGAACATATTTCAGCGAGCAAGAAGTTTTTTCTTTAATAGCGTAAGATTTTATCTTAAAATACAAGAACTTTTCGTGGTTCTTGTCAATTTTTGTTGGTTTTCATCTTATGAGCTTATTCAGTCAGCGAGATCCTTCTTCTTCAAAGCAAAAAGATTTTATCTTCAAATACAAGAACTTTTCGTGGTTTTGTTGATTTTCAGCAAATGAACATGTTTCAGCGAGCGAGAAGTTTTTTCTTTAAAAGCTTCAGATTTTATCTTAAAATACAAGAACTTTTCGTGGTTCTTGTCAATTTTTGTTGGTTTTCATCCAATGAACTTATTTCAGTCAGCAAGATCTTCCTTCTTCAAAGCAAAAAGATTTTATCTTCAAATACATGAACTTTTCGTGGTTTTGTTGATTTTCAGCAAATGAACATATTTCAGCGAGCGAGAAGTTTTTTCTTTAAAAGCGTCACATTTTATCTTAAAATACAAGAACTTTTCGTGGTTCTTGTCAATTTTTGTTGGTTTTCATCCAATGAACTTATTTCAGTCAGCAAGATCTTTCTTCTTCAAAGCAAAAAGATTTTATCTTCAAATACAAGAACTTTTCGTGGTTTTGTTGATTTTCAGCAACTGAACATATTTCAGCGAGCGAGAAATTTTTTCTTTAATAGCGTCAGATTTTATCCTAAAATACAAGAACTTTTCGTGGTTCTTGTCAATTTTTGTTGGTTTTCATTTAATCAACTTATTTCAGTCAGCTAGATCTTTCTTCTTGAAAGCAAAAAGATTTTATCTTCAAATACAAGAACTTTTCGTGGTTTTGTTGATTTTCAGCAAATGAACATATTTCAGCGAGCTAGAAGTTTTTTCTTTAATAGCGTAAGATTTTATCTTGAAATACAAGAACTTTTCGTGGTTCTTGTCAATTTTTGTTGGTTTTCATCCAATGAACTTATTTCAGTCAGCTAGATCTTTCTTCTTCAAAGCAAAAAGATTTTATCTTCAAATACAAGAACTTTTCGTGGTTTTGTTGATTTTCAGCAAATGAACATATTTCAGCGAGCGAGAAGTATTTTCTTTAATAGCGTCAGATTTTATCCTAAAACACAAGAACTTTTCGTGGTTCTTGTCAATTTTTGTTGGTTTTCATCCAATCAACTTATTTCAGTCTGCCAGATCTTTCTTCTTGAAAGCAAAAACATTTTATCTTCAAATACAAGAACTTTTCGTGGTTTTGTTGATTTTCAGCAAGTGAACATATTTCAGCGAGGGAGAAGTTTTTTCTTTAATAGCGTCAGATTTTATCTTAAAATACAAGAACATTTCGTGGTTCTTGTCAATTTTTGTTGGTTTTCATCCGATGAACTTATTTCAGTCAGCTAGATCTTTCTTCTTCAAAGCAAAAAGATTTTATCTTCAAATACAAGAACTTTTCGTGGTTTTGTTGGTTTTCAGCAAATGAACATATTTCAGCGAGCAAGAAGTTTTTTCTTTAATAGCGTAAGATTTTATCTTAAAATACAAGAACTTTTCGTGGTTCTTGTCAATTTTTGTTGGTTTTCATCTTATGAGCTTAGTTCAGTCAGCGAGATCCTTCTTCTTCAAAGCAAAAAGATTTTATCTTCAAATACAAGAACTTTTCGTGGTTTTGTTGATTTTCAGCAAATGAACATATTTCAGCGAGCGAGAAGTTTTTTCTTTAAAAGCTTCAGATTTTATCTTAAAATACAAGAACTTTTCGTGGTTCTTGTCAATTTTTGTTGGTTTTCATCCAATGAACTTATTTCAGTCAGCAAGATCTTTCTTCTTCAAAGCAAAAAGATTTAATCTTCAAATAGAAGAACTTTTCGTGGTTTTGTTGATTTTCAGCAGATGAACATATTTCAGCGAGCGAGAAGTTTTTTCTTTAAAAGCGTCAGATTTTATCTTAAAATACAAGAACTTTTCGTGGTTCTTGTCAATTTTTGTTGGTTTTCATCCAATGAACTTATTTCAGTCAGCAAGATCTTTCTTCTTCAAAGCAAAAAGATTTAATCTTCAAATAGAAGAACTTTTCGTGGTTTTGTTGATTTTCAGCAAATGAACATATTTCAGCGAGGGAGAAGTTTTTTCTTCAATAGCATCAGATTTTATCTTAAAATACAAGAACTTTTCGTGGTTCTTGTCAATTTTTGTTGGTTTTCATCCAATGAACTTATTTCAGTCAGCAAGATCTTTCTTCTTCAAAGCAAAAAGATTTTATCTTCAAATACAAGAACTTTTCGTGGTTTTGTTGATTTTCAGCAAATGAACATATTTCAGCGAGCTCGAAGTTTTTTCTTTAATAGCGTCAGATTTTATCCTAAAATACAAGAACTTTTCGTGGTTCTTGTCAATTTTTGTTGGTTTTCATCTTATGAACTTATTTCAGTCAGCTTGATCTTTCTTCTTCAAAGCAAAAAGATTGTATCTTCAAATACAAGAACTTTTCGTGGTTTTGTTGATTTTCAGCAAATGAACATATTTCAGCGAGCGAGAAGTTTTTTCTTTAAAAGCTTCAGATTTTATCTTAAAATACGAGAACTTTTCGTGGTTCTTGTTAATTTTTGTTGGTTTTCATCCAATGAACTTATTTCAGTCAGCAAGATCTTTCTTCTTCAAAGCAAAAAGATTTTATCTTCAAATACATGAACTTTTCGTGGTTTTGTTGATTTTCAGCAAATGAACATATTTCAGCGAGCGAGAAGTTTTTTCTTTAAAAGCGTCAGATTTTATCTTAAAATACAAGAACTTTTCGTGGTTCTTGTCAATTTTTGTTGGTTTTCATCCAATGAACTTATTTCAGTCAGCAAGATCTTTCTTCTTCAAAGCAAAAAGATTTAATCTTCAAATAGAAGAACTTTTCGTGGTTTTGTTGATTTTCAGCAAATGAACATATTTCAGCGAGGGAGAAGTTTTTTCTTCAATAGCGTCAGATTTTATCTTAAAATACAAGAACTTTTCGTGGTTCTTGTCAATTTTTGTTGGTTTTCATCCAATGAACTTATTTCAGTCAGCAAGATCTTTCTTCTTCAAAGCAAAAAGATTTTATCTTCAAATACAAGAACTTTTCGTGGTTTTGTTGATTTTCAGCAAATGAACATATTTCAGCGAGCTCGAAGTTTTTTCTTTAATAGCGTCAGATTTTATCCTAAAATACAAGAACTTTTCGTGGTTCTTGTCAATTTTTGTTGGTTTTCATCTTATGAACTTATTTCAGTCAGCTTGATCTTTCTTCTTCAAAGCAAAAAGATTGTATCTTCAAATACAAGAACTTTTCGTGGTTTTGTTGATTTTCAGCAAATGAACATATTTTAGCGAGCGAGAAGTTTTTTCTTTAATAGCGTCAGATTTTATCCTAAAATACAAGAACTTTTCGTGGTTCTTGTCAATTTTTGTTGGTTTTCATTCAATCAACTTATTTCAGTCAGCTAGATCTTTCTTCTTGAAAGCAAAAAGATTTTATCTTCAAATACAAGAACTTTTCGTGGTTTTGTTGATTTTCAGCAAATGAACATATTTCAGCGAGCTAGAAGTTTTTTCTTTAATAGCGTAAGATTTTATCTTGAAATACAAGAACTTTTCGTGGTTCTTGTCAATTTTTGTTGGTTTTCATCCAATGAACTTATTTCAGTCAGCTAGATCTTTCTTCTTCAAAGCAAAAAGATTTTATCTTCAAATACAAGAACTTTTCGTGGTTTTGTTGATTTTCAGCAAATGAACATATTTCAGCGAGCGAGAAGTTTTTTCTTTAATAGCGTCAGATTTTATCCTAAAATACAAGAACTTTTCGTGGTTCTTGTCAATTTTTGTTGGTTTTCATCCAATCAACTTATTTCAGTCTGCCAGATCTTTCTTCTTGAAAGCAAAAACATTTTATCTTCAAATACAAGAACTTTTCGTGGTTTTGTTGATTTTCAGCAAGTTAACATATTTCAGCGAGGGAGAAGTTTTTTCTTTAATAGCGTCAGATTTTATCTTAAAATACAAGAACATTTCGTGGTTCTTGTCAATTTTTGTTGGTTTTCATCCGATGAACTTATTTCAGTCAGCTAGATCTTTCTTCTTCAAAGCAAAAAGATTTTATCTTCAAATACAAGAACTTTTCGTGGTTTTGTTGGTTTTCAGCAAATGAACATATTTCAGCGAGCAAGAAGTTTTTTCTTTAATAGCGTAAGATTTTATCATAAAATACAAGAACTTTTCGTGGTTCTTGTCAATTTTTGTTGGTTTTCATCTTATGAGCTTAGTTCAGTCAGCGAGATCCTTCTTCTTCAAAGCAAAAAGATTTTATCTTCAAATACAAGAACTTTTCGTGGTTTTGTTGATTTTCAGCAAATGAACATATTTCAGCGAGCGAGAAGTTTTTTCTTTAAAAGCTTCAGATTTTATCTTAAAATACAAGAACTTTTCGTGGTTCTTGTCAATTTTTGTTGGTTTTCATCCAATGAACTTATTTCAGTCAGCAAGATCTTTCTTCTTCAAAGCAAAAAGATTTTATCTTCAAATACATGAACTTTTCGTGGTTTTGTTGATTTTCAGCAAATGAACATATTTCAGCGAGCGAGAAGTTTTTTCTTTAAAAGCGTCAGATTTTATCTTAAAATACAAGAACTTTTCGTGGTTCTTGTCAATTTTTGTTGGTTTTCATCCAATGAACTTATTTCAGTCAGCAAGATCTTTCTTCTTCAAAGCAAAAAGATTTAATCTTCAAATAGAAGAACTTTTCGTGGTTTTGTTGATTTTCAGCAAATGAACATATTTCAGCGAGGGAGAAGTTTTTTCTTCAATAGCGTCAGATTTTATCTTAAAATACAAGAACTTTTCGTGGTTCTTGTCAATTTTTGTTGGTTTTCATCCAATGAACTTATTTCAGTCAGCAAGATCTTTCTTCTTCAAAGCAAAAAGATTTTATCTTCAAATACAAGAACTTTTCGTGGTTTTGTTGATTTTCAGCAAATGAACATATTTCAGCGAGCTCGAAGTTTTTTCTTTAATAGCGTCAGATTTTATCCTAAAATACAAGAACTTTTCGTGGTTCTTGTCAATTTTTGTTGGTTTTCATCTTATGAACTTATTTCAGTCAGCTTGATCTTTCTTCTTCAAAGCAAAAAGATTGTATCTTCAAATACAAGAACTTTTCGTGGTTTTGTTGATTTTCAGCAAATGAACATATTTCAGCGAGCGAGAAGTTTTTTCTTTAAAAGCTTCAGATTTTATCTTAAAATACGAGAACTTTTCGTGGTTCTTGTTAATTTTTGTTGGTTTTCATCCAATGAACTTATTTCAGTCAGCAAGATCTTTCTTCTTCAAAGCAAAAAGATTTTATCTTCAAATACATGAACTTTTCGTGGTTTTGTTGATTTTCAGCAAATGAACATATTTCAGCGAGCGAGAAGTTTTTTCTTTAAAAGCGTCAGATTTTATCTTAAAATACAAGAACTTTTCGTGGTTCTTGTCAATTTTTGTTGGTTTTCATCCAATGAACTTATTTCAGTCAGCAAGATCTTTCTTCTTCAAAGCAAAAAGATTTAATCTTCAAATAGAAGAACTTTTCGTGGTTTTGTTGATTTTCAGCAAATGAACATATTTCAGCGAGGGAGAAGTTTTTTCTTCAATAGCGTCAGATTTTATCTTAAAATACAAGAACTTTTCGTGGTTCTTGTCAATTTTTGTTGGTTTTCATCCAATGAACTTATTTCAGTCAGCAAGATCTTTCTTCTTCAAAGCAAAAAGATTTTATCTTCAAATACAAGAACTTTTCGTGGTTTTGTTGATTTTCAGCAAATGAACATATTTCAGTGAGCTCGAAGTTTTTTCTTTAATAGCGTCAGATTTTATCCTAAAATACAAGAACTTTTCGTGGTTCTTGTCAATTTTTGTTGGTTTTCATCTTATGAACTTATTTCAGTCAGCTTGATCTTTCTTCTTCAAAGCAAAAAGATTGTATCTTCAAATACAAGAACTTTTCGTGGTTTTGTTGATTTTCAGCAAATGAACATATTTTAGCGAGCGAGAAGTTTTTTCTTTAATAGCGTCAGATTTTATCCTAAAATACAAGAACTTTTCGTGGTTCTTGTCAATTTTTGTTGGTTTTCATTCAATCAACTTATTTCAGTCAGCTCGATCTTTCTTCTTGAAAGCAAAAAGATTTTATCTTCAAATACAAGAACTTTTCGTGGTTTTGTTGATTTTCAGCAAATGAACATATTTCAGCGAGCTAGAAGTTTTTTCTTTAATAGCGTAAGAAGTTTTTTCTTTAATAGCGTCAGATTTTATCCTAAAATACAAGAACTTTTCGTGGTTCTTGTCAATTTTTGTTGGTTTTCATTCAATCAACTTATTTCAGTCAGCTAGATCTTTCTTCTTGAAAGCAAAAAGATTTTATCTTCAAATACAAGAACTTTTCGTTGTTTTGTTGATTTTCAGCAAATGAACATATTTCAGCGAGCTAGAAGTTTTTTCTTTAATAGCGTAAGATTTTATCTTAAAATACAAGAACTTTTCGTGGTTCTTGTCAATTTTTGTTGGTTTTCATCCAATGAACTTATTTCAGTCAGCTCGATCTTTCTTCTTCAAAGCAAAAAGATTTTATCTTCAAATACAAGAACTTTTTGTGGTTTTGTTGATTTTCAGCAAATGAACATATTTCAGCGAGCTCGAAGTTTTTTCTTTAATAGCGTCAGATTTTATCTTAAAATACAAGAACATTTCGTGGTTCTTGTCAATTTTTGTTGGTTTTCATCCGATGAACTTATTTCAGTCAGCTAGATCTTTCTTCTTCAAAGCAAAAAGATTTTATCTTCAAATACAAGAACTTTTCGTGGTTTTGTTGGTTTTCAGCAAATGAACATATTTCAGCGAGCAAGAAGTTTTTTCTTTAATAGCGTAAGATTTTATCTTAAAATACAAGAACTTTTCGTGGTTTTGTTGATTTTCAGCAAATGAACATATTTCAGCGAGGGAGAAGTTTTTTCTTCAATAGCGTCAGATTTTATCTTAAAATACAAGAACTTTTCGTGGTTCTTGTCAATTTTTGTTGGTTTTCATCCAATGAACTTATTTCAGTCAGCAAGATCTTTCTTCTTCAAAGCAAAAAGATTTTATCTTCAAATACAAGAACTTTTCGTGGTTTTGTTGATTTTCAGCAAATGAACATATTTCAGCGAGCTCGAAGTTTTTTCTTTAATAGCGTCAGATTTTATCCTAAAATACAAGAACTTTTCGTGGTTCTTGTCAATTTTTGTTGGTTTTCATCTTATGAACTTATTTCAGTCAGCTTGATCTTTCTTCTTCAAAGCAAAAAGATTGTATCTTCAAATACAAGAACTTTTCGTGGTTTTGTTGATTTTCAGCAAATGAACATATTTCAGCGAGCGAGAAGTTTTTTCTTTAAAAGCTTCAGATTTTATCTTAAAATACGAGAACTTTTCGTGGTTCTTGTTAATTTTTGTTGGTTTTCATCCAATGAACTTATTTCAGTCAGCAAGATCTTTCTTCTTCAAAGCAAAAAGATTTTATCTTCAAATACATGAACTTTTCGTGGTTTTGTTGATTTTCAGCAAATGAACATATTTCAGCGAGCGAGAAGTTTTTTCTTTAAAAGCGTCAGATTTTATCTTAAAATACAAGAACTTTTCGTGGTTCTTGTCAATTTTTGTTGGTTTTCATCCAATGAACTTATTTCAGTCAGCAAGATCTTTCTTCTTCAAAGCAAAAAGATTTAATCTTCAAATAGAAGAACTTTTCGTGGTTTTGTTGATTTTCAGCAAATGAACATATTTCAGCGAGGGAGAAGTTTTTTCTTCAATAGCGTCAGATTTTATCTTAAAATACAAGAACTTTTCGTGGTTCTTGTCAATTTTTGTTGGTTTTCATCCAATGAACTTATTTCAGTCAGCAAGATCTTTCTTCTTCAAAGCAAAAAGATTTTATCTTCAAATACAAGAACTTTTCGTGGTTTTGTTGATTTTCAGCAAATGAACATATTTCAGTGAGCTCGAAGTTTTTTCTTTAATAGCGTCAGATTTTATCCTAAAATACAAGAACTTTTCGTGGTTCTTGTCAATTTTTGTTGGTTTTCATCTTATGAACTTATTTCAGTCAGCTTGATCTTTCTTCTTCAAAGCAAAAAGATTGTATCTTCAAATACAAGAACTTTTCGTGGTTTTGTTGATTTTCAGCAAATGAACATATTTTAGCGAGCGAGAAGTTTTTTCTTTAATAGCGTCAGATTTTATCCTAAAATACAAGAACTTTTCGTGGTTCTTGTCAATTTTTGTTGGTTTTCATTCAATCAACTTATTTCAGTCAGCTAGATCTTTCTTCTTGAAAGCAAAAAGATTTTATCTTCAAATACAAGAACTTTTCGTGGTTTTGTTGATTTTCAGCAAATGAACATATTTCAGCGAGCTAGAAGTTTTTTCTTTAATAGCGTAAGAAGTTTTTTCTTTAATAGCGTCAGATTTTATCCTAAAATACAAGAACTTTTCGTGGTTCTTGTCAATTTTTGTTGGTTTTCATTCAATCAACTTATTTCAGTCAGCTAGATCTTTCTTCTTGAAAGCAAAAAGATTTTATCTTCAAATACAAGAACTTTTCGTTGTTTTGTTGATTTTCAGCAAATGAACATATTTCAGCGAGCTAGAAGTTTTTTCTTTAATAGCGTAAGATTTTATCTTAAAATACAAGAACTTTTCGTGGTTCTTGTCAATTTTTGTTGGTTTTCATCCAATGAACTTATTTCAGTCAGCTCGATCTTTCTTCTTCAAAGCAAAAAGATTTTATCTTCAAATACAAGAACTTTTTGTGGTTTTGTTGATTTTCAGCAAATGAACATATTTCAGCGAGCTCGAAGTTTTTTCTTTAATAGCGTCAGATTTTATCTTAAAATACAAGAACATTTCGTGGTTCTTGTCAATTTTTGTTGGTTTTCATCCGATGAACTTATTTCAGTCAGCTAGATCTTTCTTCTTCAAAGCAAAAAGATTTTATCTTCAAATACAAGAACTTTTCGTGGTTTTGTTGGTTTTCAGCAAATGAACATATTTCAGCGAGCAAGAAGTTTTTTCTTTAATAGCGTAAGATTTTATCTTAAAATACAAGAACTTTTCGTGGTTCTTGTCAATTTTTGTTGGTTTTCATCTTATGAGCTTAGTTCAGTCAGCGAGATCCTTCTTCTTCAAAGCAAAAAGATTTTATCTTCAAATACAAGAACTTTTCGTGGTTTTGTTGATTTTCAGCAAATGAACATATTTCAGCGAGCGAGAAGTTTTTTCTTTAAAAGCGTCAGATTTTATCTTAAAATACAAGAACTTTTCGTGGTTCTTGTCAATTTTTGTTGGTTTTCATCCAATGAACTTATTTCAGTCAGCAAGATCTTTCTTCTTCAAAGCAAAAAGATTTAATCTTCAAATAGAAGAACTTTTCGTGGTTTTGTTGATTTTCAGCAAATGAACATATTTCAGCGAGGGAGAAGTTTTTTCTTCAATAGCGTCAGATTTTATCTTAAAATACAAGAACTTTTCGTGGTTCTTGTCAATTTTTGTTGGTTTTCATCCAATGAACTTATTTCAGTCAGCAAGATCTTTCTTCTTCAAAGCAAAAAGATTTTATCTTCAAATACAAGAACTTTTCGTGGTTTTGTTGATTTTCAGCAAATGAACATATTTCAGCGAGCTCGAAGTTTTTTCTTTAATAGCGTCAGATTTTATCCTAAAATACAAGAACTTTTCGTGGTTCTTGTCAATTTTTGTTGGTTTTCATCTTATGAACTTATTTCAGTCAGCTTGATCTTTCTTCTTCAAAGCAAAAAGATTGTATCTTCAAATACAAGAACTTTTCGTGGTTTTGTTGATTTTCAGCAAATGAACATATTTTAGCGAGCGAGAAGTTTTTTCTTTAATAGCGTCAGATTTTATCCTAAAATACAAGAACTTTTCGTGGTTCTTGTCAATTTTTGTTGGTTTTCATTCAATCAACTTATTTCAGTCAGCTAGATCTTTCTTCTTGAAAGCAAAAAGATTTTATCTTCAAATACAAGAACTTTTCGTGGTTTTGTTGATTTTCAGCAAATGAACATATTTCAGCGAGCTAGAAGTTTTTTCTTTAATAGCGTAAGAAGTTTTTTGTTTAATAGCGTCAGATTTTATCCTAAAATACAAGAACTTTTCGTGGTTCTTGTCAATATTTGTTGGTTTTCATTCAATCAACTTATTTCAGTCAGCTAGATCTTTCTTCTTGAAAGCAAAAAGATTTTATCTTCAAATACAAGAACTTTTCGTTGTTTTGTTGATTTTCAGCAAATGAACATATTTCAGCGAGCTAGAAGTTTTTTCTTTAATAGCGTAAGATTTTATCTTAAAATACAAGAACTTTTCGTGGTTCTTGTCAATTTTTGTTGGTTTTCATCCAATGAACTTATTTCAGTCAGCTCGATCTTTCTTCTTCAAAGCAAAAAGATTTTATCTTCAAATACAAGAACTTTTTGTGGTTTTGTTGATTTTCAGCAAATGAACATATTTCAGCGAGCTCGAAGTTTTTTCTTTAATAGCGTCAGATTTTATCCTAAAATACAAGAACTTTTCGTGGTTCTTGTCAATTTTTGTTGGTTTTCATCCAATCAACTTATTTCAGTCAGCCAGATCTTTCTTCTTCAAAGCAAAAAGATTGTATCTTCAAATACAAGAACTTTTCGTGGTTTTGTTGATTTTCAGCAAATGAACATATTTCAGCGAGCAAGAAGTTTTTTCTTTAATAGCGTAAGATTTTATCTTAAAATACAAGATCTTTTCGTGGTTCTTGTCAATTTTTGTTGGTTTTCATCTTATGAGCTCAGTTCAGTCAGCGAGATCCTTCTTCTTCAAAGCAAAAAGATTTTATCTTCAAATACAAGAACTTTTCGTGGTTTTGTTGATTTTCAGCAAATGAACATATTTCAGCGAGCGAGAAGTTTTTTCGTTAAAAGCGTCAGATTTTATCTTAAAATACAAGAACTTTTCGTGGTTCTTGTCAATTTTTGTTGGTTTTCATCCAATGAACTTATTTCAGTCAGCAAGATCTTCCTCCTTCAAAGCAAAAAGATTTTATGTTCAAATACATGAACTTTTCGTGGTTTTGTTGATTTTCAGCAAATGAACATATTTCAGCGAGCGAGAAGTTTTTTCTTTAAAAGCGTCAGATTTTATCTTAAAATACAAGAACTTTTCGTGGTTCTTGTCAATTTTTGTTGGTTTTCATGCAATCAACTTATTTCAGTCAGCAAGATCTTTCTTCTTCAAAGCAAAAAGATTTAATCTTCAAATACAAGAACTTTTCGTGGTTTTGTTGATTTTCAGCAAATGAACATATTTCAGCGAGGGAGAAGTTTTTTCTTCAATAGCGTCAGATTTTATCTTAAAATACAAGAACTTTTCGTGGTTCTTGTCAATTTTTGTTGGTTTTCATCCAATGAACTTATTTCAGTCAGCAAGATCTTTCTTCTTCAAAGCAAAAAGATTTTATCTTCAAATACAAGAACTTTTCGTGGTTTTGTTGATTTTCAGCAAATGAACATATTTCAGCGAGCGAGAAGTTTTTTCTTTAATAGCGTCAGATTTTATCCTAAAATACAAGAACTTTTCGTGGTTCTTGTCAATTTTTGTTGGTTTTCATCTTATGAACTTATTTCAGTCAGCTTGATCTTTCTTCTTCAAAGCAAAAAGATTGTATCTTCAAATACAAGAACTTTTCGTGGTTTTGTTGATTTTCAGCAAATGAACATATTTTAGCGAGCGAGAAGTTTTTTCTTTAATAGCGTCAGATTTTATCCTAAAATACAAGAACTTTTCGTGGTTCTTGTCAATTTTTGTTGGTTTTCATTCAATCAACTTATTTCAGTCAGCTCGATCTTTCTTCTTGAAAGCAAAAAGATTTTATCTTCAAATACAAGAACTTTTCGTGGTTTTGTTGATTTTCAGCAAATGAACATATTTCAGCGAGCGAGAAGTTTTTTCTTTAAAAGCGTCAGATTTTATCTTAAAATACAAGAACTTTTCGTGGTTCTTGTCAATTTTTGTTGGTTTTCATCCAATGAACTTATTTCAGTCAGCAAGATCTTTCTTCTTCAAAGCAAAAGATTTTATCTTCAAATACATTAACTTTTCGTGGTTTTGTTGATTTTCAGCAAATGAACATATTTCAGCGAGCGAGAAGTTTTTTCTTTAAAAGCGTCAGATTTTATCTTAAAATACAAGAACTTTTCGTGGTTCTTGTCAATTTTTGTTGGTTTTCATCCAATGAACTTATTTCAGTCAGCAAGATCTTTCTTCTTCAAAGCAAAAAGATTTAATCTTCAAACAGAAGAACTTTTCGTGGTTTTGTTGATTTTCAGCAAATGAACATATTTCAGCGAGCGAGAAGTTTTTTCTTTAATAGCGTAAGATTTTATCTTAAAATACAAGAACTTTTCGTGGTTCTTGTCAATTTTTGTTGGTTTTCATCTTATGAACTTATTTCAGTCAGCTTGATCTTTCTTCTTCAAAGCAAAAAGATTTTATCTTCAAATACAAGAACTTTTCGTGGTTTTGTTGATTTTCAGCAAATGAACATATTTCAGCGAGGGAGAAGTTTTTTCTTCAATAGCGTCAGATTTTATCTTAAAATACAAGAACTTTTCGTGGTTCTTTTCAATTTTTGTTGCTTTTCATCTTATGAGCTTATTTCAGTCAGCGAGATCCTTCTTCTTCAAAGCAAAAAGATTTTATCTTCAAATACAAGAACTTTTCGTGGTTTTGTTGATTTTCAGCAAATGAACATATTTCAGCGAGCGAGAAGTTTTTTCTTTAAAAGCGTCAGATTTTATCTTAAAATACAAGAACTTTTCGTGGTTCTTGTCAATTTTTGTTGGTTTTCATCCAATGAACTTATTTCAGTCAGCAAGATCTTTCTTCTTCAAAGCAAAAAGATTTAATCTTCAAATAGAAGAACTTATCGTGGTTTTGTTGATTTTCAGCAAATGAACATATTTCAGCGAGGGAGAAGTTTTTTCTTTAATAGCGTCAGATTTTATCCTAAAATACAAGAACTTTTCGTGGTTCTTGTCAATTTTTGTTGGTTTTCATCTTATGAACTTATTTCAGTCAGCTTGATCTTTCTTCTTCAAAGCAAAAAGATTTTATCTTCAAATACAAGAACTTTTCGTGGTTTTGTTGATTTTCAGCAAATGAACATATTTCAGCGAGGGAGAAGTTTTTTCTTCAATAGCGTCAGATTTTATCTTAAAATACAAGAACTTTTCGTGGTTCTTGTCAATTTTTGTTGGTTTTCATTCAATCAACTTATTTCAGTCAGCTAGATCTTTCTTCTTCAAAGCAAAAATATTTTATCTTCAAATACAAGAACTTTTCGTGGTTTTGTTGATTTTCAGCAAATGAACATATTTCAGCGAGGGATAAGTTTTTTCTTTAATAGTGTCAGATTTTATCTTAAAATACAAGAACATTTCGTGGTTCTTGTCAATTTTTGTTGGTTTTCATCCAATGAACTTATTTCAGTCAGCTTGATCTTTCTTCTTCAAAGCAAAAAGATTTTATCTTCAAATACAAGAACTTTTCGTGGTTTTGTTGATTTTCAGCAAATGAACATATTTCAGCGAGGGAGAAGTTTTTTCTTCAATAGCGTCAGATTTTATCTTAAAATACAAGAACTTTTCGTGGTTCTTTTCAATTTTTGTTGCTTTTCATCTTATGAGCTTATTTCAGTCAGCGAGATCCTTCTTCTTCAAAGCAAAAAGATTTTATCTTCAAATACAAGAACTTTTCGTGGTTTTGTTGATTTTCAGCAAATGAACATATTTCAGCGAGCGAGAAGTTTTTTCTTTAAAAGCGTCAGATTTTATCTTAAAATACAAGAACTTTTCGTGGTTCTTGTCAATTTTTGTTGGTTTTCATCCAATGAACTTATTTCAGTCAGCAAGATCTTTCTTCTTCAAAGCAAAAAGATTTTATCTTCAAATACAAGAACTTTTCGTGGTTTTGTTGATTTTCAGCAAATGAACATATTTCAGCGAGGGAGAAGTTTTTTCTTCAATAGCGTCAGATTTTATCTTAAAATACAAGAACTTTTCGTGGTTCTTGTCAATTTTTGTTGGTTTTCATTCAATCAACTTATTTCAGTCAGCTAGATCTTTCTTCTTCAAAGCAAAAAGATTTTATCTTCAAATACAAGAACTTTTCGTGGTTTTGTTGATTTTCAGCAAATGAACATATTTCAGCGAGCTAGAAGTTTTTTCTTTAATAGCGTAAGAAGTTTTTTCTTTAATAGCGTCAGATTTTATCCTAAAATACAAGAACTTTTCGTGGTTCTTGTCAATTTTTGTTGGTTTTCATTCAATCAACTTATTTCAGTCAGCTAGATCTTTCTTCTTGAAAGCAAAAAGATTTTATCTTCAAATACAAGAACTTTTCGTTGTTTTGTTGATTTTCAGCAAATGAACATATTTCAGCGAGCTAGAAGTTTTTTCTTTAATAGCGTAAGATTTTATCTTAAAATACAAGAACTTTTCGTGGTTCTTGTCAATTTTTGTTGGTTTTCATCCAATGAACTTATTTCAGTCAGCTCGATCTTTCTTCTTCAAAGCAAAAAGATTTTATCTTCAAATACAAGAACTTTTTGTGGTTTTGTTGATTTTCAGCAAATGAACATATTTCAGCGAGCTCGAAGTTTTTTCTTTTATAGCGTCAGATTTTATCTTAAAATACAAGAACATTTCGTGGTTCTTGTCAATTTTTGTTGGTTTTCATCCGATGAACTTATTTCAGTCAGCTAGATCTTTCTTCTTCAAAGCAAAAAGATTTTATCTTCAAATACAAGAACTTTTCGTGGTTTTGTTGGTTTTCAGCAAATGAACATATTTCAGCGAGCAAGAAGTTTTTTCTTTAATAGCGTAAGATTTTATCTTAAAATACAAGAACTTTTCGTGGTTCTTGTCAATTTTTGTTGGTTTTCATCTTATGAGCTTAGTTCAGTCAGCGAGATCCTTCTTCTTCAAAGCAAAAAGATTTTATCTTCAAATACAAGAACTTTTCGTGGTTTTGTTGATTTTCAGCAAATGAACATATTTCAGCGAGCGAGAAGTTTTTTCTTTAAAAGCTTCAGATTTTATCTTAAAATACAAGAACTTTTCGTGGTTCTTGTCAATTTTTGTTGGTTTTCATCCAATGAACTTATTTCAGTCAGCAAGATCTTTCTTCTTCAAAGCAAAAAGATTTAATCTTCAAATAGAAGAACTTTTCGTGGTTTTGTTGATTTTCAGCAAATGAACATATTTCAGCGAGGGAGAAGTTTTTTCTTCAATAGCGTCAGATTTTATCTTAAAATACAAGAACTTTTCGTGGTTCTTGTCAATTTTTGTTGGTTTTCATCCAATGAACTTATTTCAGTCAGCAAGATCTTTCTTCTTCAAAGCAAAAAGATTTTATCTTCAAATACAAGAACTTTTCGTGGTTTTGTTGATTTTCAGCAAATGAACATATTTCAGCGAGCTCGAAGTTTTTTCTTTAATAGCGTCAGATTTTATCCTAAAATACAAGAACTTTTCGTGGTTCTTGTCAATTTTTGTTGGTTTTCATCTTATGAACTTATTTCAGTCAGCTTGATCTTTCTTCTTCAAAGCAAAAAGATTGTATCTTCAAATACAAGAAATTTTCGTGGTTTTGTTGATTTTCAGCAAATGAACATATTTTAGCGAGCGAGAAGTTTTTTCTTTAATAGCGTCAGGTTTTATCCTAAAATACAAGAACTTTTCGTGGTTCTTGTCAATTTTTGTTGGTTTTCATTCAATCAACTTATTTCAGTCAGCTAGATCTTTCTTCTTGAAAGCAAAAAGATTTTATCTTCAAATACAAGAACTTTTCGTGGTTTTGTTGATTTTCAGCAAATGAACATATTTCAGCGAGCTAGAAGTTTTTTCTTTAATAGCGTAAGAAGTTTTTTCTTTAATAGCGTCAGATTTTATCCTAAAATACAAGAACTTTTCGTGGTTCTTGTCAATATTTGTTGGTTTTCATTCAATCAACTTATTTCAGTCAGCTAGATCTTTCTTCTTGAAAGCAAAAAGATTTTATCTTCAAATACAAGAACTTTTCGTTGTTTTGTTGATTTTCAGCAAATGAACATATTTCAGCGAGCTAGAAGTTTTTTCTTTAATAGCGTCAGATTTTATCTTAAAATACAAGAACTTTTCGTGGTTCTTGTCAATTTTTGTTGGTTTTCATGCAATCAACTTATTTCAGTCAGCAAGATCTTTCTTCTTCAAAGCAAAAAGATTTAATCTTCAAATACAAGAACTTTTCGTGGTTTTGTTGATTTTCAGCAAATGAACATATTTCAGCGAGGGAGAAGTTTTTTCTTCAATAGCGTCAGATTTTATCTTAAAATACAAGAACTTTTCGTGGTTCTTGTCAATTTTTGTTGGTTTT
Source organism: Heptranchias perlo (assembly GCF_035084215.1). NCBI lineage: Eukaryota > Metazoa > Chordata > Chondrichthyes > Hexanchiformes > Hexanchidae > Heptranchias > Heptranchias perlo. The sequence continues at coordinate 51,584,756 of NC_090347.1, forward strand.
CATCCAATGAACTTATTTCAGTCAGCAAGATCTTTCTTCTTCAAAGCAAAAAGATTTTATCTTCAAATACAAGAACTTTTCGTGGTTTTGTTGATTTTCAGCAAATGAACATATTTCAGCGAGCGAGAAGTTTTTTCTTTAATAGCGTCAGATTTTATCCTAAAATACAAGAACTTTTCGTGGTTCTTGTCAATTTTTGTTGGTTTTCATCTTATGAACTTATTTCAGTCAGCTTGATCTTTCTTCTTCAAAGCAAAAAGATTGTATCTTCAAATACAAGAACTTTTCGTGGTTTTGTTGATTTTCAGCAAATGAACATATTTTAGCGAGCGAGAAGTTTTTTCTTTAATAGCGTCAGATTTTATCCTAAAATACAAGAACTTTTCGTGGTTCTTGTCAATTTTTGTTGGTTTTCATTCAATCAACTTATTTCAGTCAGCTCGATCTTTCTTCTTGAAAGCAAAAAGATTTTATCTTCAAATACAAGAACTTTTCGTGGTTTTGTTGATTTTCAGCAAATGAACATATTTCAGCGAGCGAGAAGTTTTTTCTTTAAAAGCGTCAGATTTTATCTTAAAATACAAGAACTTTTCGTGGTTCTTGTCAATTTTTGTTGGTTTTCATCCAATGAACTTATTTCAGTCAGCAAGATCTTTCTTCTTCAAAGCAAAAGATTTTATCTTCAAATACATTAACTTTTCGTGGTTTTGTTGATTTTCAGCAAATGAACATATTTCAGCGAGCGAGAAGTTTTTTCTTTAAAAGCGTCAGATTTTATCTTAAAATACAAGAACTTTTCGTGGTTCTTGTCAATTTTTGTTGGTTTTCATCCAATGAACTTATTTCAGTCAGCAAGATCTTTCTTCTTCAAAGCAAAAAGATTTAATCTTCAAACAGAAGAACTTTTCGTGGTTTTGTTGATTTTCAGCAAATGAACATATTTCAGCGAGCGAGAAGTTTTTTCTTTAATAGCGTAAGATTTTATCTTAAAATACAAGAACTTTTCGTGGTTCTTGTCAATTTTTGTTGGTTTTCATCTTATGAACTTATTTCAGTCAGCTTGATCTTTCTTCTTCAAAGCAAAAAGATTTTATCTTCAAATACAAGAACTTTTCGTGGTTTTGTTGATTTTCAGCAAATGAACATATTTCAGCGAGGGAGAAGTTTTTTCTTCAATAGCGTCAGATTTTATCTTAAAATACAAGAACTTTTCGTGGTTCTTTTCAATTTTTGTTGCTTTTCATCTTATGAGCTTATTTCAGTCAGCGAGATCCTTCTTCTTCAAAGCAAAAAGATTTTATCTTCAAATACAAGAACTTTTCGTGGTTTTGTTGATTTTCAGCAAATGAACATATTTCAGCGAGCGAGAAGTTTTTTCTTTAAAAGCGTCAGATTTTATCTTAAAATACAAGAACTTTTCGTGGTTCTTGTCAATTTTTGTTGGTTTTCATCCAATGAACTTATTTCAGTCAGCAAGATCTTTCTTCTTCAAAGCAAAAAGATTTAATCTTCAAATAGAAGAACTTATCGTGGTTTTGTTGATTTTCAGCAAATGAACATATTTCAGCGAGGGAGAAGTTTTTTCTTTAATAGCGTCAGATTTTATCCTAAAATACAAGAACTTTTCGTGGTTCTTGTCAATTTTTGTTGGTTTTCATCTTATGAACTTATTTCAGTCAGCTTGATCTTTCTTCTTCAAAGCAAAAAGATTTTATCTTCAAATACAAGAACTTTTCGTGGTTTTGTTGATTTTCAGCAAATGAACATATTTCAGCGAGGGAGAAGTTTTTTCTTCAATAGCGTCAGATTTTATCTTAAAATACAAGAACTTTTCGTGGTTCTTTTCAATTTTTGTTGCTTTTCATCTTATGAGCTTATTTCAGTCAGCGAGATCCTTCTTCTTCAAAGCAAAAAGATTTTATCTTCAAATACAAGAACTTTTCGTGGTTTTGTTGATTTTCAGCAAATGAACATATTTCAGCGAGTGAGAAGTTTTTTCTTTAAAAGCGTCAGATTTTATCTTAAAATACAAGAACTTTTCGTGGTTCTTGTCAATTTTTGTTGGTTTTCATCCAATGAACTTATTTCAGTCAGCAAGATCTTTCTTCTTCAAAGCAAAAAGATTTTATCTTCAAATACAAGAACTTTTCGTGGTTTTGTTGATTTTCAGCAAATGAACATATTTCAGCGAGGGAGAAGTTTTTTCTTCAATAGCGTCAGATTTTATCTTAAAATACAAGAACTTTTCGTGGTTCTTGTCAATTTTTGTTGGTTTTCATTCAATCAACTTATTTCAGTCAGCTAGATCTTTCTTCTTCAAAGCAAAAAGATTTTATCTTCAAATACAAGAACTTTTCGTGGTTTTGTTGATTTTCAGCAAATGAACATATTTCAGCGAGCTAGAAGTTTTTTCTTTAATAGCGTAAGAAGTTTTTTCTTTAATAGCGTCAGATTTTATCCTAAAATACAAGAACTTTTCGTGGTTCTTGTCAATTTTTGTTGGTTTTCATTCAATCAACTTATTTCAGTCAGCTAGATCTTTCTTCTTGAAAGCAAAAAGATTTTATCTTCAAATACAAGAACTTTTCGTTGTTTTGTTGATTTTCAGCAAATGAACATATTTCAGCGAGCTAGAAGTTTTTTCTTTAATAGCGTAAGATTTTATCTTAAAATACAAGAACTTTTCGTGGTTCTTGTCAATTTTTGTTGGTTTTCATCCAATGAACTTATTTCAGTCAGCTCGATCTTTCTTCTTCAAAGCAAAAAGATTTTATCTTCAAATACAAGAACTTTTTGTGGTTTTGTTGATTTTCAGCAAATGAACATATTTCAGCGAGCTCGAAGTTTTTTCTTTTATAGCGTCAGATTTTATCTTAAAATACAAGAACATTTCGTGGTTCTTGTCAATTTTTGTTGGTTTTCATCCGATGAACTTATTTCAGTCAGCTAGATCTTTCTTCTTCAAAGCAAAAAGATTTTATCTTCAAATACAAGAACTTTTCGTGGTTTTGTTGATTTTCAGCAAATGAACATATTTCAGCGAGCGAGAAGTTTTTTCTTTAAAAGCTTCAGATTTTATCTTAAAATACAATAACTTTTCGTGGTTCTTGTCAATTTTTGTTGGTTTTCATCCAATGAACTTATTTCAGTCAGCAAGATCTTTCTTCTTCAAAGCAAAAAGATTTAATCTTCAAATAGAAGAACTTTTCGTGGTTTTGTTGATTTTCAGCAAATGAACATATTTCAGCGAGGGAGAAGTTTTTTCTTCAATAGCGTCCGATTTTATCTTAAAATACAAGAACTTTTCGTGGTTCTTGTCAATTTTTGTTGGTTTTCATCCAATGAACTTATTTCAGTCAGCAAGATCTTTCTTCTTCAAAGCAAAAAGATTTTATCTTCAAATACAAGAACTTTTCGTGGTTTTGTTGATTTTCAGCAAATGAACATATTTCAGCGAGCTCGAAGTTTTTTCTTTAATAGCGTCAGATTTTATCCTAAAATACAAGAACTTTTCGTGGTTCTTGTCAATTTTTGTTGGTTTTCATCTTATGAACTTATTTCAGTCAGCTTGATCTTTCTTCTTCAAAGCAAAAAGATTGTATCTTCAAATACAAGAAATTTTCGTGGTTTTGTTGATTTTCAGCAAATGAACATATTTTAGCGAGCGAGAAGTTTTTTCTTTAATAGCGTCAGGTTTTATCCTAAAATACAAGAACTTTTCGTGGTTCTTGTCAATTTTTGTTGGTTTTCATTCAATCAACTTATTTCAGTCAGCTAGATCTTTCTTCTTGAAAGCAAAAAGATTTTATCTTCAAATACAAGAACTTTTCGTGGTTTTGTTGATTTTCAGCAAATGAACATATTTCAGCGAGCTAGAAGTTTTTTCTTTAATAGCGTAAGAAGTTTTTTCTTTAATAGCGTCAGATTTTATCCTAAAATACAAGAACTTTTCGTGGTTCTTGTCAATATTTGTTGGTTTTCATTCAATCAACTTATTTCAGTCAGCTAGATCTTTCTTCTTGAAAGCAAAAAGATTTTATCTTCAAATACAAGAACTTTTCGTTGTTTTGTTGATTTTCAGCAAATGAACATATTTCAGCGAGCTAGAAGTTTTTTCTTTAATAGCGTAAGATTTTATCTTAAAATACAAGAACTTTTCGTGGTTCTTGTCAATTTTTGTTGGTTTTCATCCAATGAACTTATTTCAGTCAGCTCGATCTTTCTTCTTCAAAGCAAAAAGATTTTATCTTCAAATACAAGAACTTTTTGTGGTTTTGTTGATTTTCAGCAAATGAACATATTTCAGCGAGCTCGAAGTTTTTTCATTAATAGCGTCAGATTTTATCCTAAAATACAAGAACTTTTCGTGGTTCTTGTCAATTTTTGTTGGTTTTCATCCAATCAACTTATTTCAGTCAGCCAGATCTTTCTTCTTCAAAGCAAAAAGATTGTATCTTCAAATACAAGAACTTTTCGTGGTTTTGTTGATTTTCAGCAAATGAACATATTTCAGCGAGCAAGAAGTTTTTTCTTTAATAGCGTAAGATTTTATCTTAAAATACAAGATCTTTTCGTGGTTCTTGTCAATTTTTGTTGGTTTTCATCTTATGAGCTCAGTTCAGTCAGCGAGATCCTTCTTCGTCAAAGCAAAAAGATTTTATCTTCAAATACAAGAACTTTTCGTGGTTTTGTTGATTTTCAGCAAATGAACATATTTCAGCGAGCGAGAAGTTTTTTCGTTAAAAGCGTCAGATTTTATCTTAAAATACAAGAACTTTTCGTGGTTCTTGTCAATTTTTGTTGGTTTTCATCCAATGAACTTATTTCAGTCAGCAAGATCTTCCTCCTTCAAAGCAAAAAGATTTTATGTTCAAATACATGAACTTTTCGTGGTTTTGTTGATTTTCAGCAAATGAACATATTTCAGCGAGCGAGAAGTTTTTTCTTTAAAAGCGTCAGATTTTATCTTAAAATACAAGAACTTTTCGTGGTTCTTGTCAATTTTTGTTGGTTTTCATGCAATCAACTTATTTCAGTCAGCAAGATCTTTCTTCTTCAAAGCAAAAAGATTTAATCTTCAAATACAAGAACTTTTCGTGGTTTTGTTGATTTTCAGCAAATGAACATATTTCAGCGAGGGAGAAGTTTTTTCTTCAATAGCGTCAGATTTTATCTTAAAATACAAGAACTTTTCGTGGTTCTTGTCAATTTTTGTTGGTTTTCATCCAATGAACTTATTTCAGTCAGCAAGATCTTTCTTCTTCAAAGCAAAAAGATTTTATCTTCAAATACAAGAACTTTTCGTGGTTTTGTTGATTTTCAGCAAATGAACATATTTCAGCGAGCTCGAAGTTTTTTCTTTAATAGCGTCAGATTTTATCCTAAAATACAAGAACTTTTCGTGGTTCTTGTCAATTTTTGTTGGTTTTCATCTTATGAACTTATTTCAGTCAGCTTGATCTTTCTTCTTCAAAGCAAAAAGATTGTATCTTCAAATACAAGAACTTTTCGTGGTTTTGTTGATTTTCAGCAAATGAACATATTTTAGCGAGCGAGAAGTTTTTTCTTTAATAGCGTCAGATTTTATCCTAAAATACAAGAACTTTTCGTGGTTCTTGTCAATTTTTGTTGGTTTTCATTCAATCAACTTATTTCAGTCAGCTCGATCTTTCTTCTTGAAAGCAAAAAGATTTTATCTTCAAATACAAGAACTTTTCGTGGTTTTGTTGATTTTCAGCAAATGAACATATTTCAGCGAGCGAGAAGTTTTTTCTTTAAAAGCGTCAGATTTTATCTTAAAATACAAGAACTTTTCGTGGTTCTTGTCAATTTTTGTTGGTTTTCATCCAATGAACTTATTTCAGTCAGCAAGATCTTTCTTCTTCAAAGCAAAAGATTTTATCTTCAAATACATTAACTTTTCGTGGTTTTGTTGATTTTCAGCAAATGAACATATTTCAGCGAGCGAGAAGTTTTTTCTTTAAAAGCGTCAGATTTTATCCTAAAATACAAGAACTTTTCGTGGTTCTTGTCAATTTTTGTTGGTTTTCATTCAATCAACTTATTTCAGTCAGCTAGATCTTTCTTCTTCAAAGCAAAAAGATTTAATCTTCAAACAGAAGAACTTTTCGTGGTTTTGTTGATTTTCAGCAAATGAACATATTTCAGCGAGCGAGAAGTTTTTTCTTTAATAGCGTAAGATTTTATCTTAAAATACAAGAACTTTTCGTGGTTCTTGTCAATTTTTGTTGGTTTTCATCTTATGAACTTATTTCAGTCAGCTTGATCTTTCTTCTTCAAAGCAAAAAGATTTTATCTTCAAACAGAAGAACTTTTCGTGGTTTTGTTGATTTTCAGCAAATGAACATATTTCAGCGAGCGAGAAGTTTTTTCTTTAATAGCGTAAGATTTTATCTTAAAATACAAGAACTTTTCGTGGTTCTTGTCAATTTTTGTTGGTTTTCATCTTATGAACTTATTTCAGTCAGCTTGATCTTTCTTCTTCAAAGCAAAAAGATTTTATCTTCAAATACAAGAACTTTTCGTGGTTTTGTTGATTTTCAGCAAATGAACATATTTCAGCGAGGGAGAAGTTTTTTCTTCAATAGCGTCAGATTTTATCTTAAAATACAAGAACTTTTCGTGGTTCTTTTCAATTTTTGTTGCTTTTCATCTTATGAGCTTATTTCAGTCAGCGAGATCCTTCTTCTTCAAAGCAAAAAGATTTTATCTTCAAATACAAGAACTTTTCGTGGTTTTGTTGATTTTCAGCAAATGAACATATTTCAGCGAGCGAGAAGTTTTTTCTTTAAAAGCGTCAGATTTTATCTTAAAATACAAGAACTTTTCGTGGTTCTTGTCAATTTTTGTTGGTTTTCATCCAATGAACTTATTTCAGTCAGCAAGATCTTTCTTCTTCAAAGCAAAAAGATTTAATCTTCAAATAGAAGAACTTATCGTGGTTTTGTTGATTTTCAGCAAATGAACATATTTCAGCGAGGGAGAAGTTTTTTCTTTAATAGCGTCAGATTTTATCCTAAAATACAAGAACTTTTCGTGGTTCTTGTCAATTTTTGTTGGTTTTCATCTTATGAACTTATTTCAGTCAGCTTGATCTTTCTTCTTCAAAGCAAAAAGATTTTATCTTCAAATACAAGAACTTTTCGTGGTTTTGTTGATTTTCAGCAAATGAACATATTTCAGCGAGGGAGAAGTTTTTTCTTCAATGCGTCAGATTTTATCTTAAAATACAAGAACTTTTCGTGGTTCTTGTCAATTTTTGTTGGTTTTCATTCAATCAACTTATTTCAGTCAGCTAGATCTTTCTTCTTCAAAGCAAAAATATTTTATCTTCAAATACAAGAACTTTTCGTGGTTTTGTTGATTTTCAGCAAATGAACATATTTCAGCGAGGGATAAGTTTTTTCTTTAATAGCGTCAGATTTTATCTTAAAATACAAGAACATTTCGTGGTTCTTGTCAATTTTTGTTGGTTTTCATCCAATGAACTTATTTCAGTCAGCTAGATCTTTCTTCTTCAAAGCAAAAAGATTTTATCTTCAAATACAAGAACTTTTCGTGGTTTTGTTGATTTTCAGCAAATGAACATATTTCAGCGAGCGAGAAGTTTTTTCTTTAAAAGCGTCAGATTTTATCTTAAAATACAAGAACTTTTCGTGGTTCTTGTCAATTTTTGTTGGTTTTCATCTTATGAGCTTAGCTCAGTCAGCGAGATCCTTCTTCTTCAAAGCAAAAAGATTTTATCTTCAAATACAAGAACTTTTCGTGGTTTTGTTGATTTTCAGCAAATGAACATATTTCAGCGAGCGAGAAGTTTTTTCTTTAAAAGCTTCAGATTTTATCTTAAAATTCAAGAACTTTTCGTGGTTCTTGTCAATTTTTGTTGGTTTTCATCCAATGAACTTATTTCAGTCAGCAAGATCTTTCTTCTTCAAAGCAAAAAGATTTTATCTTCAAATACAAGAACTTTTCGTGGTTTTGTTGATTTTCAGCAAATGAACATATTTCAGCGAGCGAGAAGTTTTTTCTTTAAAAGCGTCAGATTTTATCTTAAAATACAAGAACTTTTCGTGGTTCTTGTCAATTTTTGTTGGTTTTCATCCAATGAACTTATTTCAGTCAGCAAGATCTTTCTTCTTCAAAGCAAAAAGATTTAATCTTCAAAGAGAAGAACTTTTCGTGGTTTTGTTGTTTTTCAGCAAATGAACATATTTCAGCGAGGGAGAAGTTTTTTCTTTAATAGCGTCAGATTTTATCTTAAAATACAAGAAATTTTCGTGGTTCTTGTCAATTTTTGTTGGTTTTCATTCAATCAACTTATTTCAGTCAGCTAGATCTTTCTTCTTCAAAGCAAAAAGATTTTATCTTCAAATACAAGAACTTTTCGTGGTTTTGTTGATTTTCAGCAAATGAACATATTTCAGCGAGTGAGAAGTTTTTTCTTTAATAGCGTCAGATTTTATCCTAAAATACAAGAACTTTTCGTGGTTCTTGTCAATTTTTGTTGGTTTTCATTCAAGCAACTTATTTCAGTCAGCTAGATCTTTCTTCTTGAAAGCAAAAAGATTTTATCTTCAAATACAAGAACTTTTCGTGGTTTTGTTGATTTTCAGCAAATGAACATATTTCAGCGAGCTAGAAGTTTTTTCTTTAATAGCGTAAGATTTTATCTTAAAATACAAGAACTTTTCGTGGTTCTTGTCAATTTTTGTTGGTTTTCATTCAATCAACTTATTTCAGTCAGCTAGATCTTTCTTCTTCAAAGCAAAAAGATTTTATCTTCAAATACAAGAACTTTTCGTGGTTTTGTTGATTTTCAGCAAATGAACATATTTCAGCGAGGGAGAAGTTTTTTCTTTAATAGCGTCAGATTTTATCCTAAAATACAAGAACTTTTCGTGGTTCTTGTCAATTTTTGTTGGTTTTCATCCAATCAACTTATTTCAGTCAGCCAGATCTTTCTTCTTGAAAGCAAAAACATTTTATCTTCAAATACAAGAACTTTTCGTGGTTTTGTTGATTTTCAGCAAATGAACATATTTCAGCGAGGGATAAGTTTTTTCTTTAATAGCGTCAGATTTTATCTTAAAATACAAGAACATTTCGTGGTTCTTGTCAATTTTTGTTGGTATTCATCCAATGAACTTATTTCAGTCAGCTAGATCTTTCTTCTTCAAAGCAAAAAGATTTTATCTTCAAATACAAGAACTTTTCGTGGTTTTGTTGGTTTTCAGCAAATGAACAAATTTCAGCGAGCAAGAAGTTTTTTCTTTAATAGCGTAAGATTTTATCTTAAAATACAAGAACTTTTCGTGGTTCTTGTCAATTTTTGTTGGTTTTCATCTTATGAGCTTAGCTCAGTCAGCGAGATCCTTCTTCTTCAAAGCAAAAAGATTTTATCTTCAAATACAAGAACTTTTCGTGGTTTTGTTGATTTTCAGCAAATGAACATATTTCAGCGAGCGAGAAGTTTTTTCTTTAAAAGCGTCAGATTTTATCTTAAAATACAAGAACTTTTCGTGGTTCTTGTCAATTTTTGTTGGTTTTCATCTTATGAGCTTGGCTCAGTCAGCGAGATCCTTCTTCTTCAAAGCAAAAAGATTTTATCTTCAAATACAAGAACCTTTCGTGGTTTTGTTGATTTTCAGCAAATGAACATATTTCAGCGAGCGAGAAGTTTTTTCTTTAAAAGCTTCAGATTTTATCTTAAAATTCAAGAACTTTTCGTGGTTCTTGTCAATTTTTGTTGGTTTTCATCCAATGAACTTATTTCAGTCAGCAAGATCTTTCTTCTTCAAAGCAAAAAGATTTTATCTTCAAATACAAGAACTTTTCGTGGTTTTGTTGATTTTCAGCAAATGAACATATTTCAGCGAGCGAGAAGTTTTTTCTTTAAAAGCGTCAGATTTTATCTTAAAATACAAGAACTTTTCGTGGTTCTTGTCAATTTTTGTTGGTTTTCATCCAATGAACTTATTTCAGTCAGCAAGATCTTTCTTCTTCAAAGCAAAACGATTTAATCTTCAAAGAGAAGAACTTTTCGTGGTTTTGTTGTTTTTCAGCAAATGAACATATTTCAGCGAGGGAGAAGTTTTTTCTTTAATAGCGTCAGATTTTATCTTAAAATACAAGAAATTTTCGTGGTTCTTGTCAATTTTTGTTGGTTTTCATTCAATCAACTTATTTCAGTCAGCTAGATCTTTCTTCTTCAAAGCAAAAAGATTTTATCTTCAAATACAAGAACTTTTCGTGGTTTTGTTGATTTTCAGCAAATGAACATATTTCAGCGAGTGAGAAGTTTTTTCTTTAATAGCGTCAGATTTTATCCTAAAATACAAGAACTTTTCGTGGTTCTTGTCAATTTTTGTTGGTTTTCATTCAAGCAACTTATTTCAGTCAGCTAGATCTTTCTTCTTGAAAGCAAAAAGATTTTATCTTCAAATACAAGAACTTTTCGTGGTTTTGTTGGTTTTCAGCAAATGAACAAATTTCAGCGAGCAAGAAGTTTTTTCTTTAATAGCGTAAGATTTTATCTTAAAATACAAGAACTTTTCGTGGTTCTTGTCAATTTTTGTTGGTTTTCATCTTATGAGCTTAGCTCAGTCAGCGAGATCCTTCTTCTTCAAAGCAAAAAGATTTTATCTTCAAATACAAGAACTTTTCGTGGTTTTGTTGATTTTCAGCAAATGAACATATTTCAGCGAGCGAGAAGTTTTTTCTTTAAAAGCGTCAGATTTTATCTTAAAATACAAGAACTTTTCGTGGTTCTTGTCAATTTTTGTTGGTTTTCATCTTATGAGCTTGGCTCAGTCAGCGAGATCCTTCTTCTTCAAAGCAAAAAGATTTTATCTTCAAATACAAGAACTTTTCGTGGTTTTGTTGATTTTCAGCAAATGAACATATTTCAGCGAGCGAGAAGTTTTTTCTTTAAAAGCTTCAGATTTTATCTTAAAATTCAAGAACTTTTCGTGGTTCTTGTCAATTTTTGTTGGTTTTCATCCAATGAACTTATTTCAGTCAGCAAGATCTTTCTTCTTCAAAGCAAAAAGATTTTATCTTCAAATACAAGAACTTTTCGTGGTTTTGTTGATTTTCAGCAAATGAACATATTTCAGCGAGCGAGAAGTTTTTTCTTTAAAAGCGTCAGATTTTATCTTAAAATACAAGAACTTTTCGTGGTTCTTGTCAATTTTTGTTGGTTTTCATCCAATGAACTTATTTCAGTCAGCAAGATTATTCTTCTTCAAAGCAAAAAGATTTAATCTTCAAAGAGAAGAACTTTTCGTGGTTTTGTTGTTTTTCAGCAAATGAACATATTTCAGCGAGGGAGAAGTTTTTTCTTTAATAGCGTCAGATTTTATCTTAAAATACAAGAAATTTTCGTGGTTCTTGTCAATTTTTGTTGGTTTTCATTCAATCAACTTATTTCAGTCAGCTAGATCTTTCTTCTTCAAAGCAAAAAGATTTTATCTTCAAATACAAGAACTTTTCGTGGTTTTGTTGATTTTCAGCAAATGAACATATTTCAGCGAGTGAGAAGTTTTTTCTTTAATAGCGTCAGATTTTATCCTAAAATACAAGAACTTTTCGTGGTTCTTGTCAATTTTTGTTGGTTTTCATTCAAGCAACTTATTTCAGTCAGCTAGATCTTTCTTCTTCAAAGCAAAAAGATTTTATCTTCAAATACAAGAACTTTTCGTGGTTTTGTTGATTTTCAGCAAATGAACATATTTCAGCGAGCTAGAAGTTTTTTCTTTAATAGCGTAAGATTTTATCTTAAAATACAAGAACTTTTCGTGGTTCTTGTCAATTTTTGTTGGTTTTCATTCAATCAACTTATTTCAGTCAGCTAGATCTTTCTTCTTCAAAGCAAAAAGATTTTATCTTCAAATACAAGAACTTTTCGTGGTTTTGTTGATTTTCAGCAAATGAACATATTTCAGCGAGGGAGAAGTTTTTTCTTTAATAGCGTCAGATTTTATCCTAAAATACAAGAACTTTTCGTGGTTCTTGTCAATTTTTGTTGGTTTTCATCCAATCAACTTATTTCAGTCAGCCAGATCTTTCTTCTTGAAAGCAAAAACATTTTATCTTCAAATACAAGAACTTTTCGTGGTTTTGTTGATTTTCAGCAAATGAACATATTTCAGCGAGGGATAAGTTTTTTCTTTAATAGCGTCAGATTTTATCTTAAAATACAAGAACATTTCGTGGTTCTTGTCAATTTTTGTTGGTTTTCATCCAATGAACTTATTTCAGTCAGCTAGATCTTTCTTCTTCAAAGCAAAAAGATTTTATCTTCAAATACAAGAACTTTTCGTGGTTTTGTTGGTTTTCAGCAAATGAACAAATTTCAGCGAGCAAGAAGTTTTTTCTTTAATAGCGTAAGATTTTATCTTAAAATACAAGAACTTTTCGTGGTTCTTGTCAATTTTTGTTGGTTTTCATCTTATGAGCTTAGTTCCGTCAGCGAGATCCTTCTTCTTCAAAGCAAAAAGATTTTATCTTCAAATACAAGAACTTTTCGTGGTTTTGTTGATTTTCAGCAAATGAACATATTTCAGCGAGCGAGAAGTTTTTTCTTTAAAAGCGTCAGATTTTATCTTAAAATACAAGAACTTTTCGTGGTTCTTGTCAATTTTTGTTGGTTTTCATCCAATGAACTTATTTCAGTCAGCAAGATCTTTCTTCTTCAAAGCAAAAAGATTTAATCTTCAAACAGAAGAACTTATCGTGGTTTTGTTGATTTTCAGCAAATGAACATATTTCAGCGAGGGCGAAGTTTTTTCATTAATAGCGTCAGATTTTATCCTAAAATACAAGAACTTTTCGTGGTTCTTGTCAATTTTTGTTGGTTTTCATCTTATGAACTTATTTCAGTCAGCTTGATCTTTCTTCTTCAAAGCAAAAAGATTTTATCTTCAAATACAAGAACTTTTCGTGGTTTTGTTGATTTTCAGCAAATGAACATATTTCAGCGAGGGAGAAGTTTTTTCTTTAATAGCGTCAGATTTTATCCTAAAATACAAGAACTTTTCGTGGTTCTTGTCAATTTTTGTTGGTTTTCATCTTATGAGCTTAGTTCCGTCAGCGAGATCCTTCTTCTTCAAAGCAAAAAGATTTTATCTTCAAATACAAGAACTTTTCGTGGTTTTGTTGATTTTCAGCAAATGAACATATTTCAGCGAGCGAGAAGTTTTTTCTTTAAAAGCGTCAGATTTTATCTTAAAATACAAGAACTTTTCGTGGTTCTTGTCAATTTTTGTTGGTTTTCATCTTATGAACTTATTTCAGTCAGCTTGATCTTTCTTCTTCAAAGCAAAAAGATTTTATCTTCAAATACAAGAACTTTTCGTGGTTTTGTTGATTTTCAGCAAATGAACATATTTCAGCGAGGGATAAGTTTTTTCTTTAATAGCGTCAGATTTTATCTTAAAATACAAGAACATTTCGTGGTTCTTGTCAATTTTTGTTGGTTTTCATCCAATGAACTTATTTCAGTCAGCTAGATCTTTCTTCTTCAAAGCAAAAAGATTTTATCTTCAAATACAAGAACTTTTCGTGGTTTTGTTGATTTTCAGCAAATGAACATATTTCAGCGAGCGAGAAGTCTTTTCTTTAAAAGCGTCAGATTTTATCTTAAAATACAAGAACTTTTCGTGGTTCTTGTCAATTTTTGTTGGTTTTCATCTTATGAGCTTAGCTCAGTCAGCGAGATCCTTCTTCTTCAAAGCAAAAAGATTTTATCTTCAAATACAAGAACTTTTCGTGGTTTTGTTGATTTTCAGCAAATGAACATATTTCAGCGAGCGAGAAGTTTTTTCTTTAAAAGCGTCAGATTTTATCTTAAAATTCAAGAACTTTTCGTGGTTCTTGTCAATTTTTGTTGGTTTTCATCCAATGAACTTATTTCAGTCAGCAAGATCTTTCTTCTTCAAAGCAAAAAGATTTTATCTTCAAATACAAGAACTTTTCGTGGTTTTGTTGATTTTCAGCAAATGAACATATTTCAGCGAGCGAGAAGTTTTTTCTTTAAAAGCGTCAGATTTTATCTTAAAATACAAGAACTTTTCGTGGTTCTTGTCAATTTTTGTTGGTTTTCATCCAATGAACTTATTTCAGTCAGCAAGATCTTTCTTCTTCAAAGCAAAAAGATTTAATCTTCAAAGAGAAGAACTTTTCGTGGTTTTGTTGTTTTTCAGCAAATGAACATATTTCAGCGAGGGAGAAGTTTTTTCTTTAATAGCGTCAGATTTTATCTTAAAATACAAGAAATTTTCGTGGTTCTTGTCAATTTTTGTTGGTTTTCATTCAATCAACTTATTTCAGTCAGCTAGATCTTTCTTCTTCAAAGCAAAAAGATTTTATCTTCAAATACAAGAACTTTTCGTGGTTTTGTTGATTTTCAGCAAATGAACATATTTCAGCGAGTGAGAAGTTTTTTCTTTAATAGCGTCAGATTTTATCCTAAAATACAAGAACTTTTCGTGGTTCTTGTCAATTTTTGTTGGTTTTCATTCAAGCAACTTATTTCAGTCAGCTAGATCTTTCTTCTTGAAAGCAAAAAGATTTTATCTTCAAATACAAGAACTTTTCGTGGTTTTGTTGATTTTCAGCAAATGAACATATTTCAGCGAGCTAGAAGTTTTTTCTTTAATAGCGTAAGATTTTATCTTAAAATACAAGAACTTTTCGTGGTTCTTGTCAATTTTTGTTGGTTTTCATTCAATCAACTTATTTCAGTCAGCTAGATCTTTCTTCTTCAAAGCAAAAAGATTTTATCTTCAAATACAAGAACTTTTCGTGGTTTTGTTGATTTTCAGCAAATGAACATATTTCAGCGAGGGAGAAGTTTTTTCTTTAATAGCGTCAGATTTTATCCTAAAATACAAGAACTTTTCGTGGTTCTTGTCAATTTTTGTTGGTTTTCATCCAATCAACTTATTTCAGTCAGCCAGATCTTTCTTCTTGAAAGCAAAAACATTTTATCTTCAAATACAAGAACTTTTCGTGGTTTTGTTGATTTTCAGCAAATGAACATATTTCAGCGAGGGATAAGTTTTTTCTTTAATAGCGTCAGATTTTATCTTAAAATACAAGAACATTTCGTGGTTCTTGTCAATTTTTGTTGGTATTCATCCAATGAACTTATTTCAGTCAGCTAGATCTTTCTTCTTCAAAGCAAAAAGATTTTATCTTCAAATACAAGAACTTTTCGTGGTTTTGTTGGTTTTCAGCAAATGAACAAATTTCAGCGAGCAAGAAGTTTTTTCTTTAATAGCGTAAGATTTTATCTTAAAATACAAGAACTTTTCGTGGTTCTTGTCAATTTTTGTTGGTTTTCATCTTATGAGCTTAGCTCAGTCAGCGAGATCCTTCTTCTTCAAAGCAAAAAGATTTTATCTTCAAATACAAGAACTTTTCGTGGTTTTGTTGATTTTCAGCAAATGAACATATTTCAGCGAGCGAGAAGTTTTTTCTTTAAAAGCGTCAGATTTTATCTTAAAATACAAGAACTTTTCGTGGTTCTTGTCAATTTTTGTTGGTTTTCATCTTATGAGCTTGGCTCAGTCAGCGAGATCCTTCTTCTTCAAAGCAAAAAGATTTTATCTTCAAATACAAGAACTTTTCGTGGTTTTGTTGATTTTCAGCAAATGAACATATTTCAGCGAGCGAGAAGTTTTTTCTTTAAAAGCTTCAGATTTTATCTTAAAATTCAAGAACTTTTCGTGGTTCTTGTCAATTTTTGTTGGTTTTCATCCAATGAACTTATTTCAGTCAGCAAGATCTTTCTTCTTCAAAGCAAAAAGATTTTATCTTCAAATACAAGAACTTTTCGTGGTTTTGTTGATTTTCAGCAAATGAACATATTTCAGCGAGCGAGAAGTTTTTTCTTTAAAAGCGTCAGATTTTATCTTAAAATACAAGAACTTTTCGTGGTTCTTG
The DNA here is from genome assembly GCF_035084215.1 of Heptranchias perlo. Classification (NCBI taxonomy): domain Eukaryota; kingdom Metazoa; phylum Chordata; class Chondrichthyes; order Hexanchiformes; family Hexanchidae; genus Heptranchias; species Heptranchias perlo. The sequence continues at coordinate 51,600,722 of NC_090347.1, forward strand.
TCAATTTTTGTTGGTTTTCATCCAATGAACTTATTTCAGTCAGCAAGATCTTTCTTCTTCAAAGCAAAACGATTTAATCTTCAAAGAGAAGAACTTTTCGTGGTTTTGTTGTTTTTCAGCAAATGAACATATTTCAGCGAGGGAGAAGTTTTTTCTTTAATAGCGTCAGATTTTATCTTAAAATACAAGAAATTTTCGTGGTTCTTGTCAATTTTTGTTGGTTTTCATTCAATCAACTTATTTCAGTCAGCTAGATCTTTCTTCTTCAAAGCAAAAAGATTTTATCTTCAAATACAAGAACTTTTCGTGGTTTTGTTGATTTTCAGCAAATGAACATATTTCAGCGAGTGAGAAGTTTTTTCTTTAATAGCGTCAGATTTTATCCTAAAATACAAGAACTTTTCGTGGTTCTTGTCAATTTTTGTTGGTTTTCATTCAAGCAACTTATTTCAGTCAGCTAGATCTTTCTTCTTGAAAGCAAAAAGATTTTATCTTCAAATACAAGAACTTTTCGTGGTTTTGTTGGTTTTCAGCAAATGAACAAATTTCAGCGAGCAAGAAGTTTTTTCTTTAATAGCGTAAGATTTTATCTTAAAATACAAGAACTTTTCGTGGTTCTTGTCAATTTTTGTTGGTTTTCATCTTATGAGCTTAGCTCAGTCAGCGAGATCCTTCTTCTTCAAAGCAAAAAGATTTTATCTTCAAATACAAGAACTTTTCGTGGTTTTGTTGATTTTCAGCAAATGAACATATTTCAGCGAGCGAGAAGTTTTTTCTTTAAAAGCGTCAGATTTTATCTTAAAATACAAGAACTTTTCGTGGTTCTTGTCAATTTTTGTTGGTTTTCATCTTATGAGCTTGGCTCAGTCAGCGAGATCCTTCTTCTTCAAAGCAAAAAGATTTTATCTTCAAATACAAGAACTTTTCGTGGTTTTGTTGATTTTCAGCAAATGAACATATTTCAGCGAGCGAGAAGTTTTTTCTTTAAAAGCTTCAGATTTTATCTTAAAATTCAAGAACTTTTCGTGGTTCTTGTCAATTTTTGTTGGTTTTCATCCAATGAACTTATTTCAGTCAGCAAGATCTTTCTTCTTCAAAGCAAAAAGATTTTATCTTCAAATACAAGAACTTTTCGTGGTTTTGTTGATTTTCAGCAAATGAACATATTTCAGCGAGCGAGAAGTTTTTTCTTTAAAAGCGTCAGATTTTATCTTAAAATACAAGAACTTTTCGTGGTTCTTGTCAATTTTTGTTGGTTTTCATCCAATGAACTTATTTCAGTCAGCAAGATCTTTCTTCTTCAAAGCAAAAAGATTTAATCTTCAAACAGAAGAACTTATCGTGGTTTTGTTGATTTTCAGCAAATGAACATATTTCAGCGAGGGCGAAGTTTTTTCATTAATAGCGTCAGATTTTATCCTAAAATACAAGAACTTTTCGTGGTTCTTGTCAATTTTTGTTGGTTTTCATCTTATGAACTTATTTCAGTCAGCTTGATCTTTCTTCTTCAAAGCAAAAAGATTTTATCTTCAAATACAAGAACTTTTCGTGGTTTTGTTGATTTTCAGCAAATGAACATATTTCAGCGAGGGAGAAGTTTTTTCTTTAATAGCGTCAGATTTTATCCTAAAATACAAGAACTTTTCGTGGTTCTTGTCAATTTTTGTTGGTTTTCATCTTATGAGCTTAGTTCCGTCAGCGAGATCCTTCTTCTTCAAAGCAAAAAGATTTTATCTTCAAATACAAGAACTTTTCGTGGTTTTGTTGATTTTCAGCAAATGAACATATTTCAGCGAGCGAGAAGTTTTTTCTTTAAAAGCGTCAGATTTTATCTTAAAATACAAGAACTTTTCGTGGTTCTTGTCAATTTTTGTTGGTTTTCATCTTATGAACTTATTTCAGTCAGCTTGATCTTTCTTCTTCAAAGCAAAAAGATTTTATCTTCAAATACAAGAACTTTTCGTGGTTTTGTTGATTTTCAGCAAATGAACATATTTCAGCGAGGGAGAAGTTTTTTCTTCAATAGCGTCAGATTTTATCTTAAAATACAAGAACTTTTCGTGGTTCTTGTCAATTTTTGTTGGTTTTCATCCAATGAACTTATTTCAGTCAGCAAGATCTTTCTTCTTCAAAGCAAAAATATTTTATCTTCAAATAGAAGAACTTTTCGTGGTTTTGTTGATTTTCAGCAAATGAACATATTTCAGCGAGGGATAAGTTTTTTCTTTAATAGCGTCAGATTTTATCTTAAAATACAAGAACATTTCGTGGTTCTTGTCAATTTTTGTTGGTTTTCATCCAATGAACTTATTTCAGTCAGCTAGATCTTTCTTCTTCAAAGCAAAAAGATTTTATCTTCAAATACAAGAACTTTTCGTGGTTTTGTTGATTTTCAGCAAATGAACATATTTCAGCGAGCGAGAAGTCTTTTCTTTAAAAGCGTCAGATTTTATCTTAAAATACAAGAACTTTTCGTGGTTCTTGTCAATTTTTGTTGGTTTTCATCTTATGAGCTTAGCTCAGTCAGCGAGATCCTTCTTCTTCAAAGCAAAAAGATTTTATCTTCAAATACAAGAACTTTTCGTGGTTTTGTTGATTTTCAGCAAATGAACATATTTCAGCGAGCGAGAAGTTTTTTCTTTAAAAGCGTCAGATTTTATCTTAAAATTCAAGAACTTTTCGTGGTTCTTGTCAATTTTTGTTGGTTTTCATCCAATGAACTTATTTCAGTCAGCAAGATCTTTCTTCTTCAAAGCAAAAAGATTTTATCTTCAAATACAAGAACTTTTCGTGGTTTTGTTGATTTTCAGCAAATGAACATATTTCAGCGAGCGAGAAGTTTTTTCTTTAAAAGCGTCAGATTTTATCTTAAAATACAAGAACTTTTCGTGGTTCTTGTCAATTTTTGTTGGTTTTCATCCAATGAACTTATTTCAGTCAGCAAGATCTTTCTTCTTCAAAGCAAAAAGATTTAATCTTCAAAGAGAAGAACTTTTCGTGGTTTTGTTGTTTTTCAGCAAATGAACATATTTCAGCGAGGGAGAAGTTTTTTCTTTAATAGCGTCAGATTTTATCTTAAAATACAAGAAATTTTCGTGGTTCTTGTCAATTTTTGTTGGTTTTCATTCAATCAACTTATTTCAGTCAGCTAGATCTTTCTTCTTCAAAGCAAAAAGATTTTATCTTCAAATACAAGAACTTTTCGTGGTTTTGTTGATTTTCAGCAAATGAACATATTTCAGCGAGTGAGAAGTTTTTTCTTTAATAGCGTCAGATTTTATCCTAAAATACAAGAACTTTTCGTGGTTCTTGTCAATTTTTGTTGGTTTTCATTCAAGCAACTTATTTCAGTCAGCTAGATCTTTCTTCTTGAAAGCAAAAAGATTTTATCTTCAAATACAAGAACTTTTCGTGGTTTTGTTGATTTTCAGCAAATGAACATATTTCAGCGAGCTAGAAGTTTTTTCTTTAATAGCGTAAGATTTTATCTTAAAATACAAGAACTTTTCGTGGTTCTTGTCAATTTTTGTTGGTTTTCATTCAATCAACTTATTTCAGTCAGCTAGATCTTTCTTCTTCAAAGCAAAAAGATTTTATCTTCAAATACAAGAACTTTTCGTGGTTTTGTTGATTTTCAGCAAATGAACATATTTCAGCGAGGGAGAAGTTTTTTCTTTAATAGCGTCAGATTTTATCCTAAAATACAAGAACTTTTCGTGGTTCTTGTCAATTTTTGTTGGTTTTCATCTTATGAGCTTAGTTCCGTCAGCGAGATCCTTCTTCTTCAAAGCAAAAAGATTTTATCTTCAAATACAAGAACTTTTCGTGGTTTTGTTGATTTTCAGCAAATGAACATATTTCAGCGAGCGAGAAGTTTTTTCTTTAAAAGCGTCAGATTTTATCTTAAAATACAAGAACTTTTCGTGGTTCTTGTCAATTTTTGTTGGTTTTCATCTTATGAACTTATTTCAGTCAGCTTGATCTTTCTTCTTCAAAGCAAAAAGATTTTATCTTCAAATACAAGAACTTTTCGTGGTTTTGTTGATTTTCAGCAAATGAACATATTTCAGCGAGGGAGAAGTTTTTTCTTCAATAGCGTCAGATTTTATCTTAAAATACAAGAACTTTTCGTGGTTCTTGTCAATTTTTGTTGGTTTTCATTCAATCAACTTATTTCAGTCAGCTAGATCTTTCTTCTTCAAAGCAAAAATATTTTATCTTCAAATACAAGAACTTTTCGTGGTTTTGTTGATTTTCAGCAAATGAACATATTTCAGCGAGGGATAAGTTTTTTCTTTAATAGAGTCAGATTTTATCTTAAAATACAAGAACATTTCGTGGTTCTTGTCAATTTTTGTTGGTTTTCATCCAATGAACTTATTTCAGTCAGCTAGATCTTTCTTCTTCAAAGCAAAAAGATTTTATCTTCAAATACAAGAACTTTTCGTGGTTTTGTTGATTTTCAGCAAATGAACATATTTCAGCGAGCGAGAAGTTTTTTCTTTAAAAGCGTCAGATTTTATCTTAAAATACAAGAACTTTTCGTGGTTCTTGTCAATTTTTGTTGGTTTTCATCTTATGAGCTTAGCTCAGTCAGCGAGATCCTTCTTCTTCAAAGCAAAAAGATTTTATCTTCAAATACAAGAACTTTTCGTGGTTTTGTTGATTTTCAGCAAATGAACATATTTCAGCGAGCGAGAAGTTTTTTCTTTAAAAGCGTCAGATTTTATCTTAAAATTCAAGAACTTTTCGTGGTTCTTGTCAATTTTTGTTGGTTTTCATCCAATGAACTTATTTCAGTCAGCAAGATCTTTCTTCTTCAAAGCAAAAAGATTTTATCTTCAAATACAAGAACTTTTCGTGGTTTTGTTGATTTTCAGCAAATGAACATATTTCAGCGAGCGAGAAGTTTTTTCTTTAAAAGCGTCAGATTTTATCTTAAAATACAAGAACTTTTCGTGGTTCTTGTCAATTTTTGTTGGTTTTCATCCAATGAACTTATTTCAGTCAGCAAGATCTTTCTTCTTCAAAGCAAAAAGATTTAATCTTCAAAGAGAAGAACTTTTCGTGGTTTTGTTGATTTTCAGCAAATGAACATATTTCAGCGAGTGAGAAGTTTTTTCTTTAATAGCGTCAGATTTTATCCTAAAATACAAGAACTTTTCGTGGTTCTTGTCAATTTTTGTTGGTTTTCATTCAAGCAACTTATTTCAGTCAGCTAGATCTTTCTTCTTGAAAGCAAAAAGATTTTATCTTCAAATACAAGAACTTTTCGTGGTTTTGTTGATTTTCAGCAAATGAACATATTTCAGCGAGCTAGAAGTTTTTTCTTTAATAGCGTAAGATTTTATCTATAAATACAAGAACTTTTCGTGGTTCTTGTCAATTTTTGTTGGTTTTCATTCAATCAACTTATTTCAGTCAGCTAGATCTTTCTTCTTCAAAGCAAAAAGATTTTATCTTCAAATACAAGAACTTTTCGTGGTTTTGTTGATTTTCAGCAAATGAACATATTTCAGCGAGGGAGAAGTTTTTTCTTTAATAGCGTCAGATTTTATCCTAAAATACAAGAACTTATCGTGGTTCTTGTCAATTTTTGTTGGTTTTCATCCAATCAACTTATTTCAGTCAGCCAGATCTTTCTTCTTGAAAGCAAAAACATTTTATCTTCAAATACAAGAACTTTTCGTGGTTTTGTTGATTTTCAGCAAATGAACATATTTCAGCGAGGGATAAGTTTTTTCTTTAATAGCGTCAGATTTTATCTTAAAATACAAGAACTTTTCGTGGTTCTTGTCAATTTTTGTTGGTTTTCATCTTATGAGCTTAGCTCAGTCAGCGAGATCCTTCTTCTTCAAAGCAAAAAGATTTTATCTTCAAATACAAGAACTTTTCGTGGTTTTGTTGATTTTCAGCAAATGAACATATTTCAGCGAGCGAGAAGTTTTTTCTTTAAAAGCGTCAGATTTTATCTTAAAATTCAAGAACTTTTCGTGGTTCTTGTCAATTTTTGTTGGTTTTCATCCAATGAACTTATTTCAGTCAGCAAGATCTTTCTTCTTCAAAGCAAAAAGATTTTATCTTCAAATACAAGAACTTTTCGTGGTTTTGTTGATTTTCAGCAAATGAACATATTTCAGCGAGCGAGAAGTTTTTTCTTTAAAAGCGTCAGATTTTATCTTAAAATACAAGAACTTTTCGTGGTTCTTGTCAATTTTTGTTGGTTTTCATCCAATGAACTTATTTCAGTCAGCAAGATCTTTCTTCTTCAAAGCAAAAAGATTTAATCTTCAAAGAGAAGAACTTTTCGTGGTTTTGTTGTTTTTCAGCAAATGAACATATTTCAGCGAGGGAGAAGTTTTTTCTTTAATAGCGTCAGATTTTATCTTAAAATACAAGAAATTTTCGTGGTTCTTGTCAATTTTTGTTGGTTTTCATTCAATCAACTTATTTCAGTCAGCTAGATCTTTCTTCTTCAAAGCAAAAAGATTTTATCTTCAAATACAAGAACTTTTCGTGGTTTTGTTGATTTTCAGCAAATGAACATATTTCAGCGAGTGAGAAGTTTTTTCTTTAATAGCGTCAGATTTTATCCTAAAATACAAGAACTTTTCGTGGTTCTTGTCAATTTTTGTTGGTTTTCATTCAAGCAACTTATTTCAGTCAGCTAGATCTTTCTTCTTGAAAGCAAAAAGATTTTATCTTCAAATACAAGAACTTTTCGTGGTTTTGTTGATTTTCAGCAAATGAACATATTTCAGCGAGCTAGAAGTTTTTTCTTTAATAGCGTAAGATTTTATCTTAAAATACAAGAACTTTTCGTGGTTCTTGTCAATTTTTGTTGGTTTTCATTCAATCAACTTATTTCAGTCAGCTAGATCTTTCTTCTTCAAAGCAAAAAGATTTTATCTTCAAATACAAGAACTTTTCGTGGTTTTGTTGATTTTCAGCAAATGAACATATTTCAGCGAGGGAGAAGTTTTTTCTTTAATAGCGTCAGATTTTATCCTAAAATACAAGAACTTTTCGTGGTTCTTGTCAATTTTTGTTGGTTTTCATCCAATCAACTTATTTCAGTCAGCCAGATCTTTCTTCTTGAAAGCAAAAACATTTTATCTTCAAATACAAGAACTTTTCGTGGTTTTGTTGATTTTCAGCAAATGAACATATTTCAGCGAGGGATAAGTTTTTTCTTTAATAGCGTCAGATTTTATCTTAAAATACAAGAACATTTCGTGGTTCTTGTCAATTTTTGTTGGTTTTCATCCAATGAACTTATTTCAGTCAGCTAGATCTTTCTTCTTCAAAGCAAAAAGATTTTATCTTCAAATACAAGAACTTTTCGTGGTTTTGTTGGTTTTCAGCAAATGAACAAATTTCAGCGAGCAAGAAGTTTTTTCTTTAATAGCGTAAGATTTTATCTTAAAATACAAGAACTTTTCGTGGTTCTTGTCAATTTTTGTTGGTTTTCATCTTATGAGCTTAGTTCCGTCAGCGAGATCCTTCTTCTTCAAAGCAAAAAGATTTTATCTTCAAATACAAGAAGTTTTCGTGGTTTTGTTGATTTTCAGCAAATGAACATATTTCAGCGAGCGAGAAGTTTTTTCTTTAAAAGCGTCAGATTTTATCTTAAAATACAAGAACTTTTCGTGGTTCTTGTCAATTTTTGTTGGTTTTCATCCAATGAACTTATTTCAGTCAGCAAGATCTTTCTTCTTCAAAGCAAAAAGATTTAATCTTCAAACAGAAGAACTTATCGTGGTTTTGTTGATTTTCAGCAAATGAACATATTTCAGCGAGGGAGAAGTTTTTTCATTAATAGCGTCAGATTTTATCCTAAAATACAAGAACTTTTCGTGGTTCTTGTCAATTTTTGTTGGTTTTCATCTTATGAACTTATTTCAGTCAGCTAGATCTTTCTTCTTCAAAGCAAAAAGATTTTATCTTCAAATACAAGAACTTTTCGTGGTTTTGTTGATTTTCAGCAAATGAACATATTTCAGCGAGGGAGAAGTTTTTTCTTCAATAGCGTCAGATTTTATCCTAAAATACAAGAACTTTTCGTGGTTCTTGTCAATTTTTGTTGGTTTTCATCTTATGAGCTTATTTCAGTCAGCGAGATCCTTCTTCTTCAAAGCAAAAAGATTTTATCTTCAAATACAAGAACTTTTCGTGGTTTTGTTGATTTTCAGCAAATGAACATATTTCAGCGAGCTAGAAGTTTTTTCTTTAATAGCGTAAGATTTTATCTTAAAATACAAGAACTTTTCGTGGTTCTTGTCAATTTTTGTTGGTTTTCATTCAATCAACTTATTTCAGTCAGCTAGATCTTTCTTCTTCAAAGCAAAAAGATTTTATCTTCAAATACAAGAACTTTTCGTGGTTTTGTTGATTTTCAGCAAATGAACATATTTCAGCGAGGGAGAAGTTTTTTCTTTAATAGCGTCAGATTTTATCCTAAAATACAAGAACTTATCGTGGTTCTTGTCAATTTTTGTTGGTTTTCATCCAATCAACTTATTTCAGTCAGCCAGATCTTTCTTCTTGAAAGCAAAAACATTTTATCTTCAAATACAAGAACTTTTCGTGGTTTTGTTGATTTTCAGCAAATGAACATATTTCAGCGAGGGATAAGTTTTTTCTTTAATAGCGTCAGATTTTATCTTAAAATACAAGAACTTTTCGTGGTTCTTGTCAATTTTTGTTGGTTTTCATCTTATGAGCTTAGCTCAGTCAGCGAGATCCTTCTTCTTCAAAGCAAAAAGATTTTATCTTCAAATACAAGAACTTTTCGTGGTTTTGTTGATTTTCAGCAAATGAACATATTTCAGCGAGCGAGAAGTTTTTTCTTTAAAAGCGTCAGATTTTATCTTAAAATTCAAGAACTTTTCGTGGTTCTTGTCAATTTTTGTTGGTTTTCATCCAATGAACTTATTTCAGTCAGCAAGATCTTTCTTCTTCAAAGCAAAAAGATTTTATCTTCAAATACAAGAACTTTTCGTGGTTTTGTTGATTTTCAGCAAATGAACATATTTCAGCGAGCGAGAAGTTTTTTCTTTAAAAGCGTCAGATTTTATCTTAAAATACAAGAACTTTTCGTGGTTCTTGTCAATTTTTGTTGGTTTTCATCCAATGAACTTATTTCAGTCAGCAAGATCTTTCTTCTTCAAAGCAAAAAGATTTAATCTTCAAAGAGAAGAACTTTTCGTGGTTTTGTTGTTTTTCAGCAAATGAACATATTTCAGCGAGGGAGAAGTTTTTTCTTTAATAGCGTCAGATTTTATCTTAAAATACAAGAAATTTTCGTGGTTCTTGTCAATTTTTGTTGGTTTTCATTCAATCAACTTATTTCAGTCAGCTAGATCTTTCTTCTTCAAAGCAAAAAGATTTTATCTTCAAATACAAGAACTTTTCGTGGTTTTGTTGATTTTCAGCAAATGAACATATTTCAGCGAGTGAGAAGTTTTTTCTTTAATAGCGTCAGATTTTATCCTAAAATACAAGAACTTTTCGTGGTTCTTGTCAATTTTTGTTGGTTTTCATTCAAGCAACTTATTTCAGTCAGCTAGATCTTTCTTCTTGAAAGCAAAAAGATTTTATCTTCAAATACAAGAACTTTTCGTGGTTTTGTTGATTTTCAGCAAATGAACATATTTCAGCGAGCTAGAAGTTTTTTCTTTAATAGCGTAAGATTTTATCTTAAAATACAAGAACTTTTCGTGGTTCTTGTCAATTTTTGTTGGTTTTCATTCAATCAACTTATTTCAGTCAGCTAGATCTTTCTTCTTCAAAGCAAAAAGATTTTATCTTCAAATACAAGAACTTTTCGTGGTTTTGTTGATTTTCAGCAAATGAACATATTTCAGCGAGGGAGAAGTTTTTTCTTTAATAGCGTCAGATTTTATCCTAAAATACAAGAACTTTTCGTGGTTCTTGTCAATTTTTGTTGGTTTTCATCCAATCAACTTATTTCAGTCAGCCAGATCTTTCTTCTTGAAAGCAAAAACATTTTATCTTCAAATACAAGAACTTTTCGTGGTTTTGTTGATTTTCAGCAAATGAACATATTTCAGCGAGCTAGAAGTTTTTTCTTTAATAGCGTAAGATTTTATCTTAAAATACAAGAACTTTTCGTGGTTCTTGTCAATTTTTGTTGGTTTTCATTCAATCAACTTATTTCAGTCAGCTAGATCTTTCTTCTTCAAAGCAAAAAGATTTTATCTTCAAATACAAGAACTTTTCGTGGTTTTGTTGATTTTCAGCAAATGAACATATTTCAGCGAGGGAGAAGTTTTTTCTTTAATAGCGTCAGATTTTATCCTAAAATACAAGAACTTATCGTGGTTCTTGTCAATTTTTGTTGGTTTTCATCCAATCAACTTATTTCAGTCAGCCAGATCTTTCTTCTTGAAAGCAAAAACATTTTATCTTCAAATACAAGAACTTTTCGTGGTTTTGTTGATTTTCAGCAAATGAACATATTTCAGCGAGGGATAAGTTTTTTCTTTAATAGCGTCAGATTTTATCTTAAAATACAAGAACTTTTCGTGGTTCTTGTCAATTTTTGTTGGTTTTCATCTTATGAGCTTAGCTCAGTCAGCGAGATCCTTCTTCTTCAAAGCAAAAAGATTTTATCTTCAAATACAAGAACTTTTCGTGGTTTTGTTGATTTTCAGCAAATGAACATATTTCAGCGAGCGAGAAGTTTTTTCTTTAAAAGCGTCAGATTTTATCTTAAAATTCAAGAACTTTTCGTGGTTCTTGTCAATTTTTGTTGGTTTTCATCCAATGAACTTATTTCAGTCAGCAAGATCTTTCTTCTTCAAAGCAAAAAGATTTTATCTTCAAATACAAGAACTTTTCGTGGTTTTGTTGATTTTCAGCAAATGAACATATTTCAGCGAGCGAGAAGTTTTTTCTTTAAAAGCGTCAGATTTTATCTTAAAATACAAGAACTTTTCGTGGTTCTTGTCAATTTTTGTTGGTTTTCATCCAATGAACTTATTTCAGTCAGCAAGATCTTTCTTCTTCAAAGCAAAAAGATTTAATCTTCAAAGAGAAGAACTTTTCGTGGTTTTGTTGTTTTTCAGCAAATGAACATATTTCAGCGAGGGAGAAGTTTTTTCTTTAATAGCGTCAGATTTTATCTTAAAATACAAGAAATTTTCGTGGTTCTTGTCAATTTTTGTTGGTTTTCATTCAATCAACTTATTTCAGTCAGCTAGATCTTTCTTCTTCAAAGCAAAAAGATTTTATCTTCAAATACAAGAACTTTTCGTGGTTTTGTTGATTTTCAGCAAATGAACATATTTCAGCGAGTGAGAAGTTTTTTCTTTAATAGCGTCAGATTTTATCCTAAAATACAAGAACTTTTCGTGGTTCTTGTCAATTTTTGTTGGTTTTCATTCAAGCAACTTATTTCAGTCAGCTAGATCTTTCTTCTTGAAAGCAAAAAGATTTTATCTTCAAATACAAGAACTTTTCGTGGTTTTGTTGATTTTCAGCAAATGAACATATTTCAGCGAGCTAGAAGTTTTTTCTTTAATAGCGTAAGATTTTATCTTAAAATACAAGAACTTTTCGTGGTTCTTGTCAATTTTTGTTGGTTTTCATTCAATCAACTTATTTCAGTCAGCTAGATCTTTCTTCTTCAAAGCAAAAAGATTTTATCTTCAAATACAAGAACTTTTCGTGGTTTTGTTGATTTTCAGCAAATGAACATATTTCAGCGAGGGAGAAGTTTTTTCTTTAATAGCGTCAGATTTTATCCTAAAATACAAGAACTTTTCGTGGTTCTTGTCAATTTTTGTTGGTTTTCATCCAATCAACTTATTTCAGTCAGCCAGATCTTTCTTCTTGAAAGCAAAAACATTTTATCTTCAAATACAAGAACTTTTCGTGGTTTTGTTGATTTTCAGCAAATGAACATATTTCAGCGAGGGATAAGTTTTTTCTTTAATAGCGTCAGATTTTATCTTAAAATACAAGAACATTTCGTGGTTCTTGTCAATTTTTGTTGGTTTTCATCCAATGAACTTATTTCAGTCAGCTAGATCTTTCTTCTTCAAAGCAAAAAGATTTTATCTTCAAATACAAGAACTTTTCGTGGTTTTGTTGGTTTTCAGCAAATGAACAAATTTCAGCGAGCAAGAAGTTTTTTCTTTAATAGCGTAAGATTTTATCTTAAAATACAAGAACTTTTCGTGGTTCTTGTCAATTTTTGTTGGTTTTCATCTTATGAGCTTAGTTCCGTCAGCGAGATCCTTCTTCTTCAAAGCAAAAAGATTTTATCTTCAAATACAAGAAGTTTTCGTGGTTTTGTTGATTTTCAGCAAATGAACATATTTCAGCGAGCGAGAAGTTTTTTCTTTAAAAGCGTCAGATTTTATCTTAAAATACAAGAACTTTTCGTGGTTCTTGTCAATTTTTGTTGGTTTTCATCCAATGAACTTATTTCAGTCAGCAAGATCTTTCTTCTTCAAAGCAAAAAGATTTAATCTTCAAACAGAAGAACTTATCGTGGTTTTGTTGATTTTCAGCAAATGAACATATTTCAGCGAGGGAGAAGTTTTTTCATTAATAGCGTCAGATTTTATCCTAAAATACAAGAACTTTTCGTGGTTCTTGTCAATTTTTGTTGGTTTTCATCTTATGAACTTATTTCAGTCAGCTAGATCTTTCTTCTTCAAAGCAAAAAGATTTTATCTTCAAATACAAGAACTTTTCGTGGTTTTGTTGATTTTCAGCAAATGAACATATTTCAGCGAGGGAGAAGTTTTTTCTTCAATAGCGTCAGATTTTATCTTAAAATACAAGAACTTTTCGTGGTTCTTGTCAATTTTTGTTGGTTTTCATCTTATGAGCTTATTTCAGTCAGCGAGATCCTTCTTCTTCAAAGCAAAAAGATTTTATCTTCAAATACAAGAACTTTTCGTGGTTTTGTTGATTTTCAGCAAATGAACATATTTCAGCGAGCTAGAAGTTTTTTCTTTAAAAGCGTAAGATTTTATCTTAAAATACAAGAACTTTTCGTGGTTCTTGTCAATTTTTGTTGGTTTTCATTCAATCAACTTATTTCAGTCAGCTAGATCTTTCTTCTTCAAAGCAAAAAGATTTTATCTTCAAATACAAGAACTTTTCGTGGTTTTGTTGATTTTCAGCAAATGAACATATTTCAGCGAGGGAGAAGTTTTTTCTTTAATAGCGTCAGATTTTATCCTAAAATACAAGAACTTTTCGTGGTTCTTGTCAATTTTTGTTGGTTTTCATCCAATCAACTTATTTCAGTCAGCCAGATCTTTCTTCTTGAAAGCAAAAACATTTTATCTTCAAATACAAGAACTTTTCGTGGTTTTGTTGATTTTCAGCAAATGAACATATTTCAGCGAGGGATAAGTTTTTTCTTCAATAGCGTAAGATTTTATCTTAAAATACAAGAACTTTTCGTGGTTCTTGTCAATTTTTGTTGGTTTTCATTCAATCAACTTATTTCAGTCAGCTAGATCTTTCTTCTTCAAAGCAAAAAGATTTTATCTTCAAATACAAGAACTTTTCGTGGTTTTGTTGATTTTCAGCAAATGAACATATTTCAGCGAGGGAGAAGTTTTTTCTTTAATAGCGTCAGATTTTATCCTAAAATACAAGAACTTTTCATGGTTCTTGTCAATTTTTGTTGGTTTTCATCTTATGAACTTATTTCAGTCAGCTTGATCTTTCTTCTTCAAAGCAAAAAGATTTTATCTTCAAATACAAGAACTTTTCGTGGTTTTGTTGATTTTCAGCAAATGAACATATTTCAGCGAGGGAGAAGTTTTTTCTTTAATAGCGTCAGATTTTATCCTAAAATACAAGAACTTTTCGTGGTTCTTGTCAATTTTTGTTGGTTTTCATCCAATCAACTTATTTCAGTCAGCCAGATCTTTCTTCTTGAAAGCAAAAACATTTTATCTTCAAATACAAGAACTTTTCGTGGTTTTGTTGATTTTCAGCAAATGAACATATTTCAGCGAGGGATAAGTTTTTTCTTTAATAGCGTCAGATTTTATCTTAAAATACAAGAACATTTCGTGGTTCTTGTCAATTTTTGTTGGTTTTCATCCAATGAACTTATTTCAGTCAGCTAGATCTTTCTTCTTCAAAGCAAAAAGATTTTATCTTCAAATACAAGAACTTTTCGTGGTTTTGTTGGTTTTCAGCAAATGAACAAATTTCAGCGAGCAAGAAGTTTTTTCTTTAATAGCGTAAGATTTTATCTTAAAATACAAGAACTTTTCGTGGTTCTTGTCAATTTTTGTTGGTTTTCATCTTATGAGCTTAGTTCCGTCAGCGAGATCCTTCTTCTTCAAAGCAAAAAGATTTTATCTTCAAATACAAGAAGTTTTCGTGGTTTTGTTGATTTTCAGCAAATGAACATATTTCAGCGAGCGAGAAGTTTTTTCTTTAAAAGCGTCAGATTTTATCTTAAAATACAAGAACTTTTCGTGGTTCTTGTCAATTTTTGTTGGTTTTCATCCAATGAACTTATTTCAGTCAGCAAGATCTTTCTTCTTCAAAGCAAAAAGATTTAATCTTCAAACAGAAGAACTTATCGTGGTTTTGTTGATTTTCAGCAAATGAACATATTTCAGCGAGGGAGAAGTTTTTTCATTAATAGCGTCAGATTTTATCCTAAAATACAAGAACTTTTCGTGGTTCTTGTCAATTTTTGTTGGTTTTCATCTTATGAGCTTATTTCAGTCAGCGAGATCCTTCTTCTTCAAAGCAAAAAGATTTTATCTTCAAATACAAGAACTTTTCGTGGTTTTGTTGATTTTCAGCAAATGAACATATTTCAGCGAGCTAGAAGTTTTTTCTTTAAAAGCGTAAGATTTTATCTTAAAATACAAGAACTTTTCGTGGTTCTTGTCAATTTTTGTTGGTTTTCATTCAATCAACTTATTTCAGTCAGCTAGATCTTTCTTCTTCAAAGCAAAAAGATTTTATCTTCAAATACAAGAACTTTTCGTGGTTTTGTTGATTTTCAGCAAATGAACATATTTCAGCGAGGGAGAAGTTTTTTCTTTAATAGCGTCAGATTTTATCCTAAAATACAAGAACTTTTCGTGGTTCTTGTCAATTTTTGTTGGTTTTCATCCAATCAACTTATTTCAGTCAGCCAGATCTTTCTTCTTGAAAGCAAAAACATTTTATCTTCAAATACAAGAACTTTTCGTGGTTTTGTTGATTTTCAGCAAATGAACATATTTCAGCGAGGGATAAGTTTTTTCTTTAATAGCGTCAGATTTTATCTTAAAATACAAGAACATTTCGTGGTTCTTGTCAATTTTTGTTGGTTTTCATCCAATGAACTTATTTCAGTCAGCTAGATCTTTCTTCTTCAAAGCAAAAAGATTTAATCTTCAAATAGAAGAACTTATCGTGGTTTTGTTGATTTTCAGCAAATGAACATATTTCAGCGAGGGAGAAGTTTTTTCTTTAATAGCGTCAGATTTTATCCTAAAATACAAGAACTTTTCGTGGTTCTTGTCAATTTTTGTTGGTTTTCATCTTATGAGCTTATTTCAGTCAGCGAGATCCTTCTTCTTCAAAGCAAAAAGATTTTATCTTCAAATACAAGAACTTTTCGTGGTTTTGTTGATTTTCAGCAAATGAACATATTTCAGCGAGCTAGAAGTTTTTTCTTTAATAGCGTAAGATTTTATCTTAAAATACAAGAACTTTTCGTGGTTCTTGTCAATTTTTGTTGGTTTTCATTCAATCAACTTATTTCAGTCAGCTAGATCTTTCTTCTTCAAAGCAAAAAGATTTTATCTTCAAATACAAGAACTTTTCGTGGTTTTGTTGATTTTCAGCAAATGAACATATTTCAGCGAGGGAGAAGTTTTTTCTTTAATAGCGTCAGATTTTATCCTAAAATACAAGAACTTTTCATGGTTCTTGTCAATTTTTGTTGGTTTTCATCTTATGAACTTATTTCAGTCAGCTTGATCTTTCTTCTTCAAAGCAAAAAGATTTTATCTTCAAATACAAGAACTTTTCGTGGTTTTGTTGATTTTCAGCAAATGAACATATTTCAGCGAGGGAGAAGTTTTTTCTTCAATAGCGTCAGATTTTATCTTAAAATACAAGAACTTTTCGTGGTTCTTGTCAATTTTTGTTGGTTTTCATTCAATCAACTTATTTCAGTCAGCTAGATCTTTCTTCTTCAAAGCAAAAAGATTTTATCTTCAAATACAAGAACTTTTCGTGGTTTTGTTGATTTTCAGCAAATGAACATATTTCAGCGAGGGAGAAGTTTTTTCTTTAATAGCGTCAGATTTTATCCTAAAATACAAGAACTTTTCGTGGTTCTTGTCAATTTTTGTTGGTTTTCATCCAATCAACTTATTTCAGTCAGCCAGATCTTTCTTCTTGAAAGCAAAAACATTTTATCTTCAAATACAAGAACTTTTCGTGGTTTTGTTGATTTTCAGCAAATGAACATATTTCAGGGAGGGATAAGTTTTTTCTTTAATAGCGTCAGATTTTATCTTAAAATACAAGAACATTTCGTGGTTCTTGTCAATTTTTGTTGGTTTTCATCCAATGAACTTATTTCAGTCAGCTAGATCTTTCTTCTTCAAAGCAAAAAGATTTTATCTTCAAATACAAGAACTTTTCGTGGTTTTGTTGATTTTCAGCAAATGAACATATTTCAGCGAGCGAGAAGTTTTTTCTTTAAAAGCGTCAGATTTTATCTTAAAATACAAGAACTTTTCGTGGTTCTTGTCAATTTTTGTTGGTTTTCATCTTATGAGCTTAGCTCAGTCAGCGAGATCCTTCTTCTTCAAAGCAAAAAGATTTTATCTTCAAATACAAGAACTTTTCGTGGTTTTGTTGATTTTCAGCAAATGAACATATTTCAGCGAGCGAGAAGTTTTTTCTTTAATAGCGTAAGATTTTATCTTAAAATACAAGAACTTTTCGTGGTTCTTGTCAATTTTTGTTGGTTTTCATCCAATGAACTTATTTCAGTCAGCTAGATCTTTCTTCTTCAAAGCAAAAAGATTTTATCTTCAAATACAAGAACTTTTCGTGGTTTTGTTGATTTTCAGCAAATGAACATATTTCAGCGAGCGAGAAGTTTTTTCTTTAATAGCGTCAGATTTTATCCTAAAATACAAGAACTTTTCGTGGTTCTTGTCAATTTTTGTTGGTTTTCATCCAATGAACTTATTTCAGTCAGCCAGATCTTTCTTCTTGAAAGCAAAAACATTTTATCTTCAAATACAAGAACTTTTCGTGGTTTTGTTGATTTTCAGCAAATGAACATATTTCAGCGAGCGAGAAGTTTTTTCTTTAATAGCGTCAGATTTTATCCTAAAATACAAGAACTTTTCGTGGTTCTTGTCAATTTTTGTTGGTTTTCATTCAATCAACTTATTTCAGTCAGCTTGATCTTTCTTCTTGAAAGCAAAAAGATTTTATCTTCAAATACAAGAACTTTTCGTGGTTTTGTTGATTTTCAGCAAATGAACATATTTCAGCGAGCTAGAAGTTTTTTCTTTAATAGCGTAAGATTTTATCTTAAAATACAAGAACTTTTGGTGGTTCTTGTCAATTTTTGTTGGTTTTCATCCAATGAACTTATTTCAGTCAGCTCGATCTTTCTTCTTCAAAGCAAAAAGATTTTATCTTCAAATACAAGAACTTTTCGTGGTTTTGTTGATTTTCAGCAAATGAACATATTTCAGCGAGGGAGAAGTTTTTTCTTTAATAGCGTCAGATTTTATCTTAGAATACAAGAAGTTTTCGTGGTTCTTGTCAATTTTTGTTGGTTTTCATCCAATGAACTCATTTCAGTCAGCAAGATCTTTCTTCTTCAAAGCAAAAAGATTTTATCTTCAAATACAAGAACTTTTCGTGGTTTTGTTGATTTTCAGCAAATGAACATATTTCAGCGAGCGAGAAGTTTTTTCTTTAATAGCGTCAGATTTTATCCTAAAATACAAGAACTTTTCGTGGTTCTTGTCAATTTTTGTTGGTTTTCATTCAATCAACTTATTTCAGTGAGCGAGATCTTTCTTCTTGAAAGCAAAAAGATTTTATCTTCAAAAACAAGAACTTTTCGTGGTTTTGTTGATTTTCAGCAAATGAACATATTTCAGCGAGCTAGAAGTTTTTTCTTTAATAGCGTAAGATTTTATCTTAAAATACAAGAACTTTTCGTGGTTCTTGTCAATTTTTGTTGGTTTTCATCCAATGAACTTATTTCAGTCAGCTAGATCTTTCTTCTTCAAAGCAAAAAGATTTTATCTTCAAATACAAGAACTTTTCGTGGTTTTGTTGATTTTCAGCAAATGAACATATTTCAGCGAGCGAGAAGTTTTTTCTTTAATAGCGTCAGATTTTATCCTAAAATACAAGAACTTTTCGTGGTTCTTGTCAATTTTTGTTGGTTTTCATCCAATGAACTTATTTCAGTCAGCCAGATCTTTCTTCTTGAAAGCAAAAACATTTTATCTTCAAATACAAGAACTTTTCGTGGTTTTGTTGATTTTCAGCAAATGAACATATTTCAGCGAGCGAGAAGTTTTTTCTTTAATAGCGTCAGATTTTATCCTAAAATACAAGAACTTTTCGTGGTTCTTGTCAATTTTTGTTGGTTTTCATTCAATCAACTTATTTCAGTCAGCTTGATATTTCTTCTTGAAAGCAAAAAGATTTTATCTTCAAATACAAGAACTTTTCGTGGTTTTGTTGATTTTCAGCAAATGAACATATTTCAGCGAGCTAGAAGTTTTTTCTTTAATAGCGTAAGATTTTATCTTAAAATACAAGAACTTTTCGTGGTTCTTGTCAATTTTTGTTGGTTTTCATCTTATGAACTTATTTCAGTCAGCTTGATCTTTCTTCTTCAAAGCAAAAAGATTTTATCTTCAAATACAAGAACTTTTCGTGGTTTTGTTGATTTTCAGCAGATGAACATATTTCAGCGAGGGAGAAGTTTTTTCTTCAATAGCGTCAGATTTTATCTTAAAATACAAGAACTTTTCGTGGTTCTTGTCAATTTTTGTTGGTTTTCATCTTATGAGCTTATTTCAGTCAGCGAGATCCTTCTTCTTCAAAGCAAAAAGATTTTATCTTCAAATACAAGAACTTTTCGTGGTTTTGTTGATTTTCAGCAAATGAACATATTTCAGCGAGCTAGAAGTTTTTTCTTTAAAAGCGTAAGATTTTATCTTAAAATACAAGAACTTTTCGTGGTTCTTGTCAATTTTTGTTGGTTTTCATTCAATCAACTTATTTCAGTCAGCTAGATCTTTCTTCTTCAAAGCAAAAAGATTTTATCTTCAAATACAAGAACTTTTCGTGGTTTTGTTGATTTTCAGCAAATGAACATATTTCAGCGAGGGAGAAGTTTTTTCTTTAATAGCGTCAGATTTTATCCTAAAATACAAGAACTTTTCGTGGTTCTTGTCAATTTTTGTTGGTTTTCATCCAATCAACTTATTTCAGTCAGCCAGATCTTTCTTCTTGAAAGCAAAAACATTTTATCTTCAAATACAAGAACTTTTCGTGGTTTTGTTGATTTTCAGCAAATGAACATATTTCAGCGAGGGATAAGTTTTTTCTTTAATAGCGTCAGATTTTATCTTAAAATACAAGAATATTTCGTGGTTCTTGTCAATTTTTGTTGGTTTTCATCCAATGAACTTATTTCAGTCAGCTAGATCTTTCTTCTTCAAAGCAAAAAGATTTTATCTTCAAATACAAGAACTTTTCGTGGTTTTGTTGGTTTTCAGCAAATGAACATATTTCAGCGAGCAAGAAGTTTTTTCTTTAATAGCGTAAGATTTTATCTTAAAATACAAGAACTTTTCGTGGTTCTTGTCAATTTTTGTTGGTTTTCATCTTATGAGCTTAGTTCCGTCAGCGAGATCCTTCTTCTTCAAAGCAAAAAGATTTTATCTTCAAATACAAGAACTTTTCGTGGTTTTGTTGATTTTCAGCAAATGAACATATTTCAGCGAGCGAGAAGTTTTTTTCTTTAAAAGTGTCAGATTTTATCTTAAAATACAAGAACTATTCGTGGTTCTTGTCAATTTTTGTTGGTTTTCATCCAATGAACTTATTTCAGTCAGCAAGATCTTTCTTCTTCAAAGCAAAAAGATTGAATCTTCAAATAGAAGAACTTATCGTGGTATTGTTGATTTTCAGCAAATGAACATATTTCAGCGAGGGAGAAGTTTTTTCTTTAATAGCGTCAGATTTTATCCTAAAATACAAGAACTTTTCGTGGTTCTTGTCAATTTTTGTTGGTTTTCATCTTATGAGCTTATTTCAGTCAGCGAGATCCTTCTTCTTCAAAGCAAAAAGATTTTATCTTCAAATACAAGAACTTTTCGTGGTTTTGTTGGTTTTCAGCAAATGAACATATTTCAGCGAGGGAGAAGTTTTTTCTTTAATAGCGTCAGATTTTGTCCTAAAATACAAGAACTTTTCGTGGTTCTTGTCAATTTTTGTTGGTTTTCATCCAATGAACTTATTTCAGTCAGCTAGATCTTTCTTCTTCAAAGCAAAAAGATTTTATCTTCAAATACAAGAACTTTTCGTGGTTTTGTTGGTTTTCAGCAAATGAACATATTTCAGCGAGCAAGAAGTTTTTTCTTTAATTGCGTAAGATTTTATCTTAAAATACAAGAACTTTTCGTGGTTCTTGTCAATTTTTGTTGGTTTTCATCCAATGAACTTATTTCAGTCAGCAAGATCTTTCTTCTTCAAAGCAAAAAGATTTAATCTTCAAATAGAAGAACTTATCGTGGTTTTGTTGATTTTCAGCAAATGAACATATTTCAGCGAGGGAGAAGATTTTTCTTTAATAGCGTCAGATTTTATCCTAAAATACAAGAACTTTTCGTGGTTCTTGTCAATTTTTGTTGGTTTTCATCTTATGAACTTATTTCAGTCAGCTTGATCTTTCTTCTTCAAAGCAAAAAGATTTTATCTTCAAATACAAGAACTTTTCGTGGTTTTGTTGATTTTCAGCAAATGAACATATTTCAGCGAGGGAGAAGTTTTTTCTTCAATAGCGTCAGATTTTATCTTAAAATACAAGAACTTTTCGTGGTTCTTGTCAATTTTTGTTGGTTTTCATCTTATGAGCTTATTTCAGTCAGCGAGATCCTTCTTCTTCAAAGCAAAAAGATTTTATCTTCAAATACAAGAACTTTTCGTGGTTTTGTTGATTTTCAGCAAATGAACATATTTCAGCGATGGATAAGTTTTTTCTTTAACAGCGTCAGATTTTATCTTAAAATACAAGAACATTTCGTGGTTCTTGTCAATTTTTGTTGGTTTTCATCCAATGAACTTATTTCAGTCAGCTAGATCTTTCTTCTTCAAAGCAAAAAGATTTTATCTTCAAATACAAGAACTTTTCGTGGTTTTGTTGGTTTTCAGCAAATGAACATATTTCAGCGAGCAAGAAGTTTTTTCTTTAATAGCGTAAGATTTTATCTTAAAATACAAGAACTTTTCGTGGTTCTTGTCAATTTTTGTTGGTTTTCATCCAATGAACTTATTTCAGTCAGCTTGATCTTTCTTCTTCAAAGCAAAAAGATTTTATCTTCAAATACAAGAACTTTTCGTGGTTTTGTTGATTTTCAGCAAATGAACATATTTCAGCGAGGGAGAAGTTTTTTCTTCAATAGCGTCAGATTTTATCTTAAAATACAAGAACTTTTCGTGGTTCTTGTCAATTTTTGTTGGTTTTCATCTTATGAGCTTATTTCAGTCAGCGAGATCCTTCTTCTTCAAAGCAAAAAGATTTTATCTTCAAATACAAGAACTTTTCGTGGTTTTGTTGATTTTCAGCAAATGAACATATTTCAGCGAGCGAGAAGTTTTTTCTTTAAAAGCGTCAGATTTTATCTTCAAATACAAGAACTTTTCGTGGTTTTGTTGATTTTCAGCAAATGAACATATTTCAGCGAGCTAGAAGTTTTTTCTTTAATAGCGTAAGATTTTATCTTAAAATACAAGAACTTTTCGTGGTTCTTGTCAATTTTTGTTGGTTTTCATTCAATCAACTTATTTCAGTCAGCTAGATCTTTCTTCTTCAAAGCAAAAAGATTTTATCTTCAAATACAAGAACTTTTCGTGGTTTTGTTGGTTTTCAGCAAATGAACATATTTCAGCGAGGGAGTAGTTTTTTCTTTAACAGCGTCAGATTTTATCCTAAAATACAAGAACTTTTCGTGGTTCTTGTCAATTTTTGTTGGTTTTCATCCAATCAACTTATTTCAGTCAGCCAGATCTTTCTTCTTGAAAGCAAAAACATTTTATCTTCAAATACAAGAACTTTTCGTGGTTTTGTTGATTTTCAGCAAATGAACATATTTCAGCGAGGGATAAGTTTTTTCTTTAATAGCGTCAGATTTTATCTTAAAATACAAGAACATTTCGTGGTTCTTGTCAATTTTTGTTGGTTTTCATCCAATGAACTTATTTCAGTCAGCTAGATCTTTCTTCTTCAAAGCAAAAAGATTTTATCTTCAAATACAAGAACTTTTCGTGGTTTTGTTGGTTTTCAGCAAATGAACATATTTCAGCGAGCAAGAAGTTTTTTCTTTAATAGCGTAAGATTTTATCTTAAAATACAAGAACTTTTCGTGGTTCTTGTCAATTTTTGTTGGTTTTCATCTTATGAGCTTAGTTCCGTCAGCGAGATCCTTCTTCTTCAAAGCAAAAAGATTTTATCTTCAAATACAAGAAGTTTTCGTGGTTTTGTTGATTTTCAGCAAATGAACATATTTCAGCGAGCGAGAAGTTTTTTCTTTAAAAGCGTCAGATTTTATCTTAAAGTACAAGAACTTTTCGTGGTTCTTGTCAATTTTTGTTGGTTTTCATCTTATGAGCTTATTTCAGTCAGCGAGATCCTTCTTCTTCAAAGCAAAAAGATTTTATCTTCAAATACAAGAACTTTTCGTGGTTTTGTTGATTTTCAGCAAATGAACATATTTCAGCGAGCTAGAAGTTTTTTCTTTAATAGCGTAAGATTTTATCTTAAAATACAAGAACTTTTGGTGGTTCTTGTCAATTTTTGTTGGTTTTCATCTTATGAGCTTAGTTCCGTCAGCGAGATCCTTCTTCTTCAAAGCAAAAAGATTTTATCTTCAAATACAAGAACTTTTCGTGGTTTTGTTGGTTTTCAGCAAATGAACATATTTCAGCGAGGGAGAAGTTTTTTCTTTAATAGCGTCAGATTTTATCTTAAAATACAAGAACTTTTCGTGGTTCTTGTCAATTTTTGTTGGTTTTCATCTTATGAGCTTATTTCAGTCAGCGAGATCCTTCTTCTTCAAAGCAAAAAGATTTTATCTTCAAATACAAGAACTTTTCGTGGTTTTGTTGATTTTCAGCAAATGAACATATTTCAGCGAGCGAGAAGTTTTTTCTTTAAAAGCGTCAGATTTTATCTTAAAATACAAGAACTTTTCGTTGTTTTGTTGGTTTTCAGCAAATGAACATATTTCAGCGAGCTGGAAATTTTTTCTTGAATAGCGTAAGATTTTATCTTAAAATACAATAACTTTTCGTGGTTCTTGTCAATTTTTGTTGGTTTTCATCTCATGAACTTATTTCAGTCAGCGAGATCTTTCTTCTTCAAAGCAAAAAGATTTTATCTTCAAATACAAGAACTTTTCGTGGTTTTGTTGGTTTTCAGCAAATGAACATATTTCAGCGAGCTGGGATTTTTTTCTTTAATAGCGTAAGATTTTATCTTAAAATACAAGAACTTTTCGTGGTTCTTGTCAATTTTTGTTGGTTTTCATCGAATGAACTTATTTCAGTCAGCTTGATCTTTCTTCTTCAAAGCAAAAAGATTGTATCTTCAAATACAAGAAGTTTTCGTGGTTTTGTTGATTTTCAGCAAATGAACATATTTCAGCGAGCAAGAAGTTTTTTCTTTAATAGCGTAAGATTTTATCTTAAAATACAAGAACTTTTCGTGGTTCTTGTCAATTTTTGTTGGTTTTCATCTTATGAGCTTAGTTCAGTCAGCGAGATCCTTCTTCTTCAAAGCAAAAAGATTTTATCTTCAAATACAAGAACTTTTCGTGGTTTTGTTGATTTTCAGCAAATTAACATATTTCAGCGAGCGAGAAGTTTTTTCTTTAAAAGCGTCAGATTTTATCTTAAAATACAAGAACTTTTCGTGGTTCTTGTCAATTTTTGTTGGTTTTCATCCAATGAACTTATTTCAGTCAGCAAGATCTTTCTTCTTCAAAGCAAAAAGATTTTATCTTCAAATACATTAACTTTTCGTGGTTTTGTTGATTTTCAGCAAATGAACATATTTCAGCGAGCGAGAAGTTTTTTCTTTAAAAGCGTCAGATTTTATCTTAAAATACAAGAACTTTTCGTGGTTCTTGTCAATTTTTGTTGGTTTTCATCCAATTAACTTATTTCAGTCAGCAAGATCTTTCTTCTTCAAAGCAAAAAGATTTAATCTTCAAACAGAAGAACTTTTCGTGGTTTTGTTGATTTTCAGCAAATGAACATATTTCAGCGAGCGAGAAGTTTTTTCTTCAATAGCGTCAGATTTTATCTTAAAATAAAAGAACTTTTCGTGGTTCTTGTCAATTTTTGTTGGTTTTCATCTTATGAACTTATTTCAGTCAGCGAGATCCTTCTTCTTCAAAGCAAAAAGATTTTATCTTCAAATACAAGAACTTTTCGTGGTTTTGTTGATTTTCAGCAAATGAACATATTTCAGCGAGCGAGAAGTTTTTTCTTTAAAAGCGTCAGATTTTATCTTAAAATACAAGAACTTTTCGTGGTTCTTGTCGATTATTGTTGGTTTTCATCTTATGAACTTATTTCAGTCAGCTTGATCTTTCTTCTTCAAAGCAAAAAGATTGTATCTTCAAATACAAGAACTTTTTGTGGTTTTGTTGATTTTCAGCAAATGAACATATTTCAGCGAGCGAGAAGTTTTTTCTTTAATAGCGTCAGATTTTATCCTAAAATACAAGAACTTTTCGTGGTTCTTGTCAATTTTTGTTGGTTTTCATTCAATCAACTTATTTCAGTGAGCGAGATCTTTCTTCTTGAAAGCAAAAAGATTTTATCTTCAAATACAAGAACTTTTCGTGGTTTTGTTGATTTTCAGCAAATGAACATATTTCAGCGAGCTAGAAGTTTTTTCTTTAATAGCGTAAGATTTTATCTTAAAATACAAGAACTTTTCGTGGTTCTTGTCAATTTTTGTTGGTTTTCATCCAATGAACTTATTTCAGTCAGCTAGATCTTTCTTCTTCAAAGCAAAAAGATTTTATCTTCAAATACAAGAACTTTTCGTGGTTTTGTTGATTTTCAGCAAATGAACATATTTCAGCGAGCGAGAAGTTTTTTCTTTAATAGCGTCAGATTTTATCCTAAAATACAAGAACTTTTCGTGGTTCTTGTCAATTTTTGTTGGTTTTCATCCAATGAACTTTTCGTGGTTCTTGTCAATTTTTGTTGGTTTTCATTCAATCAACTTATTTCAGTCAGCTAGATCTTTCTTCTTGAAAGCAAAAAGATTTTATCTTCAAATACAAGAACTTTTCGTGGTTTTGTTGATTTTCAGCAAATGAACATATTTCAGCGAGCGAGAAGTTTTTTCTTTAATAGCGTAAGAAGTTTTTTCTTTAATGGCGTCAGATTTTATCCTAAAATACAAGAACTTTTCGTGGTTCTTGTCAATTTTTGTTGGTTTTCATTCAATCAACTTATTTCAGTCAGCGAGATCTTTCTTCTTGAAAGCAAAAAGATTTTATCTTCAAATACAAGAACTTTTCGTGGTTTTGTTGATTTTCAGCAAATGAACATATTTCAGCGAGCTAGAAGTTTTTTCTTTAATAGCGTAAGATTTTATCTTAAAATACAAGAACTTTTCGTGGTTCTTGTCAATTTTTGTTGGTTTTCATCCAATGAACTTATTTCAGTCAGCTCGATCTTTCTTCTTCAAAGCAAAAAGATTTTATCTTCAAATACAAGAAATTTTCGTGGTTTTGTTGATTTTCAGCAAATGAACATATTTCAGCGAGCAAGAAGTTTTTTCTTTAATAGCGTCAGATTTTATCCTAAAATACAAGAACTTTTCGTGGTTCTTGTCAATTTTTGTTGGTTTTCATCCAATCAACTTATTTCAGTCAGCCAGATCTTTCTTCTTCAAAGCAAAAAGATTGTATCTTCAAATACAAGAACTTTTCGTGGTTTTGTTGATTTTCAGCAAATGAACATATTTCAGCGAGCAAGAAGTTTTTTCTTTAATAGCGTAAGATTTTATCTTAAAATACAAGATCTTTTCGTGGTTCTTGTCAATTTTTGTTGGTTTTCATCTTATGAGCTTAGTTCAGTCAGCGAGATCCTTCTTCGTCAAAGCAAAAAGATTTTATCTTCAAATACAAGAACTTTTCGTGGTTTTGTTGATTTTCAGCAAGTGAACATATTTCAGCGAGGGAGAAGTTTTTTCTTCAATAGCGTCAGATTTTATCTTAAAATACAAGAACTTTTCGTGGTTCTTGTCAATTTTTGTTGGTTTTCATCTTATGAACTTATTTCAGTCAGCTTGATCTTTCTTCTTGAAAGCAAAAAGATTGTATCTTCAAATACAAGAAATTTTCGTGGTTTTGTTGATTTTCAGCAAATGAACATATTTCAGCGAGCGAGAAGTTTTTTCTTTAATAGCGTCAGATTTTATCCTAAAATACAAGAACTTTTCGTGGTTCTTGTCAATTTTTGTTGGTTTTCATTCAATCAACTTATTTCAGTCAGCGAGATCTTTCTTCTTGAAAGCAAAAAGATTTTATCTTCAAATACAAGAACTTTTCGTGGTTTTGTTGATTTTCAGCAAATGAACATATTTCAGCGAGCTAGAAGTTTTTTCTTTAATAGCGTAAGATTTTATCTTGAAATACAAGAACTTTTCGTGGTTCTTGTCAATTTTTGTTGGTTTTCATCCAATGAACTTATTTCAGTCAGCAAGATCTTTCTTCTTCAAAGCAAAAAGATTTTATCTTCAAATACATGAACTTTTCGTGGTTTTGTTGATTTTCAGCAAATGAACATATTTCAGCGAGCGAGAAGTTTTTTCTTTAAAAGCGTCAGATTTTATCTTAAATTACAAGAACTTTTCGTGGTTCTTGTCAATTTTTGTTGGTTTTCATCCAATGAACTTATTTCAGTCAGCAAGATCTTTCTTCTTCAAAGCAAAAAGATTTAATCTTCAAATAGAAGAACTTTTCGTGGTTTTGTTGATTTTCAGCAAATGAACATATTTCAGCGAGGGAGAAGTTTTTTCTTCAATAGCGTCAGATTTTATCTTAAAATACAAGAACTTTTCGTGGTTCTTGTCAATTTTTGTTGGTTTTCATCCAATGAACTTATTTCAGTCAGCAAGATCTTTCTTCTTCAAAGCAAAAAGATTTTATCTTCAAATACAAGAACTTTTCGTGGTTTTGTTGATTTTCAGCAAGTGAACATATTTCAGCGAGCAAGAAGTTTTTTCTTTAATAGCGTAAGATTTTATCTTAAAATAGAAGAACTTTTCGTGGTTCTTGTCAATTTTTGTTGGTTTTCATCTTATGAGCTTAGTTCAGTCAGCGAGATCCTTCTTCTTCAAAGCAAAAAGATTTTATCTTCAAATACAAGAACTTTTCGTGGTTTTGTTGATTTTCAGCAAATGAACATATTTCAGCGAGCGAGAAGTTTTTTCTTTAAAAGCTTCAGATTTTATCTTAAAATACAAGAACTTTTCGTGGTTCTTGTCAATTTTTGTTGGTTTTCATCCAATGAACTTATTTCAGTCAGCAAGATCTTTCTTCTTCAAAGCAAAAAGATTTTATCTTCAAATACATGAACTTTTCGTGGTTTTGTTGATTTTCAGCAAATGAACATATTTCAGCGAGCGAGAAGTTTTTTCTTTAAAAGCGTCAGATTTTATCTTAAAATACAAGAACTTTTCGTGGTTCTTGTCAATTTTTGTTGGTTTTCATCCAATGAACTTATTTCAGTCAGCAAGATCTTTCTTCTTGAAAGCAAAAAGATTTAATCTTCAAATAGAAGAACTTTTCGTGGTTTTGTTGATTTTCAGCAAATGAACATATTTCAGCGAGCGAGAAGTTTTTTCTTTAAAAGCGTCAGATTTTATCTTCAAATACAAGAACTTTTCGTGGTTTTGTTGATTTTCAGCAAATGAACATATTTCAGCGAGCGAGAAGTTTTTTCTTCAATAGCGTCAGATTTTATCTTAAAATACAAGAACTTTTCGTGGTTCTTGTCAATTTTTGTTGGTTTTCATCCAATGAACTTATTTCAGTCAGCAAGATCTTTCTTCTTCAAAGCAAAAAGATTTTATCTTCAAATACAAGAACTTTTCGTGGTTTTGTTGATTTTCAGCAAATGAACATATTTCAGCGAGCTCGAAGTTTTTTCTTTAATAGCGTCAGATTTTATCCTAAAATACAAGAACTTTTCGTGGTTCTTGTCAATTTTTGTTGGTTTTCATCTTATGAACTTATTTCAGTCAGCTTGATCTTTCTTCTTCAAAGCAAAAAGATTGTACCTTCAAATACAAGAACTTTTCGTGGTTTTGTTGATTTTCAGCAAATGAACATATTTCAGCGAGCGAGAAGTTTTTTCTTTAAAAGCTTCAGATTTTATCTTAAAATACGAGAACTTTTCGTGGTTCTTGTTAATTTTTGTTGGTTTTCATCCAATGAACTTATTTCAGTCAGCAAGATCTTTCTTCTTCAAAGCAAAAAGATTTTATCTTCAAATACATGAACTTTTCGTGGTTTTGTTGATTTTCAGCAAATGAACATATTTCAGCGAGCGAGAAGTTTTTTCTTTAAAAGCGTCAGATTTTATCTTAAAATACAAGAACTTTTCGTGGTTCTTGTCAATTTTTGTTGGTTTTCATCCAATGAACTTATTTCAGTCAGCAAGATCTTTCTTCTTCAAAGCAAAAAGATTTAATCTTCAAATAGAAGAACTTTTCGTGGTTTTGTTGATTTTCAGCAAATGAACATATTTCAGCGAGGGAGAAGTTTTTTCTTCAATAGCGTCAGATTTTATCTTAAAATACAAGAACTTTTCGTGGTTCTTGTCAATTTTTGTTGGTTTTCATCTTATGAACTTATTTCAGTCAGCTTGATCTTTCTTCTTCAAAGCAAAAAGATTGTATCTTCAAATACAAGAACTTTTCGTGGTTTTGTTGATTTTCAGCAAATGAACATATTTTAGCGAGCGAGAAGTTTTTTCTTTAATAGCGTCAGATTTTATCCTAAAATACAAGAACTTTTCGTGGTTCTTGTCAATTTTTGTTGGTTTTCATTCAATCAACTTATTTCAGTCAGCTAGATCTTTCTTCTTGAAAGCAAAAAGATTTTATCTTCAAATACAAGAACTTTTCGTGGTTTTGTTGATTTTCAGCAAATGAACATATTTCAGCGAGCTAGAAGTTTTTTCTTTAATAGCGTAAGAAGTTTTTTCTTTAATAGCGTCAGATTTTATCCTAAAATACAAGAACTTTTCGTGGTTCTTGTCAATTTTTGTTGGTTTTCATTCAATCAACTTATTTCAGTCAGCTAGATCTTTCTTCTTGAAAGCAAAAAGATTTTATCTTCAAATACAAGAACTTTTCGTTGTTTTGTTGATTTTCAGCAAATGAACATATTTCAGCGAGCTCGAAGTTTTTTCTTTAATAGCGTCAGATTTTATCCTAAAATACAAGAACTTTTCGTGGTTCTTGTCAATTTTTGTTGGTTTTCATCTTATGAACTTATTTCAGTCAGCTTGATCTTTCTTCTTCAAAGCAAAAAGATTGTATCTTCAAATACAAGAACTTTTCGTGGTTTTGTTGATTTTCAGCAAATGAACATATTTTAGCGAGCGAGAAGTTTTTTCTTTAATAGCGTCAGATTTTATCCTAAAATACAAGAACTTTTCGTGGTTCTTGTCAATTTTTGTTGGTTTTCATTCAATCAACTTATTTCAGTCAGCTAGATCTTTCTTCTTGAAAGCAAAAAGATTTTATCTTCAAATACAAGAACTTTTCGTGGTTTTGTTGATTTTCAGCAAATGAACATATTTCAGCGAGCTAGAAGTTTTTTCTTTAATAGCGTAAGAAGTTTTTTCTTTAATAGCATCAGATTTTATCCTAAAATACAAGAACGTTTCGTGGTTCTTGTCAATTTTTGTTGGTTTTCATTCAATCAACTTATTTCAGTCAGCTAGATCTTTCTTCTTGAAAGCAAAAAGATTTTATCTTCAAATACAAGAACTTTTCGTTGTTTTGTTGATTTTCAGCAAATGAACATATTTCAGCGAGCTCGAAGTTTTTTCTTTAATAGCGTCAGATTTTATCCTAAAATACAAGAACTTTTCGTGGTTCTTGTCAATTTTTGTTGGTTTTCATCTTATGAACTTATTTCAGTCAGCTTGATCTTTCTTCTTCAAAGCAAAAAGATTGTATCTTCAAATACAAGAACTTTTCGTGGTTTTGTTGATTTTCAGCAAATGAACATATTTCAGCGAGCGAGAAGTTTTTTCTTTAAAAGCTTCAGATTTTATCTTAAAATACGAGAACTTTTCGTGGTTCTTGTTAATTTTTGTTGGTTTTCATCCAATGAACTTATTTCAGTCAGCAAGATCTTTCTTCTTCAAAGCAAAAAGATTTTATCTTCAAATACATGAACTTTTCGTGGTTTTGTTGATTTTCAGCAAATGAACATATTTCAGCGAGCGAGAAGTTTTTTCTTTAAAAGCGTCAGATTTTATCTTAAAATACAAGAACTTTTCGTGGTTCTTGTCAATTTTTGTTGGTTTTCATCCAATGAACTTATTTCAGTCAGCAAGATCTTTCTTCTTCAAAGCAAAAAGATTTAATCTTCAAATAGAAGAACTTTTCGTGGTTTTGTTGATTTTCAGCAAATGAACATATTTCAGCGAGCTAGAAGTTTTTTCCTTAATAGCGTAAGAAGTTTTTTCTTTAATAGCGTCAGATTTTATCCTAAAATACAAGAACTTTTCGTGGTTCTTGTCAATTTTTGTTGGTTTTCATTCAATCAACTTATTTCAGTCAGCTAGATCTTTCTTCTTGAAAGCAAAAAGATTTTATCTTCAAATACAAGAACTTTTCGTTGTTTTGTTGATTTTCAGCAAATGAACATATTTCAGCGAGCTAGAAGTTTTTTCTTTAATAGCGTAAGATTTTATCTTAAAATACAAGAACTTTTCGTGGTTCTTGTCAATTTTTGTTGGTTTTCATCCAATGAACTTATTTCAGTCAGCTCGATCTTTCTTCTTCAAAGCAAAAAGATTTTATCTTCAAATACAAGAACTTTTTGTGGTTTTGTTGATTTTCAGCAAATGAACATATTTCAGCGAGCGAGAAGTTTTTTCTTTAATAGCGTCAGATTTTATCCTAAAATACAAGAACTTTTCGTGGTTCTTGTCAATTTTTGTTGGTTTTCATCCAATCAACTTATTTCAGTCAGCCAGATCTTTCTTCTTCAAAGCAAAAAGATTGTATCTTCAAATACAAGAACTTTTCGTGGTTTTGTTGATTTTCAGCAAATGAACATATTTCAGCGAGCAAGAAGTTTTTTCTTTAATAGCGTAAGATTTTATCTTAAAATACAAGATCTTTTCGTGGTTCTTGTCAATTTTTGTTGGTTTTCATCTTATGAGCTCAGTTCAGTCAGCGAGATCCTTCTTCGTCAAAGCAAAAAGATTTTATCTTCAAATACAAGAACTTTTCGTGGTTTTGTTGATTTTCAGCAAATGAACATATTTCAGCGAGCGAGAAGTTTTTTCGTTAAAAGCGTCAGATTTTATCTTAAAATACAAGAACTTTTCGTGGTTCTTGTCAATTTTTGTTGGTTTTCATCCAATGAACTTATTTCAGTCAGCAAGATCTTCCTCCTTCAAAGCAAAAAGATTTTATGTTCAAATACATGAACTTTTCGTGGTTTTGTTGATTTTCAGCAAATGAACATATTTCAGCGAGCGAGAAGTTTTTTCTTTAAAAGCGTCAGATTTTATCTTAAAATACAAGAACTTTTCGTGGTTCTTGTCAATTTTTGTTGGTTTTCATCCAATCAACTTATTTCAGTCAGCAAGATCTTTCTTCTTCAAAGCAAAAAGATTTAATCTTCAAATACAAGAACTTTTCGTGGTTTTGTTGATTTTCAGCAAATGAACATATTTCAGCGAGGGAGAAGTTTTTTCTTCAATAGCGTCAGATTTTATCTTAAAATACAAGAACTTTTCGTGGTTCTTGTCAATTTTTGTTGGTTTTCATCCAATGAACCTATTTCAGTCAGCAAGATCTTTCTTCTTCAAAGCAAAAAGATTTTATCTTCAAATACAAGAACTTTTCGTGGTTTTGTTGATTTTCAGCAAATGAACATATTTCAGCGAGCGAGAAGTTTTTTCTTTAATAGCGTCAGATTTTATCCTAAAATACAAGAACTTTTCGTGGTTCTTGTCAATTTTTGTTGGTTTTCATCTTATGAACTTATTTCAGTCAGCTTGATCTTTCTTCTTCAAAGCAAAAAGATTGTATCTTCAAATACAAGAACTTTTCGTGGTTTTGTTGATTTTCAGCAAATGAACATATTTTAGCGAGCGAGAAGTTTTTTCTTTAATAGCGTCAGATTTTATCCTAAAATACAAGAACTTTTCGTGGTTCTTGTCAATTTTTGTTGGTTTTCATTCAATCAACTTATTTCAGTCAGCTCGATCTTTCTTCTTGAAAGCAAAAAGATTTTATCTTCAAATACAAGAACTTTTCGTGGTTTTGTTGATTTTCAGCAAATGAACATATTTCAGCGAGCGAGAAGTTTTTTCTTTAAAAGCGTCAGATTTTATCTTAAAATACAAGAACTTTTCGTGGTTCTTGTCAATTTTTGTTGGTTTTCATCCAATGAACTTATTTCAGTCAGCAAGATCTTTCTTCTTCAAAGCAAAAGATTTTATCTTCAAATACATTAACTTTTCGTGGTTTTGTTGATTTTCAGCAAATGAACATATTTCAGCGAGCGAGAAGTTTTTTCTTTAAAAGCGTCAGATTTTATCTTAAAATACAAGAACTTTTCGTGGTTCTTGTCAATTTTTGTTGGTTTTCATCCAATGAACTTATTTCAGTCAGCAAGATCTTTCTTCTTCAAAGCAAAAAGATTTAATCTTCAAATAGAAGAACTTTTCGTGGTTTTGTTGATTTTCAGCAAATGAACATATTTCAGCGAGGGAGAAGTTTTTTCTTCAATAGCGTCAGATTTTATCTTAAAATACAAGAACTTTTCGTGGTTCTTGTCAATTTTTGTTGGTTTTCATCCGATGAACTTATTTCAGTCAGCTAGATCTTTCTTCTTCAAAGCAAAAAGATTTTATCTTCAAATACAAGAACTTTTCGTGGTTTTGTTGATTTTCAGCAAATGAACATATTTCAGCGAGCGAGAAGTTTTTTCTTTAAAAGCGTCAGATTTTATCTTAAAATACAAGAACTTTTCGTGGTTCTTGTCAATTTTTGTTGGTTTTCATCCAATGAACTTATTTCAGTCAGCAAGATCTTTCTTCTTCAAAGCAAAAAGATTTAATCTTCAAATAGAAGAACTTTTCGTGGTTTTGTTGATTTTCAGCAAATGAACATATTTCAGCGAGGGAGAAGTTTTTTCTTCAATAGCGTCAGATTTTATCTTAAAATACAAGAACTTTTCGTGGTTCTTGTCAATTTTTGTTGGTTTTCATCCAATGAACTTATTTCAGTCAGCAAGATCTTTCTTCTTCAAAGCAAAAAGATTTTATCTTCAAATACAAGAACTTTTCGTGGTTTTGTTGATTTTCAGCAAATGAACATATTTCAGCGAGCTCGAAGTTTTTTCTTTAATAGCGTCAGATTTTATCCTAAAATACAAGAACTTTTCGTGGTTCTTGTCAATTTTTGTTGGTTTTCATCTTATGAACTTATTTCAGTCAGCTTGATCTTTCTTCTTCAAAGCAAAAAGATTGTATCTTCAAATACAAGAACTTTTCGTGGTTTTGTTAATTTTCAGCAAATGAACATATTTCAGCGAGCGAGAAGTTTTTTCTTTAAAAGCTTCAGATTTTATCTTAAAATACGAGAACTTTTCGTGGTTCTTGTTAATTTTTGTTGGTTTTCATCCAATGAACTTATTTCAGTCAGCAAGATCTTTCTTCTTCAAAGCAAAAAGATTTTATCTTCAAATACATGAACTTTTCGTGGTTTTGTTGATTTTCAGCAAATGAACATATTTCAGCGAGCGAGAAGTTTTTTCTTTAAAAGCGTCAGATTTTATCTTAAAGTACAAGAACTTTTCGTGGTTCTTGTCAATTTTTGTTGGTTTTCATCCAATGAACTTATTTCAGTCAGCAAGATCTTTCTTCTTCAAAGCAAAAAGATTTAATCTTCAAATAGAAGAACTTTTCGTGGTTTTGTTGATTTTCAGCAAATGAACATATTTCAGCGAGGGAGAAGTTTTTTCTTCAATAGCGTCAGATTTTATCTTAAAATACAAGAACTTTTCGTGGTTCTTGTCAATTTTTGTTGGTTTTCATCCAATGAACTTATTTCAGTCAGCAAGATCTTTCTTCTTCAAAGCAAAAAGATTTTATCTTCAAATACAAGAACTTTTCGTGGTTTTGTTGATTTTCAGCAAATGAACATATTTCAGCGAGCTCGAAGTTTTTTCTTTAATAGCGTCAGATTTTATCCTAAAATACAAGAACTTTTCGTGGTTCTTGTCAATTTTTGTTGGTTTTCATCTTATGAACTTATTTCAGTCAGCTTGATCTTTCTTCTTCAAAGCAAAAAGATTGTATCTTCAAATACAAGAACTTTTCGTGGTTTTGTTGATTTTCAGCAAATGAACATATTTTAGCGAGCGAGAAGTTTTTTCTTTAATAGCGTCAGATTTTATCCTAAAATACAAGAACTTTTCGTGGTTCTTGTCAATTTTTGTTGGTTTTCATTCAATCAACTTATTTCAGTCAGCTAGATCTTTCTTCTTGAAAGCAAAAAGATTTTATCTTCAAATACAAGAACTTTTCGTGGTTTTGTTGATTTTCAGCAAATGAACATATTTCAGCGAGCTAGAAGTTTTTTCTTTAATAGCGTAAGAAGTTTTTTCTTTAATAGCGTCAGATTTTATCCTAAAATACAAGAACTTTTCGTGGTTCTTGTCAATTTTTGTTGGTTTTCATTCAATCAACTTATTTCAGTCAGCTAGATCTTTCTTCTTGAAAGCAAAAAGATTTTATCTTCAAATACAAGAACTTTTCGTTGTTTTGTTGATTTTCAGCAAATGAACATATTTCAGCGAGCTCGAAGTTTTTTCTTTAATAGCGTCAGATTTTATCCTAAAATACAAGAACTTTTCGTGGTTCTTGTCAATTTTTGTTGGTTTTCATCTTATGAACTTATTTTATTCAGCTTGATCTTTCTTCTTCAAAGCAAAAAGATTGTATCTTCAAATACAAGAACTTTTCGTGGTTTTGTTGATTTTCAGCAAATGAACATATTTCAGCGAGCGAGAAGTTTTTTCTTTAAAAGCTTCAGATTTTATCTTAAAATACGAGAACTTTTCGTGGTTCTTGTTAATTTTTGTTGGTTTTCATCCAATGAACTTATTTCAGTCAGCAAGATCTTTCTTCTTCAAAGCAAAAAGATTTTATCTTCAAATACATGAACTTTTCGTGGTTTTGTTGATTTTCAGCAAATGAACATATTTCAGCGAGCGAGAAGTTTTTTCTTTAAAAGCGTCAGATTTTATCTTAAAATACAAGAACTTTTCGTGGTTCTTGTCAATTTTTGTTGGTTTTCATCCAATGAACTTATTTCAGTCAGCAAGATCTTTCTTCTTCAAAGCAAAAAGATTTAATCTTCAAATAGAAGAACTTTTCGTGGTTTTGTTGATTTTCAGCAAATGAACATATTTCAGCGAGGGAGAAGTTTTTTCTTCAATAGCGTCAGATTTTATCTTAAAATACAAGAACTTTTCGTGGTTCTTGTCAATTTTTGTTGGTTTTCATCCAATGAACTTATTTCAGTCAGCAAGATCTTTCTTCTTCAAAGCAAAAAGATTTTATCTTCAAATACAAGAACTTTTCGTGGTTTTGTTGATTTTCAGCAAATGAACATATTTCAGCGAGCTCGAAGTTTTTTCTTTAATAGCGTCAGATTTTATCCTAAAATACAAGAACTTTTCGTGGTTCTTGTCAATTTTTGTTGGTTTTCATCTTATGAACTTATTTCAGTCAGCTTGATCTTTCTTCTTCAAAGCAAAAAGATTGTATCTTCAAATACAAGAACTTTTCGTGGTTTTGTTGATTTTCAGCAAATGAACATATTTTAGCGAGCGAGTAGTTTTTTCTTTAATAGCGTCAGATTTTATCCTAAAATACAAGAACTTTTCGCTGTTCTTGTCAATTTTTGTTGGTTTTCATTCAATCAACTTATTTCAGTCAGCTCGATCTTTCTTATTGAAAGCAAAAAGATTTTATCTTCAAATACAAGAACTTTTCGTGGTTTTGTTGATTTTCAGCAAATGAACATATTTCAGCGAGCTAGAAGTTTCTTCTTTAATAGCGTAAGAAGTTTTTTCTTTAATAGCGTCAGATTTTATCCTAAAATACAAGAACTTTTCGTGGTTCTTGTCAATTTTTGTTGGTTTTCATTCAATCAACTTATTTCAGTCAGCTAGATCTTTCTTCTTGAAAGCAAAAAGATTTTATCTTCAAATACAAGAACTTTTCGTTGTTTTGTTGATTTTCAGCAAATGAACATATTTCAGCGAGCTAGAAGTTTTTTCTTTAATAGCGTAAGATTTTATCTTAAAATACAAGAACTTTTCGTGGTTCTTGTCAATTTTTGTTGGTTTTCATCCAATGAACTTATTTCAGTCAGCTCGATCTTTCTTCTTCAAAGCAAAAAGATTTTATCTTCAAATACAAGAACTTTTTGTGGTTTTGTTGATTTTCAGCAAATGAACATATTTCAGCGAGCGAGAAGTTTTTTCTTTAAAAGCGTCAGATTTTATCTTAAAATACAAGAACTTTTCGTGGTTCTTGTCAATTTTTGTTGGTTTTCATCCAATGAACTTATTTCAGTCAGCAAGATCTTTCTTCTTCAAAGCAAAAAGATTTAATCTTCAAATAGAAGAACTTTTCGTGGTTTTGTTCATTTTCAGCAAATGAACACATTTCAGCGAGGGAGAAGTTTTTTCTTCAATAGCGTCAGATTTTATCTTAAAATACAAGAACTTTTCGTGGTTCTTGTCAATTTTTGTTGGTTTTCATCCAATGAACTTATTTCAGTCAGCAAGATCTTTCTTCTTCAAAGCAAAAAGATTTTATCTTCAAATACAAGAACTTTTCGTGGTTTTGTTGATTTTCAGCAAGTGAACATATTTCAGCGAGGGAGAAGTTTTTTCTTTAATAGCGTCAGATTTTATCTTAAAATACAAGAACATTTCGTGGTTCTTGTCAATTTTTGTTGGTTTTCATCCAATGAACTTATTTCAGTCAGCTTGATCTTTCTTCTTCAAAGCAAAAAGATTTTATCTTCAAATACAAGAACTTTTCGTGGTTTTGTTGGTTTTCAGCAAATGAACATATTTCAGCGAGCAAGAAGTTTTTTCTTTAATAGCGTAAGATTTTATCTTAAAATACAAGAACTTTTCGTGGTTCTTGTCAATTTTTGTTGGTTTTCATCTTATGAGCTTAGTTCAATCAGCGAGATCCTTCTTCTTCAAAGCAAAAAGATTTTATCTTCAAATACAAGAACTTTTCGTGGTTTTGTTGATTTTCAGCAAATGAACATATTTCAGCGAGCGAGAAGTTTTTTCTTTAAAAGCTTCAGATTTTATCTTAAAATACAAGAACTTTTCGTGGTTCTTGTCAATTTTTGTTGGTTTTCATCCAATGAACTTATTTCAGTCAGCAAGATCTTTCTTCTTCAAAGCAAAAAGATTTTATCTTCAAATACATGAACTTTTCGTGGTTTTGTTGATTTTCAGCAAATGAACATATTTCAGCGAGCGAGAAGTTTTTTCTTTAAAAGCGTCAGATTTTTTCTTAAAATACAAGAACTTTTCGTGGTTCTTGTCAATTTTTGTTGGTTTTCATCCAATGAACTTATTTCAGTCAGCAAGATCTTTCTTCTTCAAAGCAAAAAGATTTAATCTTCAAATAGAAGAACTTTTCGTGGTTTTGTTGATTTTCAGCAAATGAACATATTTCAGCGAGGGAGAAGTTTTTTCTTCAATAGCGTCAGATTTTATCTTAAAATACAAGAACTTTTCGTGGTTCTTGTCAATTTTTGTTGGTTTTCATCCAATGAACTTATTTCAGTCAGCAAGATCTTTCTTCTTCAAAGCAAAAAGATTTTATCTTCAAATACAAGAACTTTTCGTGGTTTTGTTGATTTTCAGCAAATGAACATATTTCAGCGAGCTCGAAGTTTTTTCTTTAATAGCGTCAGATTTTATCCTAAAATACAAGAACTTTTCGTGGTTCTTGTCAATTTTTGTTGGTTTTCATCTTATGAACTTATTTCAGTCAGCTTGATCTTTCTTCTTCAAAGCAAAAAGATTGTATCTTCAAATACAAGAACTTTTCGTGGTTTTGTTGATTTTCAGCAAATGAACATATTTCAGCGAGCGAGAAGTTTTTTCTTTAAAAGCTTCAGATTTTATCTTAAAATACGAGAACTTTTCGTGGTTCTTGTTAATTTTTGTTGGTTTTCATCCAATGAACTTATTTCAGTCAGCAAGATCTTTCTTCTTCAAAGCAAAAAGATTTTATCTTCAAATACATGAACTTTTCGTGGTTTTGTTGATTTTCAGCAAATGAACATATTTCAGCGAGCGAGAAGTTTTTTCTTTAAAAGCGTCAGATTTTATCTTAAAGTACAAGAACTTTTCGTGGTTCTTGTCAATTTTTGTTGGTTTTCATCCAATGAACTTATTTCAGTCAGCAAGATCTTTCTTCTTCAAAGCAAAAAGATTTAATCTTCAAATAGAATAACTTTTCGTGGTTTTGTTGATTTTCAGCAAATGAACATATTTCAGCGAGGGAGAAGTTTTTTCTTCAATAGCGTCAGATTTTATCTTAAAATACAAGAACTTTTCGTGGTTCTTGTCAATTTTTGTTGGTTTTCATCCAATGAACTTATTTCAGTCAGCAAGATCTTTCTTCTTCAAAGCAAAAAGATTTTATCTTCAAATACAAGAACTTTTCGTGGTTTTGTTGATTTTCAGCAAATGAACATATTTCAGCGAGCTCGAAGTTTTTTCTTTAATAGCGTCAGATTTTATCCTAAAATACAAGAACTTTTCGTGGTTCTTGTCAATTTTTGTTGGTTTTCATCTTATGAACTTATTTCAGTCAGCTTGATCTTTCTTCTTCAAAGCAAAAAGATTGTATCTTCAAATACAAGAACTTTTCGTGGTTTTGTTGATTTTCAGCAAATGAACATATTTTAGCGAGCGAGAAGTTTTTTCTTTAATAGCGTCAGATTTTATCCTAAAATACAAGAACTTTTCGTTGTTCTTGTCAATTTTTGTTGGTTTTCATTCAATCAACTTATTTCAGTCAGCTAGATCTTTCTTCTTGAATGCAAAAAGATTTTATCTTCAAATACAAGAACTTTTCGTGGTTTTGTTGATTTTCAGCAAATGAACATATTTCAGCGAGCTAGAAGTTTTTTCTTTAATAGCGTAAGAAGTTTTTTCTTTAATAGCGTCAGATTTTATCCTAAAATACAAGAACTTTTCGTGGTTCTTGTCAATTTTTGTTGGTTTTCATTCAATCAACTTATTTCAGTCAGCTAGATCTTTCTTCTTGAAAGCAAAAAGATTTTATCTTCAAATACAAGAACTTTTCGTTGTTTTGTTGATTTTCAGCAAATGAACATATTTCAGCGAGCTCGAAGTTTTTTCTTTAATAGCGTCAGATTTTATCCTAAAATACAAGAACTTTTCGTGGTTCTTGTCAATTTTTGTTGGTTTTCATCTTATGAACTTATTTCAGTCAGCTTGATCTTTCTTCTTCAAAGCAAAAAGATTGTATCTTCAAATACAAGAACTTTTCGTGGTTTTGTTGATTTTCAGCAAATGAACATATTTCAGCGAGCGAGAAGTTTTTTCTTTAAAAGCTTCAGATTTTATCTTAAAATACGAGAACTTTTCGTGGTTCTTGTTAATTTTTGTTGGTTTTCATCCAATGAACTTATTTCAGTCAGCAAGATCTTTCTTCTTCAAAGCAAAAAGATTTTATCTTCAAATACATGAACTTTTCGTGGTTTTGTTGATTTTCAGCAAATGAACATATTTCAGCGAGCGAGAAGTTTTTTCTTTAAAAGCGTCAGATTTTATCTTAAAATACAAGAACTTTTCGTGGTTCTTGTCAATTTTTGTTGGTTTTCATCCAATGAACTTATTTCAGTCAGCAAGATCTTTCTTCTTCAAAGCAAAAAGATTTAATCTTCAAATAGAAGAACTTTTCGTGGTTTTGTTGATTTTCAGCAAATGAACATATTTCAGCGAGGGAGAAGTTTTTTCTTCAATAGCGTCAGATTTTATCTTAAAATACAAGAACTTTTCGTGGTTCTTGTCAATTTTTGTTGGTTTTCATCCAATGAACTTATTTCAGTCAGCAAGATCTTTCTTCTTCAAAGCAAAAAGATTTTATCTTCAAATACAAGAAATTTTCGTGGTTTTGTTGATTTTCAGCAAATGAACATATTTCAGCGAGCTCGAAGTTTTTTCTTTAATAGCGTCAGATTTTATCCTAAAATACAAGAACTTTTCGTGGTTCTTGTCAATTTTTGTTGGTTTTCATCTTATGAACTTATTTCAGTCAGCTTGATCTTTCTTCTTCAAAGCAAAAAGATTGTATCTTCAAATACAAGAACTTTTCGTGGTTTTGTTGATTTTCAGCAAATGAACATATTTTAGCGAGCGAGAAGTTTTTTCTTTAATAGCGTCAGATTTTATCCTAAAATACAAGAACTTTTCGCGGTTCTTGTCAATTTTTGTTGGTTTTCATTCAATCAACTTATTTCAGTCAGCTCGATCTTTCTTATTGAAAGCAAAAAGATTTTATCTTCAAATACAAGAACTTTTCGTGGTTTTGTTGATTTTCAGCAAATGAACATATTTCAGCGAGCTAGAAGTTTTTTCTTTAATAGCGTAAGAAGTTTTTTCTTTAATAGCGTCAGATTTTATCCTAAAATACAAGAACTTTTCGTGGTTCTTGTCAATTTTTGTTGGTTTTCATTCAATCAACTTATTTCAGTCAGCTAGATCTTTCTTCTTGAAAGCAAAAAGATTTTATCTTCAAATACAAGAACTTTTCGTTGTTTTGTTGATTTTCAGCAAATGAACATATTTCAGCGAGCTAGAAGTTTTTTCTTTAATAGCGTAAGATTTTATCTTAAAATACAAGAACTTATCGTGGTTTTTGTCAATTTTTGTTGGTTTTCATCCAATGAACTTATTTCAGTCAGCTCGATCTTTCTTCTTCAAAGCAAAAAGATTTTATCTTCAAATACAAGAACTTTTTGTGGTTTTGTTGATTTTCAGCAAATGAACATATTTCAGCGAGCGAGAAGTTTTTTCTTTAATAGCGTCAGATTTTATCCTAAAATACAAGAACTTTTCGTGGTTCTTGTCAATTTTTGTTGGTTTTCATCCAATCAACTTATTTCAGTCAGCCAGATCTTTCTTCTTCAAAGCAAAAAGATTGTATCTTCAAATACAAGAACTTTTCGTGGTTTTGTTGATTTTCAGCAAATGAACATATTTCAGCGAGCAAGAAGTTTTTTCTTTAATAGCGTAAGATTTTATCTTAAAATACAAGATCTTTTCGTGGTTCTTGTCAATTTTTGTTGGTTTTCATCTTATGAGCTCAGTTCAGTCAGCGAGATCCTTCTTCGTCAAAGCAAAAAGATTTTATCTTCAAATACAAGAACTTTTCGTGGTTTTGTTGATTTTCAGCAAATGAACATATTTCAGCGAGCGAGAAGTTTTTTCGTTAAAAGCGTCAGATTTTATCTTAAAATACAAGAACTTTTCGTGGTTCTTGTCAATTTTTGTTGGTTTTCATCCAATGAACTTATTTCAGTCAGCAAGATCTTCCTCCTTCAAAGCAAAAAGATTTTATGTTCAAATACATGAACTTTTCGTGGTTTTGTTGATTTTCAGCAAATGAACATATTTCAGCGAGCGAGAAGTTTTTTCTTTAAAAGCGTCAGATTTTATCTTAAAATACAAGAACTTTTCGTGGTTCTTGTCAATTTTTGTTGGTTTTCATCCAATCAACTTATTTCAGTCAGCAAGATCTTTCTTCTTCAAAGCAAAAAGATTTAATCTTCAAATACAAGAACTTTTCGTGGTTTTGTTGATTTTCAGCAAATGAACATATTTCAGCGAGGGAGAAGTTTTTTCTTCAATAGCGTCAGATTTTATCTTAAAATACAAGAACTTTTCGTGGTTCTTGTCAATTTTTGTTGGTTTTCATCCAATGAACTTATTTCAGTCAGCAAGATCTTTCTTCTTCAAAGCAAAAAGATTTTATCTTCAAATACAAGAACTTTTCGTGGTTTTGTTGATTTTCAGCAAATGAACATATTTCAGCGAGCGAGAAGTTTTTTCTTTAATAGCGTCAGATTTTATCCTAAAATACAAGAACTTTTCGTGGTTCTTGTCAATTTTTGTTGGTTTTCATCTTATGAACTTATTTCAGT
Source organism: Heptranchias perlo (assembly GCF_035084215.1). NCBI lineage: Eukaryota > Metazoa > Chordata > Chondrichthyes > Hexanchiformes > Hexanchidae > Heptranchias > Heptranchias perlo. The sequence goes on from NC_090347.1 coordinate 51,643,521, forward strand.
CAGCTTGATCTTTCTTCTTCAAAGCAAAAAGATTGTATCTTCAAATACAAGAACTTTTCGTGGTTTTGTTGATTTTCAGCAAATGAACATATTTTAGCGAGCGAGAAGTTTTTTCTTTAATAGCGTCAGATTTTATCCTAAAATACAAGAACTTTTCGTGGTTCTTGTCAATTTTTGTTGGTTTTCATTCAATCAACTTATTTCAGTCAGCTCGATCTTTCTTCTTCAAAGCAAAAGATTTTATCTTCAAATACATTAACTTTTCGTGGTTTTGTTGATTTTCAGCAAATGAACATATTTCAGCGAGCTCGAAGTTTTTTCTTTAAAAGCGTCAGATTTTATCCTAAAATACAAGAACTTTTCGTGGTTCTTGTCAATTTTTGTTGGTTTTCATCTTATGAACTTATTTCAGTCAGCTTGATCTTTCTTCTTCAAAGCAAAAAGATTGTATCTTCAAATACAAGAACTTTTCGTGGTTTTGTTGATTTTCAGCAAATGAACATATTTTAGCGAGCGAGAAGTTTTTTCTTTAATAGCGTCAGATTTTATCCTAAAATACAAGAACTTTTCGCGGTTCTTGTCAATTTTTGTTGGTTTTCATTCAATCAACTTATTTCAGTCAGCTCGATCTTTCTTATTGAAAGCAAAAAGATTTTATCTTCAAATACAAGAACTTTTCGTGGTTTTGTTGATTTTCAGCAAATGAACATATTTCAGCGAGCTAGAAGTTTTTTCTTTAATAGCGTAAGAAGTTTTTTCTTTAATAGCGTCAGATTTTATCCTAAAATACAAGAACTTTTCGTGGTTCTTGTCAATTTTTGTTGGTTTTCATTCAATCAACTTATTTCAGTCAGCTAGATCTTTCTTCTTGAAAGCAAAAAGATTTTATCTTCAAATACAAGAACTTTTCGTTGTTTTGTTGATTTTCAGCAAATGAACATATTTCAGCGAGCTAGAAGTTTTTTCTTTAATAGCGTAAGATTTTATCTTAAAATACAAGAACTTTTCGTGGTTTTTGTCAATTTTTGTTGGTTTTCATCCAATGAACTTATTTCAGTCAGCTCGATCTTTCTTCTTCAAAGCAAAAAGATTTTATCTTCAAATACAAGAACTTTTTGTGGTTTTGTTGATTTTCAGCAAATGAACATATTTCAGCGAGCGAGAAGTTTTTTCTTTAATAGCGTCAGATTTTATCCTAAAATACAAGAACTTTTCGTGGTTCTTGTCAATTTTTGTTGGTTTTCATCCAATCAACTTATTTCAGTCAGCCAGATCTTTCTTCTTCAAAGCAAAAAGATTGTATCTTCAAATACAAGAACTTTTCGTGGTTTTGTTGATTTTCAGCAAATGAACATATTTCAGCGAGCAAGAAGTTTTTTCTTTAATAGCGTAAGATTTTATCTTAAAATACAAGATCTTTTCGTGGTTCTTGTCAATTTTTGTTGGTTTTCATCTTATGAGCTCAGTTCAGTCAGCGAGATCCTTCTTCGTCAAAGCAAAAAGATTTTATCTTCAAATACAAGAACTTTTCGTGGTTTTGTTGATTTTCAGCAAATGAACATATTTCAGCGAGCGAGAAGTTTTTTCGTTAAAAGCGTCAGATTTTATCTTAAAATACAAGAACTTTTCGTGGTTCTTGTCAATTTTTGTTGGTTTTCATCCAATGAACTTATTTCAGTCAGCAAGATCTTCCTCCTTCAAAGCAAAAAGATTTTATGTTCAAATACATGAACTTTTCGTGGCTTTGTTGATTTTCAGCAAATGAACATATTTCAGCGAGCGAGAAGTTTTTTCTTTAAAAGCGTCAGATTTTATCTTAAAATACAAGAACTTTTCGTGGTTCTTGTCAATTTTTGTTGGTTTTCATCCAATCAACTTATTTCAGTCAGCAAGATCTTTCTTCTTCAAAGCAAAAAGATTTAATCTTCAAATACAAGAACTTTTCGTGGTTTTGTTGATTTTCAGCAAATGAACATATTTCAGCGAGGGAGAAGTTTTTTCTTTAATAGCGTCAGATTTTATCTTAAAATACAAGAACTTTTCGTGGTTCTTGTCAATTTTTGTTGGTTTTCATTCAATCAACTTATTTCAGTCAGCTCGATCTTTCTTCTTCAAAGCAAAAGATTTTATCTTCAAATACATTAACTTTTCGTGGTTTTGTTGATTTTCAGCAAATGAACATATTTCAGCGAGCGAGAAGTTTTTTCTTTAAAAGCGTCAGATTTTATCTTAAAATACAAGAACTTTTCGTGGTTCTTGTCAATTTTTGTTGGTTTTCATCCAATGAACTTATTTCAGTCAGCAAGATCTTTCTTCTTCAAAGCAAAAAGATTTAATCTTCAAACAGAAGAACTTTTCGTGGTTTTGTTGATTTTCAGCAAATGAACATATTTCAGCGAGCGAGAAGTTTTTTCTTTGATAGCGTAAGATTTTATCTTAAAATACAAGAACTTTTCGTGGTTCTTGTCAATTTTTGTTGGTTTTCATCTTATGAACTTATTTCAGTCAGCTTGATCTTTCTTCTTGAAAGCAAAAAGATTTTATCTTCAAATACAAGAACTTTTCGTGGTTTTGTTGATTTTCAGCAAATGAACATATTTCAGCGAGGGAGAAGTTTTTTCTTCAATAGCGTCAGATTTTATCTTAAAATACAAGAACTTTTCGTGGTTCTTTTCAATTTTTGTTGCTTTTCATCTTATGAGCTTATTTCAGTCAGCGAGATCCTTCTTCTTCAAAGCAAAAAGATTTTATCTTCAAATACAAGAACTTTTCGTGGTTTTGTTGATTTTCAGCAAATGAACATATTTCAGCGAGCGAGAAGTTTTTTCTTTAAAAGCGTCAGATTTTATCTTAAAATACAAGAACTTTTCGTGGTTCTTGTCGATTTTTGTTGGTTTTCATCATATGAACTTATTTCAGTCAGCTTGATCTTTCTTCTTCAAAGCAAAAAGATTGTGTCTTCAAATACAAGAAATTTTCGTGGTTTTGTTGATTTTCAGCAAATGAACATATTTCAGCGAGCGAGAAGTTTTTTCTTTAATAGCGTTGATTTTATCCTAAAATACAAGAACATTTCGTGGTTCTTGTCAATTTTTGTTGGTTTTCATTCAATCAACTTATTTCAGTCAGCTCGATCTTTCTTCTTGAAAGCAAAAAGATTTTATCTTCAAATACAAGAACTTTTCGTGGTTTTGTTGATTTTCAGCAAATGAACATATTTCAGCGAGCTAGAAGTTTTTTCTTTAATAGCGTAAGATTTTATCTTAAAATACAAGAACTTTTCGTGGTTCTTGTCAATTTTTGTTGGTTTTCATCCAATGAACTTATTTCAGTCAGCTAGATCTTTCTTCTTCAAAGCAAAAAGATTTTATCTTCAAATACAAGAACTTTTCGTGGTTTCGTTGATTTTCAGCAAGTGAACATATTTCAGCGAGGGAGAAGTTTTTTCTTTAATAGCGTCAGATTTTATCTTAAAATACAAGAACATTTCGTGGTTCTTGTCAATTTTTGTTGGTTTTCATCCAATGAACTTATTTCAGTCAGCTGGATCTTTCTTCTTCAAAGCAAAAAGATTTCATCTTCAAATACAAGAACTTTTCGTGGTTTTGTTGATTTTCAGCAAATGAACATATTTCAGCGAGCAAGAAGTTTTTTCTTTAATAGCGTAAGATTTTATCTTAAAATACAAGAACTTTTCGTGGTTCTTGTCAATTTTTGTTGGTTTTCATCTTATGAGCTTAGTTCAGTCAGCGAGATCCTTCTTCTTCAAAGCAAAAAGATTTTATCTTCAAATACAAGAACTTTTCGTGGTTTTGTTGATTTTCAGCAAATGAACATATTTCAGCGAGGGAGAAGTTTTTTCTTTGAAAGCGTCAGATTTTATCTTAAAATACAAGAACTTTTCGTGGTTCTTGTCGATTTTTGTTGGTTTTCATCTTATGAACTTATTTCAGTCAGCTTGATCTTTCTTCTTCAAAGCAAAAAGATTGTATCTTCAAATACAAGAACTTTTCGTGGTTTTGTTGATTTTCAGCAAATGAACATATTTTAGCGAGCGAGAAGTTTTTTCTTTAATAGCGTCAGATTTTATCCTAAAATACAAGAACTTTTCGTGGTTCTTGTCAATTTTTGTTGGTTTTCATTCAATCAACTTATTTCAGTCAGCTAGATCTTTCTTCTTGAAAGCAAAAAGATTTTATCTTCAAATACAAGAACTTTTCGTGGTTTTGTTGATTTTCAGCAAATGAACATATTTCAGCGAGCGAGAAGTTTTTTCTTTAATAGCGTAAGAAGTTTTTTCTTTAATAGCGTCAGATTTTATCCTAAAATACAAGAACTTTTCGTGGTTCTTGTCAATTTTTGTTGGTTTTCATTCAATCAACTTATTTCAGTCAGCTAGATCTTTCTTCTTGAAAGCAAAAAGATTTTATCTTCAAATACAAGAACTTTTCGTTGTTTTGTTGATTTTCAGCAAAAGAACATATTTCAGCGAGCTAGAAGTTTTTTCTTTAATAGCGTAAGATTTTATCTTAAAATACAAGAACTTTTCGTGGTTCTTGTCAATTTTTGTTGGTTTTCATCCAATGAACTTATTTCAGTCAGCTCGATCTTTCTTCTTCAAAGCAAAAAGATTTTATCTTCAAATACAAGAACTTTTCGTGGTTTTGTTGATTTTCAGCAAATGAACATATTTCAGCGAGCGAGAAGTTTTTTCTTTAATAGCGTCAGATTTTATCCTAAAATACAAGAACTTTTCGTGGTTCTTGTCAATTTTTGTTGGTTTTCATCCAATCAACTTATTTCAGTCAGCCAGATCTTTCTTCTTCAAAGCAAAAAGATTGTATCTTCAAATACAAGAACTTTTCGTGGTTTTGTTGATTTTCAGCAAATGAACATATTTCAGCGAGCAAGAAGTTTTTTCTTTAATAGCGTAAGATTTTATCTTAAAATACAAGATCTTTTCGTGGTTCTTGTCAATTTTTGTTGGTTTTCATCTTATGAGCTCAGTTCAGTCAGCGAGATCCTTCTTCGTCAAAGCAAAAAGATTTTATCTTCAAATACAAGAACTTTTCGTGGTTTTGTTGATTTTCAGCAAATGAACATATTTCAGCGAGCGAGAAGTTTTTTCGTTAAAAGCGTCAGATTTTATCTTAAAATACAAGAACTTTTCGTGGTTCTTGTCAATTTTTGTTGGTTTTCATCCAATGAACTTATTTCAGTCAGCAAGATCTTCCTCCTTCAAAGCAAAAAGATTTTATGTTCAAATACATGAACTTTTCGTGGTTTTGTTGATTTTCAGCAAATGAACATATTTCAGCGAGCGAGAAGTTTTTTCTTTAAAAGCGTCAGATTTTATCTTAAAATACAAGAACTTTTCGTGGTTCTTGTCAATTTTTGTTGGTTTTCATCCAATCAACTTATTTCAGTCAGCAAGATCTTTCTTCTTCAAAGCAAAAAGATTTAATCTTCAAATACAAGAACTTTTCGTGGTTTTGTTGATTTTCAGCAAATGAACATATTTCAGCGAGCGAGAAGTTTTTTCTTTAATAGCGTCAGATTTTATCTTAAAATACAAGAACTTTTCGTGGTTCTTGTCAATTTTTGTTGGTTTTCATCTTATGAACTTATTTCAGTCAGCTTGATCTTTCTTCTTCAAAGCAAAAAGATTGTATCTTCAAATACAAGAACTTTTCGTGGTTTTGTTGATTTTCAGCAAATGAACATATTTTAGCGAGCGAGAAGTTTTTTCTTTAATAGCGTCAGATTTTATCCTAAAATACAAGAACTTTTCGTGGTTCTTGTCAATTTTTGTTGGTTTTCATTCAATCAACTTATTTCAGTCAGCTAGATCTTTCTTCTTGAAAGCAAAAAGATTTTATCTTCAAATACAAGAACTTTTCGTGGTTTTGTTGATTTTCAGCAAATGAACATATTTCAGCGAGCGAGAAGTTTTTTCTTTAAAAGCGTCAGATTTTATCTTAAAATACAAGAACTTTTCGTGGTTCTTGTCAATTTTTGTTGGTTTTCATCCAATGAACTTATTTCAGTCAGCAAGATCTTTCTTCTTCAAAGCAAAAGATTTTATCTTCAAATACATTAACTTTTCGTGGTTTTGTTGATTTTCAGCAAATGAACATATTTCAGCGAGCGAGAAGTTTTTTCTTTAAAAGCGTCAGATTTTATCTTAAAATACAAGAACTTTTCGTGGTTCTTGTCAATTTTTGTTGGTTTTCATCCAATGAACTTATTTCAGTCAGCAAGATCTTTCTTCTTCAAAGCAAAAAGATTTAATCTTCAAACAGAAGAACTTTTCGTGGTTTTGTTGATTTTCAGCAAATGAACATATTTCAGCGAGCGAGAAGTTTTTTCTTTAATAGCGTCAGATTTTATCTTAAAATACAAGAACTTTTCGTGGTTCTTGTCAATTTTTGTTGGTTTTCATCTTATGAACTTATTTCAGTCAGCTTGATCTTTCTTCTTCAAAGCAAAAAGATTTTATCTTCAAATACAAGAACTTTTCGTGGTTTTGTTGATTTTCAGCAAATGAACATGTTTCAGCGAGGGAGAAGTTTTTTCTTCAATAGCGTCAGATTTTATCTTAAAATACAAGAACTTTTCGTGGTTCTTTTCAATTTTTGTTGCTTTTCATCTTATGAGCTTATTTCAGTCAGCGAGATCCTTCTTCTTCAAAGCAAAAAGATTTTATCTTCAAATACAAGAACTTTTCGTGGTTTTGTTGATTTTCAGCAAATGAACATATTTCAGCGAGCGAGAAGTTTTTTCTTTAAAAGCGTCAGATTTTATCTTAAAATACAAGAACTTTTCGTGGTTCTTGTCGATTTTTGTTGGTTTTCATCATATGAACTTATTTCAGTCAGTTTGATCTTTCTTCTTCAAAGCAAAAAGATTGTATCTTCAAATACAAGAAATTTTCGTGGTTTTGTTGATTTTCAGCAAATGAACATATTTCAGCGAGCGAGAAGTTTTTTCTTTAATAGCGTCAGATTTTATCTTAAAATACAAGAACTTTTCGTGGTTCTTGTCAATTTTTGTTGGTTTTCATCCAATGAACTTATTTCAGTCAGCAAGATCTTTCTTCCTGAAAGCAAAAAGATTTTATCTTCAAATACAAGAACTTTTCGTGGTTTTGTTGATTTTCAGCAAATGAACATATTTCAGCGAGCTGGAAGTTTTTTCTTTAATAGCGTCAGATTTTATCTTAAAATACAAAACTTTTCGTGGTTCTTGTCAATTTTTGTTGGTTTTCATCCAATGAACTTATTTCAGTCAGCTGGATCTTTCTTCTTCAAAGCAAAAAGATTTCATCTTCAAATACAAGAACTTTTCGTGGTTTTGTTGATTTTCAGCAAATGAACATATTTCAGCGAGCAAGAAGTTTTTTCTTTAATAGCGTAAGATTTTATCTTAAAATACAAGAACTTTTCGTGGTTCTTGTCAATTTTTGTTGGTTTTCATCTTATGAGCTTAGTTCAGTCAGCGAGATCCTTCTTCTTCAAAGCAAAAAGATTTTATCTTCAAATACAAGAACTTTTCGTGGTTTTGTTGATTTTCAGCAAATGAACATATTTCAGCGAGGGAGAAGTTTTTTCTTTGAAAGCGTCAGATTTTATCTTAAAATACAAGAACTTTTCGTGGTTCTTTTCAATTTTTGTTGCTTTTCATCTTATGAGCTTATTTCAGTCAGCGAGATCCTTCTTCTTCAAAGCAAAAAGATTTTATCTTCAAATACAAGAACTTTTCGTGGTTTTGTTGATTTTCAGCAAATGAACATATTTCAGCGAGCGAGAAGTTTTTTCTTTAAAAGCGTCAGATTTTATCTTAAAATACAAGAACTTTTCGTGGTTCTTGTCGATTTTTGTTGGTTTTCATCATATGAACTTATTTCAGTCAGCTTGATCTTTCTTCTTCAAAGCAAAAAGATTGTATCTTCAAATACAAGAAATTTTCGTGGTTTTGTTGATTTTCAGCAAATGAACATATTTCAGCGAGCGAGAAGTTTTTTCTTTAATAGCGTCAGATTTTATCTTAAAATACAAGAACTTTTCGTGGTTCTTGTCAATTTTTGTTGGTTTTCATCCAATGAACTTATTTCAGTCAGCAAGATCTTTCTTCCTGAAAGCAAAAAGATTTTATCTTCAAATACAAGAACTTTTCGTGGTTTTGTTGATTTTCAGCAAATGAACATATTTCAGCGAGCTGGAAGTTTTTTCTTTAATAGCGTCAGATTTTATCTTAAAATACAAAACTTTTCGTGGTTCTTGTCAATTTTTGTTGGTTTTCATCCAATGAACTTATTTCAGTCAGCTGGATCTTTCTTCTTCAAAGCAAAAAGATTTCATCTTCAAATACAAGAACTTTTCGTGGTTTTGTTGATTTTCAGCAAATGAACATATTTCAGCGAGCAAGAAGTTTTTTCTTTAATAGCGTAAGATTTTATCTTAAAATACAAGAACTTTTCGTGGTTCTTGTCAATTTTTGTTGGTTTTCATCTTATGAGCTTAGTTCAGTCAGCGAGATCCTTCTTCTTCAAAGCAAAAAGATTTTATCTTCAAATACAAGAACTTTTCGTGGTTTTGTTGATTTTCAGCAAATGAACATATTTCAGCGAGGGAGAAGTTTTTTCTTTGAAAGCGTCAGATTTTATCTTAAAATACAAGAACTTTTCGTGGTTCTTGTCAATTTTTGTTGGTTTTCATTCAATCAACTTATTTCAGTCAGCTAGATCTTTGTTCTTGAAAGCAAAAAGATTTTATCTTCAAATACAAGAACTTTTCGTGGTTTTGTTGATTTTCAGCAAATGAACATATTTTAGCGAGCGAGAAGTTTTTTCTTTAATAGCGTCAGATTTTATCTTAAAATACAAGAACTTTTCGTGGTTCTTGTCGATTTTTGTTGGTTTTCATCTTATGAACTTATTTCAGTCAGCTTGATCTTTCTTCTTCAAAGCAAAAAGATTGTATCTTCAAATACAAGAACTTTTCGTGGTTTTGTTGATTTTCAGCAAATGAACATATTTCAGCGAGCGAGAAGTTTTTTCTTTAATAGCGTAAGAAGTTTTTTCTTTAATAGCGTCAGATTTTATCCTAAAATACAAGAACTTTTCGTGGTTCTTGTCAATTTTTGTTGGTTTTCATTCAATCAACTTATTTCAGTCAGCTAGATCTTTCTTCTTGAAAGCAAAAAGATTTTATCTTCAAATACAAGAACTTTTCGTTGTTTTGTTGATTTTCAGCAAAAGAACATATTTCAGCGAGCTGGAAGTTTTTTCTTTAATAGCGTAAGATTTTATCTTAAAATACAAGAACTTTTCGTGGTTCTTGTCAATTTTTGTTGGTTTTCATCCAATGAACTTATTTCAGTCAGCTCGATCTTTCTTCTTCAAAGCAAAAAGATTTTATCTTCAAATACAAGAACTTTTCGTGGTTTTGTTGATTTTCAGCAAATGAACATATTTCAGCGAGCGAGAAGTTTTTTCTTTAATAGCGTCAGATTTTATCCTAAAATACAAGAACTTTTCGTGGTTCTTGTCAATTTTTGTTGGTTTTCATCTTATGAACTTATTTCAGTCAGCTTGATCTTTCTTCTTCAAAGCAAAAAGATTGTATCTTCAAATACAAGAACTTTTCGTGGTTTTGTTGATTTTCAGCAAATGAACATATTTCAGCGAGGGAGAAGTTTTTTCTTTGAAAGCGTCAGATTTTATCTTAAAATACAAGAACTTTTCGTGGTTCTTTTCAATTTTTGTTGCTTTTCATCTTATGAGCTTATTTCAGTCAGCGAGATCCTTCTTCTTCAAAGCAAAAAGATTTTATCTTCAAATACAAGAACTTTTCGTGGTTTTGTTGATTTTCAGCAAATGAACATATTTCAGCGAGCGAGAAGTTTTTTCTTTAAAAGCGTCAGATTTTATCTTAAAATACAAGAACTTTTCGTGGTTCTTGTCGATTTTTGTTGGTTTTCATCATATGAACTTATTTCAGTCAGCTTGATCTTTCTTCTTCAAAGCAAAAAGATTGTATCTTCAAATACAAGAAATTTTCGTGGTTTTGTTGATTTTCAGCAAATGAACATATTTCAGCGAGCGAGAAGTTTTTTCTTTAATAGCGTCAGATTTTATCTTAAAATACAAGAACTTTTCGTGGTTCTTGTCAATTTTTGTTGGTTTTCATCCAATGAACTTATTTCAGTCAGCAAGATCTTTCTTCCTGAAAGCAAAAAGATTTTATCTTCAAATACAAGAACTTTTCGTGGTTTTGTTGATTTTCAGCAAATGAACATATTTCAGCGAGCTGGAAGTTTTTTCTTTAATAGCGTCAGATTTTATCTTAAAATACAAAACTTTTCGTGGTTCTTGTCAATTTTTGTTGGTTTTCATCCAATGAACTTATTTCAGTCAGCTGGATCTTTCTTCTTCAAAGCAAAAAGATTTCATCTTCAAATACAAGAACTTTTCGTGGTTTTGTTGATTTTCAGCAAATGAACATATTTCAGCGAGCAAGAAGTTTTTTCTTTAATAGCGTAAGATTTTATCTTAAAATACAAGAACTTTTCGTGGTTCTTGTCAATTTTTGTTGGTTTTCATCTTATGAGCTTAGTTCAGTCAGCGAGATCCTTCTTCTTCAAAGCAAAAAGATTTTATCTTCAAATACAAGAACTTTTCGTGGTTTTGTTGATTTTCAGCAAATGAACATATTTCAGCGAGGGAGAAGTTTTTTCTTTGAAAGCGTCAGATTTTATCTTAAAATACAAGAACTTTTCGTGGTTCTTGTCGATTTTTGTTGGTTTTCATCTGATGAACTTATTTCAGTCAGCTTGATCTTTCTTCTTCAAAGCAAAAAGATTGTATCTTCAAATACAAGAACTTTTCGTGGTTTTGTTGATTTTCAGCAAATGAACATATTTTAGCGAGCGAGAAGTTTTTTCTTTAATAGCGTCAGATTTTATCCTAAAATACAAGAACTTTTCGTGGTTCTTGTCAATTTTTGTTGGTTTTCATTCAATCAACTTATTTCAGTCAGCTAGATCTTTGTTCTTGAAAGCAAAAAGATTTTATCTTCAAATACAAGAACTTTTCGTGGTTTTGTTGATTTTCAGCAAATGAACATATTTTAGCGAGCGAGAAGTTTTTTCTTTAATAGCGTCAGATTTTATCTTAAAATACAAGAACTTTTCGTGGTTCTTGTCGATTTTTGTTGGTTTTCATCTTATGAACTTATTTCAGTCAGCTTGATCTTTCTTCTTCAAAGCAAAAAGATTGTATCTTCAAATACAAGAACTTTTCGTGGTTTTGTTGATTTTCAGCAAATGAACATATTTCAGCGAGCGAGAAGTTTTTTCTTTAATAGCGTAAGAAGTTTTTTCTTTAATAGCGTCAGATTTTATCCTAAAATACAAGAACTTTTCGTGGTTCTTGTCAATTTTTGTTGGTTTTCATTCAATCAACTTATTTCAGTCAGCTAGATCTTTCTTCTTGAAAGCAAAAAGATTTTATCTTCAAATACAAGAACTTTTCGTTGTTTTGTTGATTTTCAGCAAAAGAACATATTTCAGCGAGCTGGAAGTTTTTTCTTTAATAGCGTAAGATTTTATCTTAAAATACAAGAACTTTTCGTGGTTCTTGTCAATTTTTGTTGGTTTTCATCCAATGAACTTATTTCAGTCAGCTCGATCTTTCTTCTTCAAAGCAAAAAGATTTTATCTTCAAATACAAGAACTTTTCGTGGTTTTGTTGATTTTCAGCAAATGAACATATTTCAGCGAGCGAGAAGTTTTTTCTTTAATAGCGTCAGATTTTATCCTAAAATACAAGAACTTTTCGTGGTTCTTGTCAATTTTTGTTGGTTTTCATCCAATCAACTTATTTCAGTCAGCCAGATCTTTCTTCTTCAAAGCAAAAAGATTGTATCTTCAAATACAAGAACTTTTCGTGGTTTTGTTGATTTTCAGCATATGAACATATTTCAGCGAGCAAGAAGTTTTTTCTTTAATAGCGTAAGATTTTATCTTAAAATACAAGATCTTTTCGTGGTTCTTGTCAATTTTTGTTGGTTTTCATCTTATGAGCTCAGTTCAGTCAGCGAGATCCTTCTTCGTCAAAGCAAAAAGATTTTATCTTCAAATACAAGAACTTTTCGTGGTTTTGTTGATTTTCAGCAAATGAACATATTTCAGCGAGCGAGAAGTTTTTTCGTTAAAAGCGTCAGATTTTATCTTAAAATACAAGAACTTTTCGTGGTTCTTGTCAATTTTTGTTGGTTTTCATCCAATGAACTTATTTCAGTCAGCAAGATCTTCCTCCTTCAAAGCAAAAAGATTTTATGTTCAAATACATGAACTTTTCGTGGTTTTGTTGATTTTCAGCAAATGAACATATTTCAGCGAGCGAGAAGTTTTTTCTTTAAAAGCGTCAGATTTTATCTTAAAATACAAGAGCTTTTCGTGGTTCTTGTCAATTTTTGTTGGTTTTCATCCAATCAACTTATTTCAGTCAGCGAGATCTTTCTTCTTCAAAGCAAAAAGATTTAATCTTCAAATACAAGAACTTTTCGTGGTTTTGTTGATTTTCAGCAAATGAACATATTTCAGCGAGGGAGAAGTTTTTTCTTCAATAGCGTCAGATTTTATCTTAAAATACAAGAACTTTTCGTGGTTCTTGTCAATTTTTGTTGGTTTTCAACCAATGAACTTATTTCAGTCAGCAAGATCTTTCTTCTTCAAAGCAAAAAGATTTTATCTTCAAATACAAGAACTTTTCGTGGTTTTGTTGATTTTCAGCAAATGAACATATTTCAGCGAGCGAGAAGTTTTTTCTTTAATAGCGTCAGATTTTATCTTAAAATACAAGAACTTTTCGTGGTTCTTGTCAATTTTTGTTGGTTTTCATCTTATGAACTTATTTCAGTCAGCTTGATCTTTCTTCTTCAAAGCAAAAAGATTGTATCTTCAAATACAAGAACTTTTCGTGGTTTTGTTGATTTTCAGCAAATGAACATATTTTAGCGAGCGAGAAGTTTTTTCTTTAATAGCGTCAGATTTTATCCTAAAATACAAGAACTTTTCGTGGTTCTTGTCAATTTTTGTTGGTTTTCATTCAATCAACTTATTTCAGTCAGCTGGATCTTTCTTCTTGAAAGCAAAAAGATTTTATCTTCAAATACAAGAACTTTTCGTGGTTTTGTTGATTTTCAGCAAATGAACATATTTCAGCGAGCGAGAAGTTTTTTCTTTAAAAGCGTCAGATTTTATCTTAAAATACAAGAACTTTTCGTGGTTCTTGTCAATTTTTGTTGGTTTTCATCCAATGAACTTATTTCAGTCAGCAAGATCTTTCTTCTTCAAAGCAAAAGATTTTATCTTCAAATACATTAACTTTTCGTGGTTTTGTTGATTTTCAGCAAATGAACATATTTCAGCGAGCGAGAAGTTTTTTCTTTAAAAGCGTCAGATTTTATCTTAAAATACAAGAACTTTTCGTGGTTCTTGTCAATTTTTGTTGGTTTTCATCCAATGAACTTATTTCAGTCAGCAAGATCTTTCTTCTTCAAAGCAAAAAGATTTAATCTTCAAACAGAAGAACTTTTCGTGGTTTTGTTGATTTTCAGCAAATGAACATATTTCAGCGAGCGAGAAGTTTTTTCTTTAATAGCGTCAGATTTTATCTTAAAATACAAGAACTTTTCGTGGTTCTTGTCAATTTTTGTTGGTTTTCATCTTATGAACTTATTTCAGTCAGCTTGATCTTTCTTCTTCAAAGCAAAAAGATTTTATCTTCAAATACAAGAACTTTTCGTGGTTTTGTTGATTTTCAGCAAATGAACATATTTCAGCGAGGGAGAAGTTTTTTCTTCAATAGCGTCAGATTTTATCTTAAAATAGAAGAACTTTTAGTGGTTCTTTTCAATTTTTGTTGCTTTTCATCTTATGAGCTTATTTCAGTCAGCGAGATCCTTCTTCTTCAAAGCAAAAAGATTTTATCTTCAAATACAAGAACTTTTCGTGGTTTTGTTGATTTTCAGCAAATGAACATATTTCAGCGAGCGAGAAGTTTTTTCTTTAATAGCGTTGATTTTATCCTAAAATACAAGAACTTTTCGTGGTTCTTGTCAATTTTTGTTGGTTTTCATTCAATCAACTTATTTCAGTCAGCTCGATCTTTCTTCTTGAAAGCAAAAAGATTTTATCTTCTAATACAAGAACTTTTCGTGGTTTTGTTGATTTTCAGCAAATGAACATATTTCAGCGAGCTAGAAGTTTTTTCTTTAATAGCGTAAGATTTTATCTTAAAATACAAGAACTTTTCGTGGTTCTTGTCAATTTTTGTTGGTTTTCATCCAATGAACTTATTTCAGTCAGCTAGATCTTTCTTCTTCAAAGCAAAAAGATTTTATCTTCAAATACAAGAACTTTTCGTGGTTTCGTTGATTTTCAGCAAGTGAACATATTTCAGCGAGGGAGAAGTTTTTTCTTTAATAGCGTCAGATTTTATCTTAAAATACAAGAACTTTTCGTGGTTCTTTTCAATTTTTGTTGCTTTTCATCTTATGAGCTTATTTCAGTCAGCGAGATCCTTCTTCTTCAAAGCAAAAAGATTTTATCTTCAAATACAAGAACTTTTCGTGGTTTTGTTGATTTTCAGCAAATGAACATATTTCAGCGAGGGAGAAGTTTTTTCTTTAATAGCGTCAGATTTTATCTTAAAATACAAGAACATTTCGTGGTTCTTGTCAATTTTTGTTGGTTTTCATCTTATGAGCTCAGTTCAGTCAGCGAGATCCTTCTTCGTCAAAGCAAAAAGATTGTATCTTCAAATACAAGAAATTTTCGTGGTTTTGTTGATTTTCAGCAAATGAACATATTTCAGCGAGGGAGAAGTTTTTTCTTTAATAGCGTCAGATTTTATCTTAAAATACAAGAAGTTTTCGTGGTTCTTGTCAATTTTTGTTGGTTTTCATCCAATGAACTTATTTCAGTCAGCAAGATCTTTCTTCTTCAAAGCAAAAAGATTTTATCTTCAAATACAAGAACTTTTCGTGGTTTTGTTGATTTTCAGCAAATGAACATATTTCAGCGAGCGAGAAATTTTCTTCTTTAATAGCGTTGATTTTATCCTAAAATACAAGAACTTTTCGTGGTTCTTGTCAATTTTTGTTGGTTTTCATTCAATCAACTTATTTCAGTCAGCTAGATCTTTCTTCTTGAAAGCAAAAAGATTTTATCTTCAAATACAAGAACTTTTCGTGGTTTTGTTGATTTTCAGCAAATGAACATATTTCAGCGAGCGAGAAGTTTTTTCTTTAATAGCGTAAGATTTTATCTTAAAATACAAGAACTTTTCGTGGTTCTTGTCAATTTTTGTTGGTTTTCATCTTATGAGCTCAGTTCAGTCAGCGAGATCCTTCTTCGTCAAAGCAAAAAGATTTTATCTTCAAATACAAGAACTTTTCGTGGTTTTGTTGATTTTCAGCAAATGAACATATTTCAGCGAGCGAGAAGTTTTTTCGTTAAAAGCGTCAGATTTTATCTTAAAATACAAGAACTTTTCGTGGTTCTTGTCAATTTTTGTTGGTTTTCATCCAATGAACTTATTTCAGTCAGCAAGATCTTCCTCCTTCAAAGCAAAAAGATTTTATGTTCAAATACATGAACTTTTCGTGGTTTTGTTGATGTTCAGCAAATGAACATATTTCAGCGAGCGAGAAGTTTTTTCTTTAAAAGCGTCAGATTTTATCTTAAAATACAAGAACTTTTCGTGGTTCTTGTCAATTTTTGTTGGTTTTCATCCAATCAACTTATTTCAGTCAGCAAGATCTTTCTTCTTCAAAGCAAAAAGATTTTATCTTCAAATACAAGAACTTTTCGTGGTTTTGTTGATTTTCAGCAAATGAACATATTTCAGCGAGCGAGAAGTTTTTTCTTCAATAGCGTCAGATTTTATCTTAAAATACAAGAACTTTTCGTGGTTCTTGTCAATTTTTGTTGGTTTTCATCCAATGAACTTATTTCAGTCAGCAAGATCTTTCTTCTTCAAAGCAAAAAGATTTTATCTTCAAATACAAGAACTTTTCGTGGTTTTGTTGATTTTCAGCAAATGAACATATTTCAGCGAGCGAGAAGTTTTTTCTTTAATAGCGTCAGATTTTATCCTAAAATACAAGAACTTTTCGTGGTTCTTGTCAATTTTTGTTGGTTTTCATCTTATGAACTTATTTCAGTCAGCTTGATCTTTCTTCTTCAAAGCAAAAAGATTGTATCTTCAAATACAAGAACTTTTCGTGGTTTTGTTGATTTTCAGCAAATGAACATATTTTAGCGAGCGAGAAGTTTTTTCTTTAATAGCGTCAGATTTTATCCTAAAATACAAGAACTTTTCGTGGTTCTTGTCAATTTTTGTTGGTTTTCATTCAATCAACTTATTTCAGTCAGCTCGATCTTTCTTCTTGAAAGCAAAAAGATTTTATCTTCAAATACAAGAACTTTTCGTGGTTTTGTTGATTTTCAGCAAATGAACATATTTCAGCGAGCGAGAAGTTTTTTCTTTAATAGCGTAAGATTTTATCTTAAAATACAAGAACTTTTCGTGGTTCTTGTCAATTTTTGTTGGTTTTCATCCAATGAACTTATTTCAGTCAGCTAGATCTTTCTTCTTCAAAGCAAAAAGATTTTATCTTCAAATACAAGAACTTTTCGTGGTTTCGTTGATTTTCAGCAAGTGAACATATTTCAGCGAGGGAGAAGTTTTTTCTTTAATAGCGTCAGATTTTATCTTAAAATACAAGAACATTTCGTGGTTCTTGTCAATTTTTGTTGGTTTTCATCTTATGAGCTCAGTTCAGTCAGCGAGATCCTTCTTCGTCAAAGCAAAAAGATCGTATCTTCAAATACAAGAAATTTTCGTGGTTTTGTTGATTTTCAGCAAATGAACATATTTCAGCGAGGGAGAAGTTTTTTCTTTAATAGCGTTGATTTTATCCTAAAATACAAGAACTTTTCGTGGTTCTTGTCAATTTTTGTTGGTTTTCATTCAATCAACTTATTTCAGTCAGCTAGATCTTTCTTCTTGAAAGCAAAAAGATTTTATCTTCAAATACAAGAACTTTTCGTGGTTTTGTTGATTTTCAGCAAATGAACATATTTCAGCGAGCGAGAAGTTTTTTCTTTAATAGCGTAAGATTTTATCTTAAAATACAAGAACTTTTCGTGGTTCTTGTCAATTTTTGTTGATTTTCATCTTATGAGCTCAGTTCAGTCAGCGAGATCCTTCT
Organism: Heptranchias perlo; assembly: GCF_035084215.1. Classification (NCBI taxonomy): domain Eukaryota; kingdom Metazoa; phylum Chordata; class Chondrichthyes; order Hexanchiformes; family Hexanchidae; genus Heptranchias; species Heptranchias perlo. The sequence continues at coordinate 51,660,803 of NC_090347.1, forward strand.
TCGTCAAAGCAAAAAGATTTTATCTTCAAATACATGAACTTTTCGTGGTTTTGTTGATTTTCAGCAAATGAACATATTTCAGCGAGCGAGAAGTTTTTTCGTTAAAAGCGTCAGATTTTATCTTAAAATACAAGAACTTTTCGTGGTTCTTGTCAATTTTTGTTGGTTTTCATCCAATGAACTTATTTCAGTCAGCAAGATCTTCCTCCTTCAAAGCAAAAAGATTTTATGTTCAAATACATGAACTTTTCGTGGTTTTGTTGATGTTCAGCAAATGAACATATTTCAGCGAGCGAGAAGTTTTTTCTTTAAAAGCGTCAGATTTTATCTTAAAATACAAGAACTTTTCGTGGTTCTTGTCAATTTTTGTTGGTTTTCATCCAATCAACTTATTTCAGTCAGCAAGATCTTTCTTCTTCAAAGCAAAAAGATTTTATCTTCAAATACAAGAACTTTTCGTGGTTTGTTGATTTTCAGCAAATGAACATATTTCAGCGAGCGAGAAGTTTTTTCTTCAATAGCGTCAGATTTTATCTTAAAATACAAGAACTTTTCGTGGTTCTTGTCAATTTTTGTTGGTTTTCATCCAATGAACTTATTTCAGTCAGCAAGATCTTTCTTCTTCAAAGCAAAAAGATTTTATCTTCAAATACAAGAACTTTTCGTGGTTTTGTTGATTTTCAGCAAATGAACATATTTCAGCGAGCGAGAAGTTTTTTCTTTAATAGCGTCAGATTTTATCCTAAAATACAAGAACTTTTCGTGGTTCTTGTCAATTTTTGTTGGTTTTCATCTTATGAACTTATTTCAGTCAGCTTGATCTTTCTTCTTCAAAGCAAAAAGATTGTATCTTCAAATACAAGAACTTTTCGTGGTTTTGTTGATTTTCAGCAAATGAACATATTTTAGCGAGCGAGAAGTTTTTTCTTTAATAGCGTCAGATTTTATCCTAAAATACAAGAACTTTTCGTGGTTCTTGTCAATTTTTGTTGGTTTTCATTCAATCAACTTATTTCAGTCAGCTCGATCTTTCTTCTTGAAAGCAAAAAGATTTTATCTTCAAATACAAGAACTTTTCGTGGTTTTGTTGATTTTCAGCAAATGAACATATTTCAGCGAGCGAGAAGTTTTTTCTTTAAAAGCGTCAGATTTTATCTTAAAATACAAGAACTTTTCGTGGTTCTTGTCAATTTTTGTTGGTTTTCATCCAATGAACTTATTTCAGTCAGCAAGATCTTTCTTCTTCAAAGCAAAAGATTTTATCTTCAAATACATTAACTTTTCGTGGTTTTGTTGATTTTCAGCAAATGAACATATTTCAGCGAGCGAGAAGTTTTTTCTTTAAAAGCGTCAGATTTTATCTTAAAATACAAGAACTTTTCGTGGTTCTTGTCAATTTTTGTTGGTTTTCATCCAATGAACTTATTTCAGTCAGCAAGATCTTTCTTCTTCAAAGCAAAAAGATTTAATCTTCAAACAGAAGAACTTTTCGTGGTTTTGTTGATTTTCAGCAAATGAACATATTTCAGCGAGCGAGAAGTTTTTTCTTTAATAGCGTAAGATTTTATCTTAAAATACAAGAACTTTTCGTGGTTCTTGTCAATTTTTGTTGGTTTTCATCTTATGAACTTATTTCAGTCAGCTTGATCTTTCTTCTTCAAAGCAAAAAGATTTTATCTTCAAATACAAGAACTTTTCGTGGTTTTGTTGATTTTCAGCAAATGAACATATTTCAGCGAGGGAGAAGTTTTTTCTTCAATAGCGTCAGATTTTATCTTAAAATACAAGAACTTTTCGTGGTTCTTTTCAATTTTTGTTGCTTTTCATCTTATGAGCTTATTTCAGTCAGCGAGATCCTTCTTCTTCAAAGCAAAAAGATTTTATCTTCAAATACAAGAACTTTTCGTGGTTTTGTTGATTTTCAGCAAATGAACATATTTCAGCGAGCGAGAAGTTTTTTCTTTAAAAGCGTCAGATTTTATCTTAAAATACAAGAACTTTTCGTGGTTCTTGTCGATTTTTGTTGGTTTTCATCATATGAACTTATTTCAGTCAGCTTGATCTTTCTTCTTCAAAGCAAAAAGATTGTATCTTCAAATACAAGAAATTTTCGTGGTTTTGTTGATTTTCAGCAAATGAACATATTTCAGCGAGCGAGAAGTTTTTTCTTTAATAGCATTGATTTTATCCTAAAATACAAGAACTTTTCGTGGTTCTTGTCAATTTTTGTTGGTTTTCATTCAATCAACTTATTTCAGTCAGCTAGATCTTTCTTCTTGAAAGCAAAAAGATTTTATCTTCAAATACAAGAACTTTTCGTGGTTTTGTTGATTTTCAGCAAATGAACATATTTCAGCGAGCTGGAAGTTTTTTCTTTAATAGCGTAAGATTTTATCTTAAAATACAAGAACTTTTCGTGGTTCTTGTCAATTTTTGTTGGTTTTCATCCAATGAACTTATTTCAGTCAGCTAGATCTTTCTTCTTCAAAGCAAAAAGATTTTATCTTCAAATACAAGAACTTTTCGTGGTTTCGTTGATTTTCAGCAAGTGAACATATTTCAGCGAGGGAGAAGTTTTTTCTTTAATAGCGTCAGATTTTATCTTAAAATACAAGAACATTTCGTGGTTCTTGTCAATTTTTGTTGGTTTTCATCCAATGAACTTATTTCAGTCAGCTGGATCTTTCTTCTTCAAAGCAAAAAGATTTTATCTTCAAATACAAGAACTTTTCGTGGTTTTGTTGATTTTCAGCAAATGAACATATTTCAGCGAGCAAGAAGTTTTTTCTTTAATAGCGTAAGATTTTATCTTAAAATACAAGAACTTTTCGTGGTTCTTGTCAATTTTTGTTGGTTTTCATCTTATGAGCTTAGTTCAGTCAGCGAGATCCTTCTTCTTCAAAGCAAAAAGATTTTATCTTCAAATACAAGAACTTTTCGTGGTTTTGTTGATTTTCAGCAAATGAACATATTTCAGCGAGCGAGAAGTTTTTTCTTTGAAAGCGTCAGATTTTATCTTAAAATACAAGAACTTTTCGTGGTTCTTGTCGATTTTTGTTGGTTTTCATCTTATGAACTTATTTCAGTCAGCTTGATCTTTCTTCTTCAAAGCAAAAAGATTGTATCTTCAAATACAAGAAATTTTCGTGGTTTTGTTGATTTTCAGCAAATGAACATATTTCAGCGAGCGAGAAGTTTTTTCTTCAATAGCGTCAGATTTTATCTTAAAATACAAGAACTTTTCGTGGTTCTTGTCAATTTTTGTTGGTTTTCATCCAATGAACTTATTTCAGTCAGCAAGATCTTTCTTCTTCAAAGCAAAAAGATTTTATCTTCAAATACAAGAACTTTTCGTGGTTTTGTTGATTTTCAGCAAATGAACATATTTCAGCGAGCGAGAAGTTTTTTCTTTAATAGCGTCAGATTTTATCCTAAAATACAAGAACTTTTAGTGGTTCTTGTCAATTTTTGTTGGTTTTCATCTTATGAACTTATTTCAGTCAGCTTGATCTTTCTTCTTCAAAGCAAAAAGATTGTATCTTCAAATACAAGAACTTTTCGTGGTTTTGTTGATTTTCAGCAAATGAACATATTTTAGCGAGCGAGAAGTTTTTTCTTTAATAGCGTCAGATTTTATCCTAAAATACAAGAACTTTTCGTGGTTCTTGTCAATTTTTGTTGGTTTTCATTCAATCAACTTATTTCAGTCAGCTCGATCTTTCTTCTTGAAAGCAAAAAGATTTTATCTTCAAATACAAGAACTTTTCGTGGTTTTGTTGATTTTCAGCAAATGAACATATTTCAGCGAGCGAGAAGTTTTTTCTTTAAAAGCGTCAGATTTTATCTTAAAATACAAGAACTTTTCGTGGTTCTTGTCAATTTTTGTTGGTTTTCATCCAATGAACTTATTTCAGTCAGCAAGATCTTTCTTCTTCAAAGCAAAAGATTTTATCTTCAAATACATTAACTTTTCGTGGTTTTGTTGATTTTCAGCAAATGAACATATTTCAGCGAGCGAGAAGTTTTTTCTTTAAAAGCGTCAGATTTTATCTTAAAATACAAGAACTTTTCGTGGTTCTTGTCAATTTTTGTTGGTTTTCATCCAATGAACTTATTTCAGTCAGCAAGATCTTTCTTCTTCAAAGCAAAAAGATTTAATCTTCAAACAGAAGAACTTTTCGTGGTTTTGTTGATTTTCAGCAAATGAACATATTTCAGCGAGCGAGAAGTTTTTTCTTTAATAGTGTAAGATTTTATCTTAAAATACAAGAACTTTTCGTGGTTCTTGTCAATTTTTGTTGGTTTTCATCTTATGAACTTATTTCAGTCAGCTTAATCTTTCTTCTTCAAAGCAAAAAGATTTTATCTTCAAATACAAGAACTTTTCGTGGTTTTGTTGATTTTCAGCAAATGAACATATTTCAGCGAGGGAGAAGTTTTTTCTTCAATAGCGTCAGATTTTATCTTAAAATACAAGAACTTTTCGTGGTTCTTTTCAATTTTTGTTGCTTTTCATCTTATGAGCTTATTTCAGTCAGCGAGATCCTTCTTCTTCAAAGCAAAAAGATTTTATCTTCAAATACAAGAACTTTTCGTGGTTTTGTTGATTTTCAGCAAATGAACATATTTCAGCGAGCGAGAAGTTTTTTCTTTAAAAGCGTCAGATTTTATCTTAAAATACAAGAACTTTTCGTGGTTCTTGTCGATTTTTGTTGGTTTTCATCATATGAACTTATTTCAGTCAGCTTGATCTTTCTTCTTCAAAGCAAAAAGATTGTATCTTCAAATACAAGAAATTTTCGTGGTTTTGTTGATTTTCAGCAAATGAACATATTTCAGCGAGCGAGAAGTTTTTTCTTTAATAGCATTGATTTTATCCTAAAATACAAGAACTTTTCGTGGTTCTTGTCAATTTTTGTTGGTTTTCATTCAATCAACTTATTTCAGTCAGCTAGATCTTTCTTCTTGAAAGCAAAAAGATTTTATCTTCAAATACAAGAACTTTTCGTGGTTTTGTTGATTTTCAGCAAATGAACATATTTCAGCGAGCTGGAAGTTTTTTCTTTAATAGCGTAAGATTTTATCTTAAAATACAAGAACTTTTCGTGGTTCTTGTCAATTTTTGTTGGTTTTCATCCAATGAACTTATTTCAGTCAGCTAGATCTTTCTTCTTCAAAGCAAAAAGATTTTATCTTCAAATACAAGAACTTCTCGTGGTTTCGTTGATTTTCAGCAAGTGAACATATTTCAGCGAGGGAGAAGTTTTTTCTTTAATAGCGTCAGATTTTATCTTAAAATACAAGAACATTTCGTGGTTCTTGTCAATTTTTGTTGGTTTTCATCCAATGAACTTATTTCAGTCAGCTGGATCTTTCTTCTTCAAAGCAAAAAGATTTTATCTTCAAATACAAGAACTTTTCGTGGTTTTGTTGATTTTCAGCAAATGAACATATTTCAGCGAGCAAGAAGTTTTTTCTTTAATAGCGTAAGATTTTATCTTAAAATACAAGAACTTTTCGTGGTTCTTGTCAATTTTTGTTGGTTTTCATCTTATGAGCTTAGTTCAGTCAGCGAGATCCTTCTTCTTCAAAGCAAAAAGATTTTATCTTCAAATACAAGAACTTTTCGTGGTTTTGTTGATTTTCAGCAAATGAACATATTTCAGCGAGCGAGAAGTTTTTTCTTTGAAAGCGTCAGATTTTATCTTAAAATACAAGAACTTTTCGTGGTTCTTGTCGATTTTTGTTGGTTTTCATCTTATGAACTTATTTCAGTCAGCTTGATCTTTCTTCTTCAAAGCAAAAAGATTGTATCTTCAAATACAAGAAATTTTCGTGGTTTTGTTGATTTTCAGCAAATGAACATATTTCAGCGAGGGAGAAGTTTTTTCTTTAATAGCGTCAGATTTTATCTTAAAATACAAGAAGTTTTCGTGGTTCGTGTCAATTTTTGTTGGTTTTCATCCAATGAACTTATTTCAGTCAGCAAGATCTTTCTTCTTCAAAGCAAAAAGATTTTATCTTCAAATACAAGAACTTTTCGTGGTTTTGTTGATTTTCAGCAAATGAACATATTTCAGCGAGCGAGAAGTTTTTTCTTTAATAGCGTAAGATTTTATCTTAAAATACAAGAACTTTTCGTGGTTCTTGTCAATTTTTGTTGGTTTTCATCCAATGAACTTATTTCAGTCAGCTAGATCTTTCTTCTTCAAAGCAAAAAGATTTTATCTTCAAATACAAGAACTTTTCGTGGTTTTGTTGATTTTCAGCAAATGAACATATTTTAGCGAGCGAGAAGTTATTTCTTTAATAGCGTCAGATTTTATCCTAAAATACAAGAACTTTTCGTGGTTCTTGTCAATTTTTGTTGGTTTTCATCCAATCAACTTATTTCAGTCAGCCAGATCTTTCTTCTTGAAAGCAAAAACATTTTATCTTCAAATACAAGAACTTTTCGTGGTTTTGTTGATTTTCAGCAAGTGAACATATTTCAGCGAGGGAGAAGTTTTTTCTTTAATAGCGTCAGATTTTATCTTAAAATACAAGAACATTTCGTGGTTCTTGTCAATTTTTGTTGGTTTTCATCCAATCAACTTATTTCAGTCAGCTGGATCTTTCTTCTTCAAAGCAAAAAGATTTTATCTTCAAATACAAGAACTTTTCGTGGTTTTGTTGATTTTCAGCAAATGAACATATTTCAGCGAGCGAGAAGTTATTTCTTTAATAGCGTCAGATTTTATCCTAAAATACAAGAACTTTTCGTGGTTCTTGTCAATTTTTGTTGATTTTCATCAAATGAACTTATTTCAGTCAGCTAGATCTTTCTTCTTGAAAGCAAAAAGATTTTATCTTCAAATACAAGAACTTTTCGTGGTTTCGTTGATTTTCAGCAAGTGAACATATTTCAGCGAGGGAGAAGTTTTTTCTTTAATAGCGTCAGATTTTATCTTAAAATACAAGAACATTTCGTGGTTCTTGTCAATTTTTGTTGGTTTTCATCTTATGAGCTCAGTTCAGTCAGCGAGATCCTTCTTCGTCAAAGCAAAAAGATTGTATCTTCAAATACAAGAAATTTTCGTGGTTTTGTTGATTTTCAGCAAATGAACATATTTCAGCGAGGGAGAAGTTTTTTCTTTAATAGCGTCAGATTTTATCTTAAAATACAAGAAGTTTTCGTGGTTCTTGTCAATTTTTGTTGGTTTTCATCCAATGAACTTATTTCAGTCAGCAAGATCTTTCTTCTTCAAAGCAAAAAGATTTTATCTTCAAATACAAGAACTTTTCGTGGTTTTGTTGATTTTCAGCAAATGAACATATTTCAGCGAGCGAGAAGTTTTTTCTTTAATAGCGTTGATTTTATCCTAAAATACAAGAACTTTTCGTGGTTCTTGTCAATTTTTGTTGGTTTTCATTCAATCAACTTATTTCAGTCAGCTAGATCTTTCTTCTTGAAAGCAAAAAGATTTTATCTTCAAATACAAGAACTTTTCGTGGTTTTGTTGATTTTCAGCAAATGAACATATTTCAGCGAGCGAGAAGTTTTTTCTTTAATAGCGTAAGATTTTATCTTAAAATACAAGAACTTTTCGTGGTTCTTGTCAATTTTTGTTGGTTTTCATCTTATGAGCTCAGTTCAGTCAGCGAGATCCTTCTTCGTCAAAGCAAAAAGATTTTATCTTCAAATACATGAACTTTTCGTGGTTTTGTTGATTTTCAGCAAATGAACATATTTCAGCGAGCGAGAAGTTTTTTCGTTAAAAGCGTCAGATTTTATCTTAAAATACAAGAACTTTTCGTGGTTCTTGTCAATTTTTGTTGGTTTTCATCCAATGAACTTATTTCAGTCAGCAAGATCTTCCTCCTTCAAAGCAAAAAGATTTTATGTTCAAATACATGAACTTTTCGTGGTTTTGTTGATGTTCAGCAAATGAACATATTTCAGCGAGCGAGAAGTTTTTTCTTTAAAAGCGTCAGATTTTATCTTAAAATACAAGAACTTTTCGTGGTTCTTGTCAATTTTTGTTGGTTTTCATCCAATCAACTTATTTCAGTCAGCAAGATCTTTCTTCTTCAAAGCAAAAAGATTTTATCTTCAAATACAAGAACTTTTCGTGGTTTTGTTGATTTTCAGCAAATGAACATATTTCAGCGAGCGAGAAGTTTTTTCTTCAATAGCGTCAGATTTTATCTTAAAATACAAGAACTTTTCGTGGTTCTTGTCAATTTTTGTTGGTTTTCATCCAATGAACTTATTTCAGTCAGCAAGATCTTTCTTCTTCAAAGCAAAAAGATTTTATCTTCAAATACAAGAACTTTTCGTGGTTTTGTTGATTTTCAGCAAATGAACATATTTCAGCGAGCGAGAAGTTTTTTCTTTAATAGCGTCAGATTTTATCCTAAAATACAAGAACTTTTCGTGGTTCTTGTCAATTTTTGTTGGTTTTCATCTTATGAACTTATTTCAGTCAGCTTGATCTTTCTTCTTCAAAGCAAAAAGATTGTATCTTCAAATACAAGAACTTTTCGTGGTTTTGTTGATTTTCAGCAAATGAACATATTTTAGCGAGCGAGAAGTTTTTTCTTTAATAGCGTCAGATTTTATCCTAAAATACAAGAACTTTTCGTGGTTCTTGTCAATTTTTGTTGGTTTTCATTCAATCAACTTATTTCAGTCAGCTCGATCTTTCTTCTTGAAAGCAAAAAGATTTTATCTTCAAATACAAGAACTTTTCGTGGTTTTGTTGATTTTCAGCAAATGAACATATTTCAGCGAGCGAGAAGTTTTTTCTTTAAAAGCGTCAGATTTTATCTTAAAATACAAGAACTTTTCGTGGTTCTTGTCAATTTTTGTTCGTTTTCATCCAATGAACTTATTTCAGTCAGCAAGATCTTTCTTCTTCAAAGCAAAAGATTTTATCTTCAAATACATTAACTTTTCGTGGTTTTGTTGATTTTCAGCAAATGAACATATTTCAGCGAGCGAGAAGTTTTTTCTTTAAAAGCGTCAGATTTTATCTTAAAATACAAGAACTTTTCGTGGTTCTTGTCAATTTTTGTTGGTTTTCATCCAATGAACTTATTTCAGTCAGCAAGATCTTTCTTCTTCAAAGCAAAAAGATTTAATCTTCAAACAGAAGAACTTTTCGTGGTTTTGTTGATTTTCAGCAAATGAACATATTTCAGCGAGCGAGAAGTTTTTTCTTTAATAGCGTAAGATTTTATCTTAAAATACAAGAACTTTTCGTGGTTCTTGTCAATTTTTGTTGGTTTTCATCTTATGAACTTATTTCAGTCAGCTTGATCTTTCTTCTTCAAAGCAAAAAGATTTTATCTTCAAATACAAGAACTTTTCGTGGTTTTGTTGATTTTCAGCAAATGAACATATTTCAGCGAGGGAGAAGTTTTTTCTTCAATAGCGTCAGATTTTATCTTAAAATACAAGAACTTTTCGTGGTTCTTTTCAATTTTTGTTGCTTTTCATCTTATGAGCTTATTTCAGTCAGCGAGATCCTTCTTCTTCAAAGCAAAAAGATTTTATCTTCAAATACAAGAACTTTTCGTGGTTTTGTTGATTTTCAGCAAATGAACATATTTCAGCGAGCGAGAAGTTTTTTCTTTAAAAGCGTCAGATTTTATCTTAAAATACAAGAACTTTTCGTGGTTCTTGTCGATTTTTGTTGGTTTTCATCATATGAACTTATTTCAGTCAGCTTGATCTTTCTTCTTCAAAGCAAAAAGATTGTATCTTCAAATACAAGAAATTTTCGTGGTTTTGTTGATTTTCAGCAAATGAACATATTTCAGCGAGCGAGAAGTTTTTTCTTTAATAGCATTGATTTTATCCTAAAATACAAGAACTTTTCGTGGTTCTTGTCAATTTTTGTTGGTTTTCATTCAATCAACTTATTTCAGTCAGCTAGATCTTTCTTCTTGAAAGCAAAAAGATTTTATCTTCAAATACAAGAACTTTTCGTGGTTTTGTTGATTTTCAGCAAATGAACATATTTCAGCGAGCTGGAAGTTTTTTCTTTAATAGCGTAAGATTTTATCTTAAAATACAAGAACTTTTCGTGGTTCTTGTCAATTTTTGTTGGTTTTCATCCAATGAACTTATTTCAGTCAGCTAGATCTTTCTTCTTCAAAGCAAAAAGATTTTATCTTCAAATACAAGAACTTTTCGTGGTTTCGTTGATTTTCAGCAAGTGAACATATTTCAGCGAGGGAGAAGTTTTTTCTTTAATAGCGTCAGATTTTATCTTAAAATACAAGAACATTTCGTGGTTCTTGTCAATTTTTGTTGGTTTTCATCCAATGAACTTATTTCAGTCAGCTGGATCTTTCTTCTTCAAAGCAAAAAGATTTTATCTTCAAATACAAGAACTTTTCGTGGTTTTGTTGATTTTCAGCAAATGAACATATTTCAGCGAGCAAGAAGTTTTTTCTTTAATAGCGTAAGATTTTATCTTAAAATACAAGAACTTTTCGTGGTTCTTGTCAATTTTTGTTGGTTTTCATCTTATGAGCTTAGTTCAGTCAGCGAGATCCTTCTTCTTCAAAGCAAAAAGATTTTATCTTCAAATACAAGAACTTTTCGTGGTTTTGTTGATTTTCAGCAAATGAACATATTTCAGCGAGCGAGAAGTTTTTTCTTTGAAAGCGTCAGATTTTATCTTAAAATACAAGAACTTTTCGTGGTTCTTGTCGATTTTTGTTGGTTTTCATCTTATGAACTTATTTCAGTCAGCTTGATCTTTCTTCTTCAAAGCAAAAAGATTGTATCTTCAAATACAAGAAATTTTCGTGGTTTTGTTGATTTTCAGCAAATGAACATATTTCAGCGAGCGAGAAGTTTTTTCTTCAATAGCGTCAGATTTTATCTTAAAATACAAGAACTTTTCGTGGTTCTTGTCAATTTTTGTTGGTTTTCATCCAATGAACTTATTTCAGTCAGCAAGATCTTTCTTCTTCAAAGCAAAAACATTTTATCTTCAAATACAAGAACTTTTCGTGGTTTTGTTGATTTTCAGCAAATGAACATATTTCAGCGAGCGAGAAGTTTTTTCTTTAATAGCGTCAGATTTTATCCTAAAATACAAGAACTTTTCGTGGTTCTTGTCAATTTTTGTTGGTTTTCATCTTATGAACTTATTTCAGTCAGCTTGATCTTTCTTCTTCAAAGCAAAAAGATTGTATCTTCAAATACAAGAACTTTTCGTGGTTGTGTTGATTTTCAGCAAATGAACATATTTTAGCGAGCGAGAAGTTTTTTCTTTAATAGCGTCAGATTTTATCCTAAAATACAAGAACTTTTCGTGGTTCTTGTCAATTTTTGTTGGTTTTCATTCAATCAACTTATTTCAGTCAGCTCGATCTTTCTTCTTGAAAGCAAAAAGATTTTATCTTCAAATACAAGAACTTTTCGTGGTTTTGTTGATTTTCAGCAAATGAACATATTTCAGCGAGCGAGAAGTTTTTTCTTTAAAAGCGTCAGATTTTATCTTAAAATACAAGAACTTTTCGTGGTTCTTGTCAATTTTTGTTGGTTTTCATCCAATGAACTTATTTCAGTCAGCAAGATCTTTCTTCTTCAAAGCAAAAAGATTTAATCTTCAAACAGAAGAACTTTTCGTGGTTTTGTTGATTTTCAGCAAATGAACATATTTCAGCGAGCGAGAAGTTTTTTCTTTGATAGTGTAAGATTTTATCTTAAAATACAAGAACTTTTCGTGGTTCTTGTCAATTTTTGTTGGTTTTCATCTTATGAACTTATTTCAGTCAGCTTGATCTTTCTTCTTCAAAGCAAAAAGATTTTATCTTCAAATACAAGAACTTTTCGTGGTTTTGTTGATTTTCAGCAAATGAACATATTTCAGCGAGGGAGAAGTTTTTTCTTCAATAGCGTCAGATTTTATCTTAAAATACAAGAACTTTTCGTGGTTCTTTTCAATTTTTGTTGCTTTTCATCTTATGAGCTTATTTCAGTCAGCGAGATCCTTCTTCTTCAAAGCAAAAAGATTTTATCTTCAAATACAAGAACTTTTCGTGGTTTTGTTGATTTTCAGCAAATGAACATATTTCAGCGAGCGAGAAGTTTTTTCTTTAAAAGCGTCAGATTTTATCTTAAAATACAAGAACTTTTCGTGGTTCTTGTCGATTTTTGTTGGTTTTCATCATATGAACTTATTTCAGTCAGCTTGATCTTTCTTCTTCAAAGCAAAAAGATTGTATCTTCAAATACAAGAAATTTTCGTGGTTTTGTTGATTTTCAGCAAATGAACATATTTCAGCGAGCGAGAAGTTTTTTCTTTAATAGCATTGATTTTATCCTAAAATACAAGAACTTTTCGTGGTTCTTGTCAATTTTTGTTGGTTTTCATTCAATCAACTTATTTCAGTCAGCTAGATCTTTCTTCTTGAAAGCAAAAAGATTTTATCTTCAAATACAAGAACTTTTCGTGGTTTTGTTGATTTTCAGCAAATGAACATATTTCAGCGAGCTGGAAGTTTTTTCTTTAATAGCGTAAGATTTTATCTTAAAATACAAGAACTTTTCGTGGTTCTTGTCAATTTTTGTTGGTTTTCATCCAATGAACTTATTTCAGTCAGCTAGATCTTTCTTCTTCAAAGCAAAAAGATTTTATCTTCAAATACAAGAACTTTTCGTGGTTTCGTTGATTTTCAGCAAGTGAACATATTTCAGCGAGGGAGAAGTTTTTTCTTTAATAGCGTCAGATTTTATCTTAAAATACAAGAACATTTCGTGGTTCTTGTCAATTTTTGTTGGTTTTCATCCAATGAACTTATTTCAGTCAGCTGGATCTTTCTTCTTCAAAGCAAAAAGATTTTATCTTCAAATACAAGAACTTTTCGTGGTTTTGTTGATTTTCAGCAAATGAACATATTTCAGCGAGCAAGAAGTTTTTTCTTTAATAGCGTAAGATTTTATCTTAAAATACAAGAACTTTTCGTGGTTCTTGTCAATTTTTGTTGGTTTTCATCTTATGAGCTTAGTTCAGTCAGCGAGATCCTTCTTCTTCAAAGCAAAAAGATTTTATCTTCAAATACAAGAACTTTTCGTGGTTTTGTTGATTTTCAGCAAATGAACATATTTCAGCGAGCGAGAAGTTTTTTCTTTGAAAGCGTCAGATTTTTCTTAAAATACAAGAACTTTTCGTGGTTCTTGTCGATTTTTGTTGGTTTTCATCTTATGAACTTATTTCAGTCAGCTAGATCTTTCTTCTTCAAAGCAAAAAGATTGTATCTTCAAATACAAGAAATTTTCGTGGTTTTGTTGATTTTCAGCAAATGAACATATTTCAGCGAGGGAGAAGTTTTTTCTTTAATAGCGTCAGATTTTATCTTAAAATACAAGAAGTTTTCGTGGTTCTTGTCAATTTTTGTTGGTTTTCATTCAATCAACTTATTTCAGTCAGCCAGATCTTTCTTCTTGAAAGCAAAAAGATTTTATCTTCAAATACAAGAACTTTTCGTGGTTTTGTTGATTTTCAGCAAATGAACATATTTCAGCGAGCGAGAAGTTTTTTCTTTAATAGCGTAAGATTTTATCTTAAAATACAAGAACTTTTCGTGGTTCTTGTCAATTTTTGTTGGTTTTCATCCAATGAACTTATTTCAGTCAGCTAGATCTTTCTTCTTCAAAGCAAAAAGATTTTATCTTCAAATACAAGAACTTTTCGTGGTTTTGTTGATTTTCAGCAAATGAACATATTTCAGCGAGCGAGAAGTTATTTCTTTAATAGCGTCAGATTTTATCCTAAAATACAAGAACTTTTCGTGGTTCTTGTCAATTTTTGTTGGTTTTCATCCAATCAACTTATTTCAGTCAGCCAGATCTTTCTTCTTGAAAGCAAAAACATTTTATCTTCAAATACAAGAACTTTTCGTGGTTTTGTTGATTTTCAGCAAGTGAACATATTTCAGCGAGGGAGAAGTTTTTTCTTTAATAGCGTCAGATTTTATCTTAAAATACAAGAACATTTCGTGGTTCTTGTCAATTTTTGTTGGTTTTCATCCAATCAACTTATTTCAGTCAGCTGGATCTTTCTTCTTCAAAGCAAAAAGATTTTATCTTCAAATACAAGAACTTTTCGTGGTTTTGTTGATTTTCAGCAAATGAACATATTTCAGCGAGCAAGAAGTTTTTTCTTTAAAAGCGTAAGATTTTATCTTAAAATACAAGAACTTTTCGTGGTTCTTGTCAATTTTTGTTGGTTTTCATCTTATGAGCTTAGTTCAGTCAGCGAGATCCTTCTTCTTCAAAGCAAAAAGATTTTATCTTCAAATACAAGAACTTTTCGTGGTTTTGTTGATTTTCAGCAAATGAACATATTTCAGCGAGCGAGAAGTTTTTTCTTTAAAAGCGTCAGATTTTATCTTAAAATACAAGAACTTTTCGTGGTTCTTGTCAATTTTTGTTGGTTTTCATCTTATGAACTTATTTCAGTCAGCTTGATCTTTCTTCTTCAAAGCAAAAACATTTTATCTTCAAATACAAGAACTTTTCGTGGTTTTGTTGATTTTCAGCAAATGAACATATTTCAGCGAGGGAGAAGTTTTATCTTCAATCGCGTCAGATTTTATCTTAAAATACAAGAACTTTTCGTGGTTTTTGTCAATTTTTGTTGGTTTTCATCCAATGAACTTATTTCAGTCAGCAAGATCTTTCTTCTTCAATGCAAAAAGATTTTATCTTCAAATACAAGAACTTTTCGTGGTTTTGTTGATTTTCAGCAAATGAACATATTTCAGCGAGCGAGAAGTTTTTTCTTTAATAGCGTCAGATTTTATCCTAAAATACAAGAACTTTTCGTGGTTCTTGTCAATTTTTGTTGGTTTTCATTCAATCAACTTATTTCAGTCAGCTAGATCTTTCTTCTTGAAAGCAAAAAGATTTTATCTTCAAATACAAGAACTTTTCGTGGTTTTGTTGATTTTCAGCAAATGAACATATTTCAGCGAGCGAGAAGTTTTTTCTTTAAAAGCGTCAGATTTTATCTTAAAATACAAGAACTTTTCGTGGTTCTTGTCAATTTTTGTTGGTTTTCATCTTATAAACTTATTTCAGTCAGCTTGATCTTTCTTCTTCAAAGCAAAAAGATTGTATCTTCAAATACAAGAAATTTTCGTGGTTTTGTTGATTTTCAGCAAATGAACATATTTCAGCGAGGGAGAAGTTTTTTCTTTAATAGCGTCAGATTTTATCTTAAAATACAAGAAGTTTTCGTGGTTCTTGTCAATTTTTGTTGGTTTTCATTCAATCAACTTATTTCAGTCAGCTGGATCTTTCTTCTTGAAAGCAAAAAGATTTTATCTTCAAATACAAGAACTTTTCGTGGTTTTGTTGATTTTCAGCAAATGAACATATTTCAGCGAGCGAGAAGTTTTTTCTTTAAAAGCGTCAGATTTTATCTTAAAATACAAGAACTTTTCGTGGTTCTTGTCAATTTTTGTTGGTTTTCATCTTATAAACTTATTTCAGTCAGCTTGATCTTTCTTCTTCAAAGCAAAAAGATTGTATCTTCAAATATAAGAAATTTTCGTGGTTTTGTTGATTTTCAGCAAATGAACATATTTCAGCGAGCGAGAAGTTTTTTCTTTAATAGCGTCAGATTTTATCCTAAAATACAAGAACTTTTCGTGGTTCTTGTCAATTTTTGTTGGTTTTCATTCAATCAACTTATTTCAGTCAGCTAGATCTTTCTTCTTGAAAGCAAAAAGATTTTATCTTCAAATACAAGAACTTTTCGTGGTTTTGTTGATTTTCAGCAAATGAACATATTTCAGCGAGCTAGAAGTTTTTTCTTTAATAGCGTAAGATTTTATCTTAAAATACAAGAACTTTTCGTGGTTCTTGTCAATTTTTGTTGGTTTTCATCCAATGAACTTATTTCAGTCAGCTGGATCTTTCTTCTTCAAAGCAAAAAGATTTTATCTTCAAATACAAGAACTTTTCGTGGTTTTGTTGATTTTCAGCAAGTGAACATATTTCAGCGAGGGAGAAGTTTTTTCTTTAATAGCGTCAGATTTTATCTTGAAATACAAGAACATTTCGTGGTTCTTGTCAATTTTTGTTGGTTTTCATCTTATGAGCTTAGTTCAGTCAGCGAGATCCTTCTTCTTCAAAGCAAAAAGATTTTATCTTCAAATACAAGAACATTTCGTGGTTTTGTTGATTTTCAGCAAATGAACATATTTCAGCGAGCGAGAAGTTTTTTCTTTAAAAGCGTCAGATTTTATCTCAAAATACAAGAAGTTTTCGTGGTTCTTGTCAATTTTTGTTGGTTTTCATCCAATGAACTTATTTCAGTCAGCAAGATCTTCCTTCTTCAAAGCAAAAAGATTTTATCTTCAAATACATGAACTTTTCGTGGTTTTGTTGATTTTCAGCAAATGAACATATTTCAGCGAGGGAGAAGTTTTTTCTTTAAAAGCGTCAGATTTTATCTTAAAATACAAGAAATTTTCGTGGTTCTTGTCAATTTTTGTTGGTTTTCATCGAATGAACTTATTTCAGTCAGCAAGATCTTTCTTCTTCAAAGCAAAAAGATTTAATCTTCAAATAGAAGAACTTTTCGTGGTTTTGTTGATTTTCAGCAAATGAACATATTTCAGCGAGGGAGAAGTTTTTTCTTCAATAGCGTCAGATTTTATCTTAAAATACAAGAACTTTTCGTGGTTCTTGTCAATTTTTGTTGGTTTTCATCTTATGAACTTATTTCAGTCAGCTTGATCTTTCTTCTTCAAAGCAAAAAGATTGTATCTTCAAATACAAGAAATTTTCGTGGTTTTGTTGATTTTCAGCAAATGAACATATTTCAGCGAGCGAGAAGTTTTTTCTTTAATCGCGTCAGATTTTATCCTAAAATACAAGAACTTTTCGTGGTTCTTGTCAATTTTTGTTGGTTTTCATTCAATCAACTTATTTCAGTCAGCTGGATCTTTCTTCTTGAAAGCAAAAAGATTTTATCTTCAAATACAAGAACTTTTCGTGGTTTTGTTGATTTTCAGCAAATGAACATATTTCAGCGAGCTAGAAGTTTTTTCTTTAATAGCGTAAGATTTTATCTTCAAATACAAGAACTTTTCGTGGTTTTGTTGATTTTCAGCAAATGAACATATTTCAGCGAGCGAGAAGTTTTTTCTTTAATAGCGTCAGATTTTATCCTAAAATACAAGAACTTTTCGTGGTTCTTGTCAATTTTTGTTGGTTTTCATCCAATCAACTTATTTCAGTCAGCCAGATCTTTCTTCTTGAAAGCAAAAAGATTTTATCTTCAAATACAAGAACTTTTCGTGGTTTTGTTGATTTTCAGCAAATGAACATATTTCAGCGAGCCAGAAGTTTTTTCTTTAATAGCGTAAGATTTTATCTTCAAATACAAGAACTTTTCGTGGTTTTGTTGATTTTCAGCAAATGAACATATTTCAGCGAGCGAGAAGTTTTTTCTTTAATAGCGTCAGATTTTATCCTAAAATACAAGAACTTTTCGTGGTTCTTGTCAATTTTTGTTGGTTTTCATCTTATGAACTTATTTCAGTCAGCTTGATCTTTCTTCTTCAAAGCAAAAAGATTGTATCTTCAAATACAAGAACTTTTCGTGGTTTTGTTGATTTTCAGCAAATGAACATATTTCAGCGAGCGAGAAGTTTTTTCTTTAATAGCGTCAGATTTTATCCTACAATACAAGAACTTTTCGTGGTTCTTGTCAATTTTTGTTGGTTTTCATCCAATCAACTTATTTCAGTCAGCCAGATCTTTCTTCTTGAAAGCAAAAACATTTTATCTTCAAATACAAGAACTTTTCGTGGTTTTGTTGATTTTCAGCAAATGAACATATTTCAGCGAGCGAGAAGTTTTTTCTTTAATAGCGTCAGATTTTATCCTAAAATACAAGAACTTTTCGTGGTTCTTGTCAATTTTTGTTGGTTTTCATTCAATCAACTTATTTCAGTCAGCTAGATCTTTCTTCTTGAAAGCAAAAAGATTTTATCTTCAAATACAAGAACTTTTCGTGGTTTTGTTGATTTTCAGCAAATGAACATATTTCAGCGAGCTAGAAGTTTTTTCTTTAATAGCGTAAGATTTTATCTTCAAATACAAGAACTTTTCGTGGTTTTGTTGATTTTCAGCAAATGAACATATTTCAGCGAGCGAGAAGTTTTTTCTTTAATAGCGTCAGATTTTATCCTAAAATACAAGAACTTTTCGTGGTTCTTGTCAATTTTTGTTGGTTTTCATCCAATCAACTTATTTCAGTCAGCCAGATCTTTCTTCTTGAAAGCAAAAACATTTTATCTTCAAATACAAGAACTTTTCGTGGTTTTGTTGATTTTCAGCAAATGAACATATTTCAGCGAGCGAGAAGTTTTTTCTTTAAAAGCATCAGATTTTATCTTAAAATACAAGAAGTTTTCGTGGTTCTTGTCAATATTTGTTGGTTTTCATCCAATGAACTTATTTCAGTCAGCTGGATCTTTCTTCTTCAAAGCAAAAAGATTTTATCTTCAAATACAAGAACTTTTCGTGGTTTTGTTGATTTTCAGCAAATGAACATATTTCAGCGAGCTAGAAGTTTTTTCTTTAATAGCGTAAGATTTTATCTTCAAATACAAGAACTTTTCGTGGTTTTGTTGATTTTCAGCAAATGAACATATTTCAGCGAGCGAGAAGTTTTTTCTTTAATAGCGTCAGATTTTATCCTAAAATACAAGAACGTTTCGTGGTTCTTGTCAATTTTTGTTGGTTTTCATTCAATCAACTTATTTCAGTCAGCTAGATCTTTCTTCTTCAAAGCAAAAAGATTTTATCTTCAAATACAAGAACTTTTCGTGGTTTTGTTGATTTTCAGCAAATGAACATATTTCAGCGAGCGAGAAGTTTTTTCTTTCATAGCGTCAGATTTTATCCTAAAATACAAGAACTTTTCGTGGTTCTTGTCAATTTTTGTTGGTTTTCATCTTATGAGCTTAGTTCAGTCAGCGAGATCCTTCTTCTTCAAAGCAAAAAGATTTTATCTTCAAATACAAGAACTTTTCGTGGTTTTGTTGATTTTCAGCAAATGAACATATTTCAGCGAGCGAGAAGTTTTTTCTTTAAAAGCGTCAGATTTTATCTTAAAATACAAGAACTTTTCGTGGTTCTTGTCAATTTTTGTTGGTTTTCATCCAATGAACTTATTTCAGTCAGCAAGATCTTTCTTCTTCAAAGCAAAAAGATTTAATCTTCAAACAGAAGAACTTTTCGTGGTTTTGTTGATTTTCAGCAAATGAACATATTTCAGCGAGCGAGAAGTTTTTTCTTTGATAGTGTAAGATTTTATCTTAAAATACAAGAACTTTTCGTGGTTCTTGTCAATTTTTGTTGGTTTTCATTCAATCAACTTATTTCAGTCAGCTAGATCTTTCTTCTTGAAAGCAAAAAGATTTTATCTTCAAATACAAGAACTTTTCGTGGTTTTGTTGATTTTCAGCAAATGAACATATTTCAGCGAGCTAGAAGTTTTTTCTTTAATAGCGTAAGATTTTATCTTAAAATACAAGAACTTTTCGTGGTTCTTGTCAATTTTTGTTGGTTTTCATCCAATGAACTTATTTCAGTCAGCTGGATCTTTCTTCTTCAAAGCAAAAAGATTTTATCTTCAAATACAAGAACTTTTCGTGGTTTTGTTGATTTTCAGCAAGTGAACATATTTCAGCGAGGGAGAAGTTTTTTCTTTAATAGCGTCAGATTTTATCTTGAAATACAAGAACATTTCGTGGTTCTTGTCAATTTTTGTTGGTTTTCATCTTATGAGCTTAGTTCAGTCAGCGAGATCCTTCTTCTTCAAAGCAAAAAGATTTTATCTTCAAATACAAGAACATTTCGTGGTTTTGTTGATTTTCAGCAAATGAACATATTTCAGCGAGCGAGAAGTTTTTTCTTTAAAAGCGTCAGATTTTATCTCAAAATACAAGAAGTTTTCGTGGTTCTTGTCAATTTTTGTTGGTTTTCATCCAATGAACTTATTTCAGTCAGCAAGATCTTCCTTCTTCAAAGCAAAAAGATTTTATCTTCAAATACATGAACTTTTCGTGGTTTTGTTGATTTTCAGCAAATGAACATATTTCAGCGAGGGAGAAGTTTTTTCTTTAAAAGCGTCAGATTTTATCTTAAAATACAAGAAATTTTCGTGGTTCTTGTCAATTTTTGTTGGTTTTCATCGAATGAACTTATTTCAGTCAGCAAGATCTTTCTTCTTCAAAGCAAAAAGATTTAATCTTCAAATAGAAGAACTTTTCGTGGTTTTGTTGATTTTCAGCAAATGAACATATTTCAGCGAGGGAGAAGTTTTTTCTTCAATAGCGTCAGATTTTATCTTAAAATACAAGAACTTTTCGTGGTTCTTGTCAATTTTTGTTGGTTTTCATCTTATGAACTTATTTCAGTCAGCTTGATCTTTCTTCTTCAAAGCAAAAAGATTGTATCTTCAAATACAAGAAATTTTCGTGGTTTTGTTGATTTTCAGCAAATGAACATATTTCAGCGAGCGAGAAGTTTTTTCTTTAATCGCGTCAGATTTTATCCTAAAATACAAGAACTTTTCGTGGTTCTTGTCAATTTTTGTTGGTTTTCATTCAATCAACTTATTTCAGTCAGCTGGATCTTTCTTCTTGAAAGCAAAAAGATTTTATCTTCAAATACAAGAACTTTTCGTGGTTTTGTTGATTTTCAGCAAATGAACATATTTCAGCGAGCTAGAAGTTTTTTCTTTAATAGCGTAAGATTTTATCTTCAAATACAAGAACTTTTCGTGGTTTTGTTGATTTTCAGCAAATGAACATATTTCAGCGAGCGAGAAGTTTTTTCTTTAATAGCGTCAGATTTTATCCTAAAATACAAGAACTTTTCGTGGTTCTTGTCAATTTTTGTTGGTTTTCATCCAATCAACTTATTTCAGTCAGCCAGATCTTTCTTCTTGAAAGCAAAAAGATTTTATCTTCAAATACAAGAACTTTTCGTGGTTTTGTTGATTTTCAGCAAATGAACATATTTCAGCGAGCGAGAAGTTTTTTCTTTAATAGCGTAAGATTTTATCTTCAAATACAAGAACTTTTCGTGGTTTTGTTGATTTTCAGCAAATGAACATATTTCAGCGAGCGAGAAGTTTTTTCTTTAATAGCGTCAGATTTTATCCTAAAATACAAGAACTTTTCGTGGTTCTTGTCAATTTTTGTTGGTTTTCATCCAATCAACTTATTTCAGTCAGCCAGATCTTTCTTCTTGAAAGCAAAAACATTTTATCTTCAAATACAAGAACTTTTCGTGGTTTTGTTGATTTTCAGCAAATGAACATATTTCAGCGAGTGAGAAGTTTTTTCTTTAATAGCGTCAGATTTTATCCTAAAATACAAGAACTTTTCGTGGTTCTTGTCAATTTTTGTTGGTTTTCATTCAATCAACTTATTTCAGTCAGCTAGATCTTTCTTCTTGAAAGCAAAAAGATTTTATCTTCAAATACAAGAACTTTTCGTGGTTTTGTTGATTTTCAGCAAATGAACATATTTCAGCGAGCTAGAAGTTTTTTCTTTAATAGCGTAAGATTTTATCTTCAAATACAAGAACTTTTCGTGGTTTTGTTGATTTTCAGCAAATGAACATATTTCAGCGAGCGAGAAGTTTTTTCTTAAAAAGCATCAGATTTTATCTTAAAATACAAGAAGTTTTCGTGGTTCTTGTCAATTTTTGTTGGTTTTCATCCAATGAACTTATTTCAGTCAGCTGGATCTTTCTTCTTCAAAGCAAAAAGATTTTATCTTCAAATACAAGAACTTTTCGTGGTTTTGTTGATTTTCAGCAAATGAACATATTTCAGCGAGCTAGAAGTTTTTTCTTTAATAGCGTAAGATTTTATCTTCAAATACAAGAACTTTTCGTGGTTTTGTTGATTTTCAGCAAATGAACATATTTCAGCGAGCGAGAAGTTTTTTCTTTAATAGCGTCAGATTTTATCCTAAAATACAAGAACGTTTCGTGGTTCTTGTCAATTTTTGTTGGTTTTCATTCAATCAACTTATTTCAGTCAGCTAGATCTTTCTTCTTCAAAGCAAAAAGATTTTATCTTCAAATACAAGAACTTTTCGTGGTTTTGTTGATTTTCAGCAAATGAACATATTTCAGCGAGCGAGAAGTTTTTTCTTTCATAGCGTCAGATTTTATCCTAAAATACAAGAACTTTTCGTGGTTCTTGTCAATTTTTGTTGGTTTTCATCTTATGAGCTTAGTTCAGTCAGCGAGATCCTTCTTCTTCAAAGCAAAAAGATTTTATCTTCAAATACAAGAACTTTTCGTGGTTTTGTTGATTTTCAGCAAATGAACATATTTCAGCGAGCGAGAAGTTTTTTCTTTAAAAGCGTCAGATTTTATCTTAAAATACAAGAACTTTTCGTGGTTCTTGTCAATTTTTGTTGGTTTTCATCCAATGAACTTATTTCAGTCAGCAAGATCTTCCTTCTTCAAAGCAAAAAGATTTTATCTTCAAATACATGAACTTTTCGTGGTTTTGTTGATTTTCAGCAAATGAACATATTTCAGCGAGCTAGAAGTTTTTTCTTTAATAGCGTAAGATTTTATCTTAAAATACAAGAACTTTTCGTGGTTCTTGTCAATTTTTGTTGGTTTTCATTCAATCAACTTATTTCAGTCAGCTAGATCTTTCTTCTTGAAAGCAAAAAGATTTTATCTTCAAATACAAGAACTTTTCGTGGTTTTGTTGATTTTCAGCAAATGAACATATTTCAGCGAGCGAGAAGTTTTTTCTTAAAAAGCATCAGATTTTATCTTAAAATACAAGAAGTTTTCGTGGTTCTTGTCAATTTTTGTTGGTTTTCATCCAATGAACTTATTTCAGTCAGCTGGATCTTTCTTCTTCAAAGCAAAAAGATTTTATCTTCAAATACAAGAACTTTTCGTGGTTTTGTTGATTTTCAGCAAATGAACATATTTCAGCGAGCTAGAAGTTTTTTCTTTAATAGCGTAAGATTTTATCTTCAAATACAAGAACGTTTCGTGGTTTTGTTGATTTTCAGCAAATGAACATATTTCAGCGAGCGAGAAGTTTTTTCTTTAATAGCGTCAGATTTTATCCTAAAATACAAGAACTTTTCGTGATTCTTGTCAATTTTTGTTGGTTTTCATTCAATCAACTTATTTCAGTCAGCTAGATCTTTCTTCTTCAAAGCAAAAAGATTTTATCTTCAAATCCAAGAACTTTTCGTGGTTTTGTTGATTTTCAGCAAATGAACATATTTCAGCGAGCGAGAAGTTTTTTCTTTAATAGCGTCAGATTTTATCCTAAAATACAAGAACTTTTCGTGGTTCTTGTCAATTTTTGTTGGTTTTCATCTTATGAGCTTAGTTCAGTCAGCGAGATCCTTCTTCTTCAAAGCAAAAAGATTTTATCTTCAAATACAAGAACTTTTCGTGGTTTTGTTGATTTTCAGCAAATGAACATATTTCAGCGAGCGAGAAGTTTTTTCTTTAAAAGCGTCAGATTTTATCTTAAAATACAAGAACTTTTCGTGGTTCTTGTCAATTTTTGTTGGTTTTCATCCAATGAACTTATTTCAGTCAGCAAGATCTTCCTTCTTCAAAGCAAAAAGATTTTATCTTCAAATACATGAACTTTTCGTGGTTTTGTTGATTTTCAGCAAATGAACATATTTCAGCGAGCTAGAAGTTTTTTCTTTAATAGCGTAAGATTTTATCTTAAAATACAAGAACTTTTCGTGGTTCTTGTCAATTTTTGTTGGTTTTCATTCAATCAACTTATTTCAGTCAGCTAGATCTTTCTTCTTGAAAGCAAAAAGATTTTATCTTCAAATACAAGAACTTTTCGTGGTTTTGTTGATTTTCAGCAAATGAACATATTTCAGCGAGCTAGAAGTTTTTTCTTTAATAGCGTAAGATTTTATCTTCAAATACAAGAACTTTTCGTGGTTTTGTTGATTTTCAGCAAATGAACATATTTCAGCGAGCGAGAAGTTTTTTCTTTAATAGCGTCAGATTTTATCCTAAAATACAAGAACTTTTCGTGGTTCTTGTCAATTTTTGTTGGTTTTCATCCAATCAACTTATTTCAGTCAGCCAGATCTTTCTTCTTGAAAGCAAAAACATTTTATCTTCAAATACAAGAACTTTTCGTGGTTTTGTTGATTTTCAGCAAATGAACATATTTCAGCGAGCGAGAAGTTTTTTCTTTAATAGCGTCAGATTTTATCCTAAAATACAAGAACTTTTCGTGGTTCTTGTCAATTTTTGTTGGTTTTCATTCAATCAACTTATTTCAGTCAGCTAGATCTTTCTTCTTGAAAGCAAAAAGATTTTATCTTCAAATACAAGAACTTTTCGTGGTTTTGTTGATTTTCAGCAAATGAACATATTTCAGCGAGCTAGAAGTTTTTTCTTTAATAGCGCAAGATTTTATCTTAAAATACAAGAACTTTTCGTGGTTCTTGTCAATTTTTGTTGGTTTTCATTCAATCAACTTATTTCAGTCAGCGAGATCCTTCTTCTTCAAAGCAAAAAGATTTTATCTTCAAATACAAGAACTTTTCGTGGTTTTGTTGATTTTCAGCAAATGAACATATTTCAGCGAGCGAGAAGTTTTTTCTTCAATTGCGTCAGATTTTATCTTAAAATACAAGAACTTTTCGTGGTTCTTGTCAATTTTTGTTGGTTTTCATCCAATGAACTTATTTCAGTCAGCAAGATCTTTCTTCTTCAAAGCAAAAAGATTTAATCTTCAAATAGAAGAACTTTTCGTGGTTTTGTTGATTTTCAGCAAATGAACATATTTCAGCGAGCGAGAAGTTTTTTCTTTAATAGCGTAAGATTTTATCTTAAAATACAAGAACTTTTCGTGGTTCTTGTCAATTTTTGTTGGTTTTCATCTTCTGAGCTTATTTCAGTCAGCGAGATCCTTCTTCTTCAAAGCAAAAAGATTTTATCTTCAAATAGAAGAACTTTTCGTGGTTTTGTTGATTTTCAGCAATGAACATATTTCAGCGAGCGAGAAGTTTTTTCTTTAAAAGCGTCAGATTTTATCTTAAAATACAAGAACTTTTCGTGGTTCTTGTCAATTTTTGTTGGTTTTCATCTTATGAACTTATTTCAGTCAGCTTGATCTTTCTTCTTCAAAGCAAAAAGATTGTATCTTCAAATACAAGAAATTTTCGTGGTTTTGTTGATTTTCAGCAAATGAACATATTTCAGCGAGGGAGAAGTTTTTTCTTTAATAGCGTCAGATTTTATCTTAAAATACAAGAAGTTTTCGTGGTTCTTGTCAATTTTTGTTGGTTTTCATCCAATGAACTTATTTCAGTCAGCAAGATCTTTCTTCTTCAAAGCAAAAAGATTTTATCTTCAAATACAAGAACTTTTCGTGGTTTTGTTGATTTTCAGCAAATGAACATATTTCAGCGAGCGAGAAGTTTTTTCTTTAATAGCGTCAGATTTTATCCTAAAATACAAGAACTTTTCGTGGTTCTTGTCAATTTTTGTTGGTTTTCATTCAATCAACTTATTTCAGTCAGCTCGATCTTTCTTCTTCAAAGCAAAAAGATTTTATCTTCAAATACAAGAACTTTTCGTGGTTTTGTTGATTTTCAGCAAATTAACATATTTCAGCGAGCTGGAAGTTTTTTCTTTAATAGCGTAAGATTTTATCTTAAAATACAAGAACTTTTCGTGGTTCTTGTCAATTTTTGTTGGTTTTCATCCAATGAACTTATTTCAGTCAGCTAGATCTTTCTTCTTCAAAGCAAAAAGATTTTATCTTCAAATACAAGAACTTTTCGTGGTTTTGTTGATTTTCAGCAAATGAACATATTTCAGCGAGCGAGAAGTTTTTTCTTTAATAGCGTCAGATTTTATCCTAAAATACAAGAACTTTTCGTGGTTCTTGTCAATTTTTGTTGGTTTTCATCTTATGAGCTTAGTTCAGTCAGCGAGATCCTTCTTCTTCAAAGCAAAAAGATTTTATCTTCAAATACAAGAACTTTTCGTGGTTTTGTTGATTTTCAGCAAATGAACATATTTCAGCGAGCGAGAAGTTTTTTCTTTAAAAGCGTCAGATTTTATCTTAAAATACAAGAACTTTTCGTGGTTCTTGTCAATTTTTGTTGGTTTTCATTCAATCAACTTATTTCAGTCAGCGAGATCCTTCTTCTTGAAAGCAAAAAGATTTTATCTTCAAATACAAGAACTTTTCGTGGTTTTGTTGATTTTCAGCAAATGAACATATTTCAGCGAGCGAGAAGTTTTTTCTTTAAAAGCGTCAGATTTTATCTTAAAATACAAGAACTTTTCGTGGTTCTTGTCAATTTTTGTTGGTTTTCATCTTATGAACTTATTTCAGTCAGCTTGATCTTTCTTCTTCAAAGCAAAAAGATTGTATCTTCAAATACAAGAAATTTTCGTGGTTTTGTTGATTTTCAGCAAATGAACATATTTCAGCGAGCTAGAAGTTTTTTCTTTAATAGCGTCAGATTTTATCTTAAAATACAAGAACTTTTCGTGGTTCTTGTCAATTTTTGTTGGTTTTCATTCAATCAACTTATTTCAGTCAGCTAGATCTTTCTTCTTGAAAGCAAAAAGATTTTATCTTCAAATACAAGAACTTTTCGTGGTTTTGTTGATTTTCAGCAAATGAACATATTTCAGCGAGCTAGAAGTTTTTTCTTTAATAGCGTAAGATTTTATCTTCAAATACAAGAACTTTTCGTGGTTTTGTTGATTTTCAGCAAATGAACATATTTCAGCGAGCGAGAAGTTTTTTCTTTAATAGCGTCAGATTTTATCCTAAAATACAAGAACTTTTCGTGGTTCTTGTCAATTTTTGTTGGTTTTCATCCAATCAACTTATTTCAGTCAGCCAGATCTTTCTTCTTGAAAGCAAAAACATTTTATCTTCAAATACAAGAACTTTTCGTGGTTTTGTTGATTTTCAGCAAATGAACATATTTCAGCGAGCGAGAAGTTTTTTCTTTAATAGCGTCAGATTTTATCCTAAAATACAAGAACTTTTCGTGGTTCTTGTCAATTTTTGTTGGTTTTCATTCAATCAACTTATTTCAGTCAGCTAGATCTTTCTTCTTGAAAGCAAAAAGATTTTATCTTCAAATACAAGAACTTTTCGTGGTTTTGTTGATTTTCAGCAAATGAACATATTTCAGCGAGCTAGAAGTTTTTTCTTTAATAGCGTAAGATTTTATCTTAAAATACAAGAACTTTTCGTGGTTCTTGTCAATTTTTGTTGGTTTTCATTCAATCAACTTATTTCAGTCAGCGAGATCCTTCTTCTTCAAAGCAAAAAGATTTTATCTTCAAATACAAGAACTTTTCGTGATTTTGTTGATTTTCAGCAAATGAACATATTTCAGCGAGCGAGAAGTTTTTTCTTCAATTGCGTCAGATTTTATCTTAAAATACAAGAACTTTTCGTGGTTCTTGTCAATTTTTGTTGGTTTTCATCCAATGAACTTATTTCAGTCAGCAAGATCTTTCTTCTTCAAAGCAAAAAGATTTAATCTTCAAATAGAAGAACTTTTCGTGGTTTTGTTGATTTTCAGCAAATGAACATATTTCAGCGAGCGAGAAGTTTTTTCTTTAATAGCGTAAGATTTTATCTTAAAATACAAGAACTTTTCGTGGTTCTTGTCAATTTTTGTTGGTTTTCATCTTCTGAGCTTATTTCAGTCAGCGAGATCCTTCTTCTTCAAAGCAAAAAGATTTTATCTTCAAATACAAGAACTTTTCGTGGTTTTGTTGATTTTCAGCAAATGAACATATTTCAGCGAGCGAGAAGTTTTTTCTTTAAAAGCGTCAGATTTTATCTTAAAATACAAGAACTTTTCGTGGTTCTTGTCAATTTTTGTTGGTTTTCATCTTATGAACTTATTTCAGTCAGCTTGATCTTTCTTCTTCAAAGCAAAAAGATTGTATCTTCAAATACAAGAAATTTTGTGGTTTTGTTGATTTTCAGCAAATGAACATATTTCAGCGAGGGAGAAGTTTTTTCTTTAATAGCGTCAGATTTTATCTTAAAATACAAGAAGTTTTCGTGGTTCTTGTCAATTTTTGTTGGTTTTCATCCAATGAACTTATTTCAGTCAGCAAGATCTTTCTTCTTCAAAGCAAAAAGATTTTATCTTCAAATACAAGAACTTTTCGTGGTTTTGTTGATTTTCAGCAAATGAACATATTTCAGCGAGCGAGAAGTTTTTTCTTTAATAGCGTCAGATTTTATCCTAAAATACAAGAACTTTTCGTGGTTCTTGTCAATTTTTGTTGGTTTTCATTCAATCAACTTATTTCAGTCAGCTCGATCTTTCTTCTTCAAAGCAAAAAGATTTTATCTTCAAATACAAGAACTTTTCGTGGTTTTGTTGATTTTCAGCAAATTAACATATTTCAGCGAGCTGGAAGTTTTTTCTTTAATAGCGTAAGATTTTATCTTAAAATACAAGAACTTTTCGTGGTTCTTGTCAATTTTTGTTGGTTTTCATCCAATGAACTTATTTCAGTCAGCTAGATCTTTCTTCTTCAAAGCAAAAAGATTTTATCTTCAAATACAAGAACTTTTCGTGGTTTTGTTGATTTTCAGCAAATGAACATATTTCAGCGAGCGAGAAGTTTTTTCTTTAATAGCGTCAGATTTTATCCTAAAATACAAGAACTTTTCGTGGTTCTTGTCAATTTTTGTTGGTTTTCATCTTATGAGCTTAGTTCAGTCAGCGAGATCCTTCTTCTTGAAAGCAAAAAGATTTTATCTTCAAATACAAGAACTTTTCGTGGTTTTGTTGATTTTCAGCAAATGAACATATTGCAGCGAGCGAGAAGTTTTTTCTTTAAAAGCGTCAAATTTTATCTTAAAATACAAGAACTTTTCGTGGTTCTTGTCAATTTTTGTTGGTTTTCATCTTATGAACTTATTTCAGTCAGCTTGATCTTTCTTCTTCAAAGCAAAAAGATTGTATCTTCAAATACAAGAAATTTTCGTGGTTTTGTTGATTTTCAGCAAATGAACATATTTCAGCGAGCGAGAAGTTTTTTCTTTAATAGCGTCAGATTTTATCCTAAAATACAAGAACTTTTCGTGGTTCTTGTCAATTTTTGTTGGTTTTCATTCAATCAACTTATTTCAGTCAGCTAGATCTTTCTTCTTGAAAGCAAAAAGATTTTATCTTCAAATACAAGAACTTTTCGTGGTTTTGTTGATTTTCAGCAAATGAACATATTTCAGCGAGCTAGAAGTTTTTTCTTTAATAGCGTAAGATTTTATCTTAAAATACAAGAACTTTTCGTGGTTTTGTTGATTTTCAGCAAATGAACATATTTCAGCGAGCGAGAAGTTTTTTCTTTAATAGCGTCAGATTTTATCCTAAAATACAAGAACTTTTCGTGGTTCTTGTCAATTTTTGTTGGTTTTCATCCAATCAACTTATTTCAGTCAGCCAGATCTTTCTTCTTGAAAGCAAAAACATTTTATCTTCAAATACAAGAACTTTTCGTGGTTTTGTTGATTTTCAGCAAATGAACATATTTCAGCGAGCGAGAAGTTTTTTCTTTAATAGCGTCAGATTTTATCCTACAATACAAGAACTTTTCGTGGTTCTTGTCAATTTTTGTTGGTTTTCATTCAATCAACTTATTTCAGTCAGCTAGATCTTTCTTCTTGAAAGCAAAAAGATTTTATCTTCAAATACAAGAACTTTTCGTGGTTTTGTTGATTTTCAGCAAATGAACATATTTCAGCGAGCTAGAAGTTTTTTCTTTAATAGCGTAAGATTTTATCTTAAAATACAAGAACTTTTCGTGGTTCTTGTCAATTTTTGTTGGTTTTCATTCAATCAACTTATTTCAGTCAGCGAGATCCTTCTTCTTCAAAGCAAAAAGATTTTATCTTCAAATACAAGAACTTTTCGTGGTTTTGTTGATTTTCAGCAAATGAACATATTTCAGCGAGCGAGAAGTTTTTTCTTTAATAGCGTAAGATTTTATCTTAAAATACAAGAACTTTTCGTGGTTCTTGTCAATTTTTGTTGGTTTTCATCCAATGAACTTATTTCAGTCAGCTTGATCTTTCTTCTTCAAAGCAAAAAGATTTTATCTTCAAATACAAGAACTTTTCGTGGTTTTGTTGATTTTCAGCAAATGAACATATTTCAGCGAGGGAGAAGTTTTTTCTTCAATTGCGTCAGATTTTATCTTAAAATACAAGAACTTTTCGTGGTTCTTGTCAATTTTTGTTGGTTTTCATCCAATGAACTTATTTCAGTCAGCAAGATCTTTCTTCTTCAAAGCAAAAAGATTTAATCTTCAAATAGAAGAACTTTTCGTGGTTTTGTTGATTTTCAGCAAATGAACATATTTCAGCGAGCGAGAAGTTTTTTCTTTAATAGCGTAAGATTTTATCTTAAAATACAAGAACTTTTCGTGGTTCTTGTCAATTTTTGTTGGTTTTCATCTTCTGAGCTTATTTCAGTCAGCGAGATCCTTCTTCTTCAAAGCAAAAAGATTTTATCTTCAAATAGAAGAACTTTTCGTGGTTTTGTTGATTTTCAGCAAATGAACATATTTCAGCGAGCGAGAAGTTTTTTCTTTAAAAGCGTCAGATTTTATCTTAAAATACAAGAACTTTTCGTGGTTCTTGTCAATTTTTGTTGGTTTTCATCTTATGAACTTATTTCAGTCAGCTTGATCTTTCTTCTTCAAAGCAAAAAGATTGTATCTTCAAATACAAGAAATTTTCGTGGTTTTGTTGATTTTCAGCAAATGAACATATTTCAGCGAGGGAGAAGTTTTTTCTTTAATAGCGTCAGATTTTATCTTAAAATACAAGAAGTTTTCTTGGTTCTTGTCAATTTTTGTTGGTTTTCATCCAATGAACTTATTTCAGTCAGCAAGATCTTTCTTCTTCAAAGCAAAAAGATTTTATCTTCAAATACAAGAACTTTTCGTGGTTTTGTTGATTTTCAGCAAATGAACATATTTCAGCGAGCGAGAAGTTTTTTCTTTAATAGCGTCAGATTTTATCCTAAAATACAAGAACTTTTCGTGGTTCTTGTCAATTTTTGTTGGTTTTCATTCAATCAACTTATTTCAGTCAGCTAGATCTTTCTTCTTCAAAGCAAAAAGATTTTATCTTCAAATACAAGAACTTTTCGTGGTTTTGTTGATTTTCAGCAAATGAACATATTTCAGCGAGCTGGAAGTTTTTTCTTTAATAGCGTAAGATTTTATCTTAAAATACAAGAACTTTTCGTGGTTCTTGTCAATTTTTGTTGGTTTTCATCCAATGAACTTATTTCAGTCAGCTAGATCTTTCTTCTTCAAAGCAAAAAGATTTTATCTTCAAATACAAGAACTTTTCGTGGTTTTGTTGATTTTCAGCAAATGAACATATTTCAGCGAGCGAGAAGTTTTTTCTTTAATAGCGTCAGATTTTATCCTAAAATACAAGAACTTTTCGAGGTTCTTGTCAATTATTGTTGGTTTTCATCTTATGGGCTTCGTTCAGTCAGCGAGATCCTTCTTCTTCAAAGCAAAAAGATTTTATCTTCAAATACAAGAACTTTTCGTGGTTTTGTTGATTTTCAGCAAATGAACATATTTCAGCGAGCGAGAAGTTTTTTCTTTAAAAGCGTCAGATTTTATCTTAAAATACAAGAAGTTTTCGTGGTTCTTGTCAATTTTTGTTGGTTTTCATCCAATGAACTTATTTCAGTCAGCAAGATCTTTCTTCTTCAAAGCAAAAAGATTTAATCTTCAAATAGAAGAACTTTTCGTGGTTTTGTTGATTTTCAGCAAACGAACATATTTCAGCGAGCGAGAAGTTTTTTCTTTAATAGCGTAAGATGTTATCTTAAAATACAAGAACTTTTCGTGGTTCTTGTCAATTTTTGTTGGTTTTCATCCAATGAACTTATTTCAGTCAGCTTGATCTTTCTTCTTCAAAGCAAAAAGATTTTATCTTCAAATACAAGAACTTTTCGTGGTTTTGTTGATTTTCAGCAAATGAACATATTTCAGCGAGCTGGAAGTTTTTTCTTTAATACCGTCAGATTTTATCCTAAAATACAAGAACTTTTCGTGGTTCTTGTCAATTTTTGTTGGTTTTCATCCAATGAACTTATTTCAGTCAGCAAGATCTTTCTTCTTCAAAGCAAAAAGATTTAATCTTCAAATAGAAGAACTTTTCGTGGTTTTGTTGATTTTCAGCAAATGAACATATTTCAGCGAGCGAGAAGTTTTTTCTTTAATAGCGTAAGATTTTATCTTAAAATACAAGAACTTTTCGTGGTTCTTGTCAATTTTTGTTGGTTTTCATCTTCTGAGCTTATTTCAGTCAGCGAGATCCTTCTTCTTCAAAGCAAAAAGATTTTATCTTCAAATAGAAGAACTTTTCGTGGTTTTGTTGATTTTCAGCAAATGAACATATTTCAGCGAGCGAGAAGTTTTTTCTTTAAAAGCGTCAGATTTTATCTTAAAATACAAGAACTTTTCGTGGTTCTTGTCAATTTTTGTTGGTTTTCATCTTATGAACTTATTTCAGTCAGCTTGATCTTTCTTCTTCAAAGCAAAAAGATTGTATCTTCAAATACAAGAAATTTTCGTGGTTTTGTTGATTTTCAGCAAATGAACATATTTCAGCGAGGGAGAAGTTTTTTCTTTAATAGCGTCAGATTTTATCTTAAAATACAAGAAGTTTTCTTGGTTCTTGTCAATTTTTGTTGGTTTTCATCCAATGAACTTATTTCAGTCAGCAAGATCTTTCTTCTTCAAAGCAAAAAGATTTTATCTTCAAATACAAGAACTTTTCGTGGTTTTGTTGATTTTCAGCAAATGAACATATTTCAGCGAGCGAGAAGTTTTTTCTTTAATAGCGTCAGATTTTATCCTAAAATACAAGAACTTTTCGTGGTTCTTGTCAATTTTTGTTGGTTTTCATTCAATCAACTTATTTCAGTCAGCTAGATCTTTCTTCTTCAAAGCAAAAAGATTTTATCTTCAAATACAAGAACTTTTCGTGGTTTTGTTGATTTTCAGCAAATGAACATATTTCAGCGAGCTGGAAGTTTTTTCTTTAATAGCGTAAGATTTTATCTTAAAATACAAGAACTTTTCGTGGTTCTTGTCAATTTTTGTTGGTTTTCATCCAATGAACTTATTTCAGTCAGCTTGATCTTTCTTCTTCAAAGCAAAAAGATTTTATCTTCAAATACAAGAACTTTTCGTGGTTTTGTTGATTTTCAGCAAATGAACATATTTCAGCGAGCGAGAAGTTTTTTCTTTAATAGCGTCAGATTTTATCCTAAAATACAAGAACTTTTCGTGGTTCTTGTCAATTATTGTTGGTTTTCATCTTATGGGCTTCGTTCAGTCAGCGAGATCCTTCTTCTTCAAAGCAAAAAGATTTTATCTTCAAATACAAGAACTTTTCGTGGTTTTGTTGATTTTCAGCAAATGAACATATTTCAGTGAGCTGGAAGTTTTTTCTTTAATAGCGTAAGATTTTATCTTAAAATACAAGAACTTTTCGTGGTTCTTGTCAATTTTTGTTGGTTTTCATCCAATGAACTTATTTCAGTCAGCAAGATCTTTCTTCTTCAAAGCAAAAAGATTTAATCTTCAAATAGAAGAACTTTTCGTGGTTTTGTTGATTTTCAGCAAACGAACATATTTCAGCGAGGGAGAAGTTTTTTCTTTAATAGCGTAAGATGTTATCTTAAAATACAAGAACTTTTCGTGGTTCTTGTCAATTTTTGTTGGTTTTCATCCAATGAACTTATTTCAGTCAGCTTGATCTTTCTTCTTCAAAGCAAAAAGATTTTATCTTCAAATACAAGAACTTTTCGTGGTTTTGTTGATTTTCAGCAAATGAACATATTTCAGCGAGCGAGAAGTTTTTTCTTCAATTGCGTCAGAATTTATCTTAAAATACAAGAACTTTTCGTGGTTCTTGTCAATTTTTGTTGGTTTTCATCCAATGAACTTATTTCAGTCAGCAAGATCTTTCTTCTTCAAAGCAAAAAGATTTAATCTTCAAATAGAAGAACTTTTCGTGGTTTTGTTGATTTTCAGCAAATGAACATATTTCAGCGAGCGAGAAGTTTTTTCTTTAATAGCGTAAGATTTTATCTTAAAATACAAGAACTTTTCGTGGTTCTTGTCAATTTTTGTTGGTTTTCATCTTCTGAGCTTATTTCAGTCAGCGAGATCCTTCTTCTTCAAAGCAAAAAGATTTTATCTTCAAATACAAGAACTTTTCGTGGTTTTGTTGATTTTCAGCAAATGAACATATTTCAGCGAGGGAGAAGTTTTTTCTTCAATTGCGTCAGATTTTATCTTAAAATACATGAACTTTTCGTGGTTCTTGTCAATTTTTGTTGGTTTTCATCCAATGAACTTAGTCAGCAAGATCTTTCTTCTTCAAAGCAAAAAGATTTAATCTTCAAATAGAAGAACTTTTCGTGGTTTTGTTGATTTTCAGCAAATGAACATATTTCAGCGAGCGAGAAGTTTTTTCTTTAATAGCGTAAGATTTTATCTTAAAATACAAGAACTTTTCGTGGTTCTTGTCAATTTTTGTTGGTTTTCATCTTCTGAGCTTATTTCAGTCAGCGAGATCCTTCTTCTTCAAAGCAAAAAGATTTTATCTTCAAATACAAGAACTTTTCGTGGTTTTGTTGATTTTCAGCAAATGAACATATTTCAGCGAGCGAGAAGTTTTTTCTTTAAAAGCGTCAGATTTTATCTTAAAATACAAGAACTTTTCGTGGTTCTTGTCAATTTTTGTTGGTTTTCATCTTATGAACTTATTTCAGTCAGCTTGATCTTTCTTCTTCAAAGCAAAAAGATTGTATCTTCAAATACAAGAAATTTTCGTGGTTTTGTTGATTTTCAGCAAATGAACATATTTCAGCGAGGGAGAAGTTTTTTCTTTAATAGCGTCAGATTTTATCTTAAAATACAAGAAGTTTTCGTGGTTCTTGTCAATTTTTGTTGGTTTTCATCCAATGAACTTATTTCAGTCAGCAAGATCTTTCTTCTTCAAAGCAAAAAGATTTTATCTTCAAATACAAGAACTTTTCGTGGTTTTGTTGATTTTCAGCAAATGAACATATTTCAGCGAGCTGGAAGTTTTTTCTTTAATACCGTCAGATTTTATCCTAAAATACAAGAACTTTTCGTGGTTCTTGTCAATTTTTGTTGGTTTTCATCCAATGAACTTATTTCAGTCAGCAAGATCTTTCTTCTTCAAAGCAAAAAGATTTAATCTTCAAATAGAAGAACTTTTCGTGGTTTTGTTGATTTTCAGCAAATGAACATATTTCAGCGAGCGAGAAGTTTTTTCTTTAATAGCGTAAGATTTTATCTTAAAATACAAGAACTTTTCGTGGTTCTTGTCAATTTTTGTTGGTTTTCATCTTCTGAGCTTATTTCAGTCAGCGAGATCCTTCTTCTTCAAAGCAAAAAGATTTTATCTTCAAATAGAAGAACTTTTCGTGGTTTTGTTGATTTTCAGCAAATGAACATATTTCAGCGAGCGAGAAGTTTTTTCTTTAAAAGCGTCAGATTTTATCTTAAAATACAAGAACTTTTCGTGGTTCTTGTCAATTTTTGTTGGTTTTCATCTTATGAACTTATTTCAGTCAGCTTGATCTTTCTTCTTCAAAGCAAAAAGATTGTATCTTCAAATACAAGAAATTTTCGTGGTTTTGTTGATTTTCAGCAAATGAACATATTTCAGCGAGGGAGAAGTTTTTTCTTTAATAGCGTCAGATTTTATCTTAAAATACAAGAAGTTTTCTTGGTTCTTGTCAATTTTTGTTGGTTTTCATCCAATGAACTTATTTCAGTCAGCAAGATCTTTCTTCTTCAAAGCAAAAAGATTTTATCTTCAAATACAAGAACTTTTCGTGGTTTTGTTGATTTTCAGCAAATGAACATATTTCAGCGAGCGAGAAGTTTTTTCTTTAATAGCGTCAGATTTTATCCTAAAATACAAGAACTTTTCGTGGTTCTTGTCAATTTTTGTTGGTTTTCATTCAATCAACTTATTTCAGTCAGCTAGATCTTTCTTCTTCAAAGCAAAAAGATTTTATCTTCAAATACAAGAACTTTTCGTGGTTTTGTTGATTTTCAGCAAATGAACATATTTCAGCGAGCTGGAAGTTTTTTCTTTAATAGCGTAAGATTTTATCTTAAAATACAAGAACTTTTCGTGGTTCTTGTCAATTTTTGTTGGTTTTCATCCAATGAACTTATTTCAGTCAGCTAGATCTTTCTTCTTCAAAGCAAAAAGATTTTATCTTCAAATACAAGAACTTTTCGTGGTTTTGTTGATTTTCAGCAAATGAACATATTTCAGCGAGCGAGAAGTTTTTTTTTTAATAGCGTCAGATTTTATCCTAAAATACAAGAACTTTTCGTGGTTCTTGTCAATTATTGTTGGTTTTCATCTTATGGGCTTCGTTCAGTCAGCGAGATCCTTCTTCTTCAAAGCAAAAAGATTTTATCTTCAAATACAAGAACTTTTCGTGGTTTTGTTGATTTTCAGCAAATGAACATATTTCAGCGAGCTGGAAGTTTTTTCTTTAATAGCGTAAGATTTTATCTTAAAATACAAGAACTTTTCGTGGTTCTTGTCAATTTTTGTTGGTTTTCATCCAATGAACTTATTTCAGTCAGCAAGATCTTTCTTCTTCAAAGCAAAAAGATTTAATCTTCAAATAGAAGAACTTTTCGTGGTTTTGTTGATTTTCAGCAAACGAACATATTTCAGCGAGGGAGAAGTTTTTTCTTTAATAGCGTAAGATGTTATCTTAAAATACAAGAACTTTTCGTGGTTCTTGTCAATTTTTGTTGGTTTTCATCCAATGAACTTATTTCAGTCAGCTTGATCTTTCCTCTTCAAAGCAAAAAGATTTTATCTTCAAATACAATAACTTTTCGTGGTTTTGTTGATTTTCAGCAAATGAACATATTTCAGCGAGCGAGAAGTTTTTTCTTCAATTGCGTCAGAATTTATCTTAAAATACAAGAACTTTTCGTGGTTCTTGTCAATTTTTGTTGGTTTTCATCCAATGAACTTATTTCAGTCAGCAAGATCTTTCTTCTTCAAAGCAAAAAGATTTAATCTTCAAATAGAAGAACTTTTCGTGGTTTTGTTGATTTTCAGCAAATGAACATATTTCAGCGAGCGAGAAGTTTTTTCTTTAATAGCGTAAGATTTTATCTTAAAATACAAGAACTTTTCGTGGTTCTTGTCAATTTTTGTTGGTTTTCATCTTCTGAGCTTATTTCAGTCAGCGAGATCCTTCTTCTTCAAAGCAAAAAGATTTTATCTTCAAATACAAGAACTTTTCGTGGTTTTGTTGATTTTCAGCAAATGAACATATTTCAGCGAGCGAGAAGTTTTTTCTTTAAAAGCGTCAGATTTTATCTTAAAATACAAGAACTTTTCGTGGTTCTTGTCAATTTTTGTTGGTTTTCATCCAATGAACTTATTTCAGTCAGCTTGATCTTTCTTCTTCAAAGCAAAAAGATTGTATCTTCAAATACAAGAAATTTTCGTGGTTTTGTTGATTTTCAGCAAATGAACATATTTCAGCGAGGGAGAAGTTTTTTCTTTAATAGCGTCAGATTTTATCTTAAAATACAAGAAGTTTTCGTGGTTCTTGTCAATTTTTGTTGGTTTTCATCCAATGAACTTATTTCAGTCAGCAAGATCTTTCTTCTTCAAAGCAAAAAGATTTTATCTTCAAATACAAGAACTTTTCGTGGTTTTGTTGATTTTCAGCAAATGAACATATTTCAGCGAGCGAGAAGTTTTTTCTTTAATAGCGTCAGATTTTATCTTAAAATACAAGAACTTTTCGTGGTTCTTGTCAATTTTTGTTGGTTTTCATCCAATGAACTTAGTCAGCAAGATCTTTCTTCTTCAAAGCAAAAAGATTTAATCTTCAAATAGAAGAACTTTTCGTGGTTTTGTTGATTTTCAGCAAATGAACATATTTCAGCGAGCGAGAAGTTTTTTCTTTAATAGCGTAAGATTTTATCTTAAAATACAAGAACTTTTCGTGGTTCTTGTCAATTTTTGTTGGTTTTCATCTTCTGAGCTTATTTCAGTCAGCGAGATCCTTCTTCTTCAAAGCAAAAAGATTTTATCTTCAAATACAAGAACTTTTCGTGGTTTTGTTGATTTTCAGCAAATGAACATATTTCAGCGAGCGAGAAGTTTTTTCTTTAAAAGCGTCAGATTTTATCTTAAAATACAAGAACTTTTCGTGGTTCTTGTCAATTTTTGTTGGTTTTCATCTTATGAACTTATTTCAGTCAGCTTGATCTTTCTTCTTCAAAGCAAAAAGATTGTATCTTCAAATACAAGAAATTTTCGTGGTTTTGTTGATTTTCAGCAAATGAACATATTTCAGCGAGGGAGAAGTTTTTTCTTTAATAGCGTCAGATTTTATCTTAAAATACAAGAAGTTTTCGTGGTTCTTGTCAATTTTTGTTGGTTTTCATCCAATGAACTTATTTCAGTCAGCAAGATCTTTCTTCTTCAAAGCAAAAAGATTTTATCTTCAAATACAAGAACTTTTCGTGGTTTTGTTGATTTTCAGCAAATGAACATATTTCAGCGAGCTGGAAGTTTTTTCTTTAATACCGTCAGATTTTATCCTAAAATACAAGAACTTTTCGTGGTTCTTGTCAATTTTTGTTGGTTTTCATCCAATGAACTTATTTCAGTGAGCAAGATCTTTCTTCTTCAAAGCAAAAAGATTTAATCTTCAAATAGAAGAACTTTTCGTGGTTTTGTTGATTTTCAGCAAATGAACATATTTCAGCGAGCGAGAAGTTTTTTCTTTAATAGCGTAAGATTTTATCTTAAAATACAAGAACTTTTCGTGGTTCTTGTCAATTTTTGTTGGTTTTCATCTTCTGAGCTTATTTCAGTCAGCGAGATCCTTCTTCTTCAAAGCAAAAAGATTTTATCTTCAAATAGAAGAACTTTTCGTGGTTTTGTTGATTTTCAGCAAATGAACATATTTCAGCGAGCGAGAAGTTTTTTCTTTAAAAGCGTCAGATTTTATCTTAAAATACAAGAACTTTTCGTGGTTCTTGTCAATTTTTGTTGGTTTTCATCTTATGAACTTATTTCAGTCAGCTTGATCTTTCTTCTTCAAAGCAAAAAGATTGTATCTTCAAATACAAGAAATTTTCGTGGTTTTGTTGATTTTCAGCAAATGAACATATTTCAGCGAGGGAGAAGTTTTTTCTTTAATAGCGTCAGATTTTATCTTAAAATACAAGAAGTTTTCTTGGTTCTTGTCAATTTTTGTTGGTTTTCATCCAATGAACTTATTTCAGTCAGCAAGATCTTTCTTCTTCAAAGCAAAAAGATTTTATCTTCAAATACAAGAACTTTTCGTGGTTTTGTTGATTTTCAGCAAATGAACATATTTCAGCGAGCGAGAAGTTTTTTCTTTAATAGCGTCAGATTTTATCCTAAAATACAAGAACTTTTCGTGGTTCTTGTCAATTTTTGTTGGTTTTCATTCAATCAACTTATTTCAGTCAGCTAGATCTTTCTTCTTCAAAGCAAAAAGATTTTATCTTCAAATACAAGAACTTTTCGTGGTTTTGTTGATTTTCAGCAAATGAACATATTTCAGCGAGCTGGAAGTTTTTTCTTTAATAGCGTAAGATTTTATCTTAAAATACAAGAACTTTTCGTGGTTCTTGTCAATTTTTGTTGGTTTTCATCCAATGAACTTATTTCAGTCAGCTAGATCTTTCTTCTTCAAAGCAAAAAGATTTTATCTTCAAATACAAGAACTTTTCGTGGTTTTGTTGATTTTCAGCAAATGAACATATTTCAGCGAGCGAGAAGTTTTTTTTTTAATAGCGTCAGATTTTATCCTAAAATACAAGAACTTTTCGTGGTTCTTGTCAATTATTGTTGGTTTTCATCTTATGGGCTTCGTTCAGTCAGCGAGATCCTTCTTCTTCAAAGCAAAAAGATTTTATCTTCAAATACAAGAACTTTTCGTGGTTTTGTTGATTTTCAGCAAATGAACATATTTCAGCGAGCTGGAAGTTTTTTCT
This sequence comes from Heptranchias perlo, assembly GCF_035084215.1. Classification (NCBI taxonomy): domain Eukaryota; kingdom Metazoa; phylum Chordata; class Chondrichthyes; order Hexanchiformes; family Hexanchidae; genus Heptranchias; species Heptranchias perlo. Next base: position 51,700,974 of record NC_090347.1, read on the forward strand.
TTAATAGCGTAAGATTTTATCTTAAAATACAAGAACTTTTCGTGGTTCTTGTCAATTTTTGTTGGTTTTCATCCAATGAACTTATTTCAGTCAGCAAGATCTTTCTTCTTCAAAGCAAAAAGATTTAATCTTCAAATAGAAGAACTTTTCGTGGTTTTGTTGATTTTCAGCAAACGAACATATTTCAGCGAGGGAGAAGTTTTTTCTTTAATAGCGTAAGATGTTATCTTAAAATACAAGAACTTTTCGTGGTTCTTGTCAATTTTTGTTGGTTTTCATCCAATGAACTTATTTCAGTCAGCTTGATCTTTCTTCTTCAAAGCAAAAAGATTTTATCTTCAAATACAAGAACTTTTCGTGGTTTTGTTGATTTTCAGCAAATGAACATATTTCAGCGAGCGAGAAGTTTTTTCTTCAATTGCGTCAGAATTTATCTTAAAATACAAGAACTTTTCGTGATTCTTGTCAATTTTTGTTGGTTTTCATCCAATGAACTTATTTCAGTCAGCAAGATCTTTCTTCTTCAAAGCAAAAAGATTTAATCTTCAAATAGAAGAACTTTTCGTGGTTTTGTTGATTTTCAGCAAATGAACATATTTCAGCGAGCGAGAAGTTTTTTCTTTAATAGCGTAAGATTTTATCTTAAAATACAAGAACTTTTCGTGGTTCTTGTCAATTTTTGTTGGTTTTCATCTTCTGAGCTTATTTCAGTCAGCGAGATCCTTCTTCTTCAAAGCAAAAAGATTTTATCTTCAAATACAAGAACTTTTCGTGGTTTTGTTGATTTTCAGCAAATGAACATATTTCAGCGAGCGAGAAGTTTTTTCTTTAAAAGCGTCAGATTTTATCTTAAAATACAAGAACTTTTCGTGGTTCTTGTCAATTTTTGTTGGTTTTCATCCAATGAACTTATTTCAGTCAGCTTGATCTTTCTTCTTCAAAGCAAAAAGATTGTATCTTCAAATACAAGAAATTTTCGTGGTTTTGTTGATTTTCAGCAAATGAACATATTTCAGCGAGGGAGAAGTTTTTTCTTTAATAGCGTCAGATTTTATCTTAAAATACAAGAAGTTTTCGTGGTTCTTGTCAATTTTTGTTGGTTTTCATCCAATGAACTTATTTCAGTCAGCAAGATCTTTCTTCTTCAAAGCAAAAAGATTTTATCTTCAAATACAAGAACTTTTCGTGGTTTTGTTGATTTTCAGCAAATGAACATATTTCAGCGAGCGAGAAGTTTTTTCTTTAATAGCGTCAGATTTTATCTTAAAATACAAGAACTTTTCGTGGTTCTTGTCAATTTTTGTTGGTTTTCATCTTCTGAGCTTATTTCAGTCAGCGAGATCCTTCTTCTTCAAAGCAAAAAGATTTTATCTTCAAATAGAAGAACTTTTCGTGGTTTTGTTGATTTTCAGCAAATGAACATATTTCAGCGAGCGAGAAGTTTTTTCTTTAAAAGCGTCAGATTTTATCTTAAAATACAAGAACTTTTCGTGGTTCTTGTCAATTTTTGTTGGTTTTCATCCAATGAACTTATTTCAGTCAGCTTGATCTTTCTTCTTCAAAGCAAAAAGATTGTATCTTCAAATACAAGAAATTTTCGTGGTTTTGTTGATTTTCAGCAAATGAACATATTTCAGCGAGGGAGAAGTTTTTTCTTTAATAGCGTCAGATTTTATCTTAAAATACAAGAAGTTTTCGTGGTTCTTGTCAATTTTTGTTGGTTTTCATCCAATGAACTTATTTCAGTCAGCAAGATCTTTCTTCTTCAAAGCAAAAAGATTTTATCTTCAAATACAAGAACTTTTCGTGGTTTTGTTGATTTTCAGCAAATGAACATATTTCAGCGAGCGAGAAGTTTTTTCTTTAATAGCGTCAGATTTTATCTTAAAATACAAGAACTTTTCGTGGTTCTTGTCAATTTTTGTTGGTTTTCATCTTCTGAGCTTATTTCAGTCAGCGAGATCCTTCTTCTTCAAAGCAAAAAGATTTTATCTTCAAATAGAAGAACTTTTCGTGGTTTTGTTGATTTTCAGCAAATGAACATATTTCAGCGAGCGAGAAGTTTTTTCTTTAAAAGCGTCAGATTTTATCCTAAAATACAAGAACTTTTCGTGGTTCTTGTCAATTTTTGTTGGTTTTCATCCAATGAACTTATTTCAGTCAGCAAGATCTTTCTTCTTCAAAGCAAAAAGATTTAATCTTCAAATAGAAGAACTTTTCGTGGTTTTGTTGATTTTCAGCAAATGAACATATTTCAGCGAGCGAGAAGTTTTTTCTTTAATAGCGTAAGATTTTATCTTAAAATACAAGAACTTTTCGTGGTTCTTGTCAATTTTTGTTGGTTTTCATCTTCTGAGCTTATTTCAGTCAGCGAGATCCTTCTTCTTCAAAGCAAAAAGATTTTATCTTCAAATACAAGAACTTTTCGTGGTTTTGTTGATTTTCAGCAAATGAACATATTTCAGCGAGGGAGAAGTTTTTTCTTCAATTGCGTCAGATTTTATCTTAAAATACATGAACTTTTCGTGGTTCCTGTCAATTTTTGTTGGTTTTCATCCAATGAACTTAGTCAGCAAGATCTTTCTTCTTCAAAGCAAAAAGATTTAATCTTCAAATAGAAGAACTTTTCGTGGTTTTGTTGATTTTCAGCAAATGAACATATTTCAGCGAGCGAGAAGTTTTTTCTTTAATAGCGTAAGATTTTATCTTAAAATACAAGAACTTTTCGTGGTTCTTGTCAATTTTTGTTGGTTTTCATCTTCTGAGCTTATTTCAGTCAGCGAGATCCTTCTTCTTCAAAGCAAAAAGATTTTATCTTCAAATACAAGAACTTTTCGTGGTTTTGTTGATTTTCAGCAAATGAACATATTTCAGCGAGCGAGAAGTTTTTTCTTTAAAAGCGTCAGATTTTATCTTAAAATACAAGAACTTTTCGTGGTTCTTGTCAATTTTTGTTGGTTTTCATCTTATGAACTTATTTCAGTCAGCTTGATCTTTCTTCTTCAAAGCAAAAAGATTGTATCTTCAAATACAAGAAATTTTCGTGGTTTTGTTGATTTTCAGCAAATGAACATATTTCAGCGAGGGAGAAGTTTTTTCTTTAATAGCGTCAGATTTTATCTTAAAATACAAGAAGTTTTCGTGGTTCTTGTCAATTTTTGTTGGTTTTCATCCAATGAACTTATTTCAGTCAGCAAGATCTTTCTTCTTCAAAGCAAAAAGATTTTATCTTCAAATACAAGAACTTTTCGTGGTTTTGTTGATTTTCAGCAAATGAACATATTTCAGCGAGCTGGAAGTTTTTTCTTTAATACCGTCAGATTTTATCCTAAAATACAAGAACTTTTCGTGGTTCTTGTCAATTTTTGTTGGTTTTCATCCAATGAACTTATTTCAGTCAGCAAGATCTTTCTTCTTCAAAGCAAAAAGATTTAATCTTCAAATAGAAGAACTTTTCGTGGTTTTGTTGATTTTCAGCAAATGAACATATTTCAGCGAGCGAGAAGTTTTTTCTTTAATAGCGTAAGATTTTATCTTAAAATACAAGAACTTTTCGTGGTTCTTGTCAATTTTTGTTGGTTTTCATCTTATGAACTTATTTCAGTCAGCTTGATCTTTCTTCTTCAAAGCAAAAAGATTGTATCTTCAAATACAAGAAATTTTCGTGGTTTTGTTGATTTTCAGCAAATGAACATATTTCAGCGAGGGAGAAGTTTTTTCTTTAATAGCGTCAGATTTTATCTTAAAATACAAGAAGTTTTCTTGGTTCTTGTCAATTTTTGTTGGTTTTCATCCAATGAACTTATTTCAGTCAGCAAGATCTTTCTTCTTCAAAGCAAAAAGATTTTATCTTCAAATACAAGAACTTTTCGTGGTTTTGTTGATTTTCAGCAAATGAACATATTTCAGCGAGCGAGAAGTTTTTTCTTTAATAGCGTCAGATTTTATCCTAAAATACAAGAACTTTTCGTGGTTCTTGTCAATTTTTGTTGGTTTTCATTCAATCAACTTATTTCAGTCAGCTAGATCTTTCTTCTTCAAAGCAAAAAGATTTTATCTTCAAATACAAGAACTTTTCGTGGTTTTGTTGATTTTCAGCAAATGAACATATTTCAGCGAGCTGGAAGTTTTTTCTTTAATACCGTCAGATTTTATCCTAAAATACAAGAACTTTTCGTGGTTCTTGTCAATTTTTGTTGGTTTTCATCCAATGAACTTATTTCAGTCAGCAAGATCTTTCTTCTTCAAAGCAAAAAGATTTAATCTTCAAATAGAAGAACTTTTCGTGGTTTTGTTGATTTTCAGCAAATGAACATATTTCAGCGAGCGAGAAGTTTTTTCTTTAATAGCGTAAGATTTTATCTTAAAATACAAGAACTTTTCGTGGTTCTTGTCAATTTTTGTTGGTTTTCATCTTATGAACTTATTTCAGTCAGCTTGATCTTTCTTCTTCAAAGCAAAAAGATTGTATCTTCAAATACAAGAAATTTTCGTGGTTTTGTTGATTTTCAGCAAATGAACATATTTCAGCGAGGGAGAAGTTTTTTCTTTAATAGCGTCAGATTTTATCTTAAAATACAAGAAGTTTTCTTGGTTCTTGTCAATTTTTGTTGGTTTTCATCCAATGAACTTATTTCAGTCAGCAAGATCTTTCTTCTTCAAAGCAAAAAGATTTTATCTTCAAATACAAGAACTTTTCGTGGTTTTGTTGATTTTCAGCAAATGAACATATTTCAGCGAGCGAGAAGTTTTTTCTTTAATAGCGTCAGATTTTATCCTAAAATACAAGAACTTTTCGTGGTTCTTGTCAATTTTTGTTGGTTTTCATTCAATCAACTTATTTCAGTCAGCTAGATCTTTCTTCTTCAAAGCAAAAAGATTTTATCTTCAAATACAAGAACTTTTCGTGGTTTTGTTGATTTTCAGCAAATGAACATATTTCAGCGAGCTGGAAGTTTTTTCTTTAATAGCGTAAGATTTTATCTTAAAATACAAGAACTTTTCGTGGTTCTTGTCAATTTTTGTTGGTTTTCATCCAATGAACTTATTTCAGTCAGCTAGATCTTTCTTCTTCAAAGCAAAAAGATTTTATCTTCAAATACAAGAACTTTTCGTGGTTTTGTTGATTTTCAGCAAATGAACATATTTCAGCGAGCGAGAAGTTTTTTTTTTAATAGCGTCAGATTTTATCCTAAAATACAAGAACTTTTCGTGGTTCTTGTCAATTATTGTTGGTTTTCATCTTATGGGCTTCGTTCAGTCAGCGAGATCCTTCTTCTTCAAAGCAAAAAGATTTTATCTTCAAATACAAGAACTTTTCGTGGTTTTGTTGATTTTCAGCAAATGAACATATTTCAGCGAGCTGGAAGTTTTTTCTTTAATAGCGTAAGATTTTATCTTAAAATACAAGAACTTTTCGTGGTTCTTGTCAATTTTTGTTGGTTTTCATCCAATGAACTTATTTCAGTCAGCAAGATCTTTCTTCTTCAAAGCAAAAAGATTTAATCTTCAAATAGAAGAACTTTTCGTGGTTTTGTTGATTTTCAGCAAACGAACATATTTCAGCGAGGGAGAAGTTTTTTCTTTAATAGCGTAAGATGTTATCTTAAAATACAAGAACTTTTCGTGGTTCTTGTCAATTTTTGTTGGTTTTCATCCAATGAACTTATTTCAGTCAGCTTGATCTTTCTTCTTCAAAGCAAAAAGATTGTATCTTCAAATACAAGAAATTTTCGTGGTTTTGTTGATTTTCAGCAAATGAACATATTTCAGCGAGGGAGAAGTTTTTTCTTTAATAGCGTCAGATTTTATCTTAAAATACAAGAAGTTTTCGTGGTTCTTGTCAATTTTTGTTGGTTTTCATCCAATGAACTTATTTCAGTCAGCAAGATCTTTCTTCTTCAAAGCAAAAAGATTTTATCTTCAAATACAAGAACTTTTCGTGGTTTTGTTGATTTTCAGCAAATGAACATATTTCAGCGAGCGAGAAGTTTTTTCTTTAATAGCGTCAGATTTTATCCTAAAATACAAGAACTTTTCGTGGTTCTTGTCAATTTTTGTTGGTTTTCATTCAATCAACTTATTTCAGTCAGCGAGATCCTTCTTCTTCAAAGCAAAAAGATTTTATCTTCAAATACAAGAACTTTTCGTGGTTTTGTTGATTTTCAGCTAATGAACATATTTCAGCGAGCGAGAAGTTTTTTCTTTAAAAGCGTCAGATTTTATCTTAAAATACAAGAACTTTTCGTGGTTCTTGTCAATTTTTGTTGGTTTTCATCCAATGAACTTATTTCAGTCAGCAAGATCTTTCTTCTTCAAAGCAAAAAGATTTAATCTTCAAATAGAAGAACTTTTCGTGGTTTTGTTGATTTTCAGCAAATGAACATATTTCAGCGAGCGAGAAGTTTTTTCTTTAATAGCGTAAGATTTTATCTTAAAATACAAGAACTTTTCGTGGTTCTTGTCAATTTTTGTTGGTTTTCATCCAATGAACTTATTTCAGTCAGCTTGATCTTTCTTCTTCAAAGCAAAAAGATTTTATCTTCAAATACAAGAACTTTTCGTGGTTTTGTTGATTTTCAGCAAATGAACATATTTCAGCGAGGGAGAAGTTTTTTCTTCAATTGCGTCAGATTTTATCTTAAAATACAAGAACTTTTCGTGGTTCTTGTCAATTTTTGTTGGTTTTCATCCAATGAACTTATTTCAGTCAGCAAGATCTTTCTTCTTCAAAGCAAAAAGATTTTATCTTCAAATACAAGAACTTTTCGTGGTTTTGTTGATTTTCAGCAAATGAACATATTTCAGCGAGCGAGAAGTTTTTTCTTTAATAGCGTAAGATTTTATCTTAAAATACAAGAACTTTTCGTGGTTCTTGTCAATTTTTGTTGGTTTTCATCTTCTGAGCTTATTTCAGTCAGCGAGATCCTTCTTCTTCAAAGCAAAAATATTTTATCTTCAAATACAAGAACTTTTCGTGGTTTTGTTGATTTTCAGCAAATGAACATATTTCAGCGAGCGAGAAGTTTTTTCTTTAAAAGCGTCAGATTTTATCTTAAAATACAAGAACTTTTCGTGGTTCTTGTCAATTTTTGTTGGTTTTCATCTTATGAACTTATTTCAGTCAGCTTGATCTTTCTTCTTCAAAGCAAAAAGATTGTATCTTCAAATACAAGAAATTTTCGTGGTTTTGTTGATTTTCAGCAAATGAACATATTTCAGCGAGGGAGAAGTTTTTTCTTTAATAGCGTCAGATTTTATCTTAAAATACAAGAAGTTTTCGTGGTTCTTGTCAATTTTTGTTGGTTTTCATCCAATGAACTTATTTCAGTCAGCAAGATCTTTCTTCTTCAAAGCAAAAAGATTTTATCTTCAAATACAAGAACTTTTCGTGGTTTTGTTGATTTTCAGCAAATGAACATATTTCAGCGAGCGAGAAGTTTTTTCTTTAATAGCGTCAGATTTTATCCTAAAATACAAGAACTTTTCGTGGTTCTTGTCAATTTTTGTTGGTTTTCATTCAATCAACTTATTTCAGTCAGCTAGATCTTTCTTCTTCAAAGCAAAAAGATTTTATCTTCAAATACAAGAACTTTTCGTGGTTTTGTTGATTTTCAGCAAATGAACATATTTCAGCGAGCTGGAAGTTTTTTCTTTAATAGCGTAAGATTTTATCTTAAAATACAAGAACTTTTCGTGGTTCTTGTCAATTTTTGTTGGTTTTCATCCAATGAACTTATTTCAGTCAGCTTGATCTTTCTTCTTCAAAGCAAAAAGATTTTATCTTCAAATACAAGAACTTTTCGTGGTTTTGTTGATTTTCAGCAAATGAACATATTTCAGCGAGGGAGAAGTTTTTTCTTCAATTGCGTCAGATTTTATCTTAAAATACAAGAACTTTTCGTGGTTCTTGTCAATTTTTGTTGGTTTTCATCCAATGAACTTATTTCAGTCAGCAAGATCTTTCTTCTTCAAAGCAAAAAGATTTTATCTTCAAATACAAGAACTTTTCGTGGTTTTGTTGATTTTCAGCAAATGAACATATTTCAGCGAGCGAGAAGTTTTTTCTTTAATAGCGTAAGATTTTATCTTAAAATACAAGAACTTTTCGTGGTTCTTGTCAATTTTTGTTGGTTTTCATCTTCTGAGCTTATTTCAGTCAGCGAGATCCTTCTTCTTCAAAGCAAAAATATTTTATCTTCAAATACAAGAACTTTTCGTGGTTTTGTTGATTTTCAGCAAATGAACATATTTCAGCGAGCGAGAAGTTTTTTCTTTAAAAGCGTCAGATTTTATCTTAAAATACAAGAACTTTTCGTGGTTCTTGTCAATTTTTGTTGGTTTTCATCTTATGAACTTATTTCAGTCAGCAAGATCTTTCTTCTTCAAAGCAAAAAGATTGTATCTTCAAATACAAGAAATTTTCGTGGTTTTGTTGATTTTCAGCAAATGAACATATTTCAGCGAGGGAGAAGTTTTTTCTTTAATAGCGTCAGATTTTATCTTAAAATACAAGAAGTTTTCGTGGTTCTTGTCAATTTTTGTTGGTTTTCATCCAATGAACTTATTTCAGTCAGCAAGATCTTTCTTCTTCAAAGCAAAAAGATTTTATCTTCAAATACAAGAACTTTTCGTGGTTTTGTTGATTTTCAGCAAATGAACATATTTCAGCGAGCGAGAAGTTTTTTCTTTAATAGCGTCAGATTTTATCCTAAAATACAAGAACTTTTCGTGGTTCTTGTCAATTTTTGTTGGTTTTCATTCAATCAACTTATTTCAGTCAGCTAGATCTTTCTTCTTCAAAGCAAAAAGATTTTATCTTCAAATACAAGAACTTTTCGTGGTTTTGTTGATTTTCAGCAAATGAACATATTTCAGCGAGCTGGAAGTTTTTTCTTTAATAGCGTAAGATTTTATCTTAAAATACAAGAACTTTTCGTGGTTCTTGTCAATTTTTGTTGGTTTTCATCCAATGAACTTATTTCAGTCAGCTTGATCTTTCTTCTTCAAAGCAAAAAGATTTTATCTTCAAATACAAGAACTTTTCGTGGTTTTGTTGATTTTCAGCAAATGAACATATTTCAGCGAGGGAGAAGTTTTTTCTTCAATTGCGTCAGATTTTATCTTAAAATACAAGAACTTTTCGTGGTTCTTGTCAATTTTTGTTGGTTTTCATCCAATGAACTTATTTCAGTCAGCAAGATCTTTCTTCTTCAAAGCAAAAAGATTTTATCTTCAAATACAAGAACTTTTCGTGGTTTTGTTGATTTTCAGCAAATGAACATATTTCAGCGAGCGAGAAGTTTTTTCTTTAATAGCGTAAGATTTTATCTTAAAATACAAGAACTTTTCGTGGTTCTTGTCAATTTTTGTTGGTTTTCATCTTCTGAGCTTATTTCAGTCAGCGAGATCCTTCTTCTTCAAAGCAAAAAGATTTTATCTTCAAATACAAGAACTTTTCGTGGTTTTGTTGATTTTCAGCAAATGAACATATTTCAGCGAGCGAGAAGTTTTTTCTTTAAAAGCGTCAGATTTTATCTTAAAATACAAGAACTTTTCGTGGTTCTTGTCAATTTTTGTTGGTTTTCATCTTATGAACTTATTTCAGTCAGCTTGATCTTTCTTCTTCAAAGCAAAAAGATTGTATCTTCAAATACAAGAAATTTTCATGGTTTTGTTGATTTTCAGCAAATGAACATATTTCAGCGAGGGAGAAGTTTTTTCTTTAATAGCGTCAGATTTTATCTTAAAATACAAGAAGTTTTCGTGGTTCTTGTCAATTTTTGTTGGTTTTCATCCAATGAACTTATTTCAGTCAGCAAGATCTTTCTTCTTCAAAGCAAAAAGATTTTATCTTCAAATACAAGAACTTTTCGTGGTTTTGTTGATTTTCAGCAAATGAACATATTTCAGCGAGCGAGAAGTTTTTTCTTTAATAGCGTCAGATTTTATCCTAAAATACAAGAACTTTTCGTGGTTCTTGTCAATTTTTGTTGGTTTTCATTCAATCAACTTATTTCAGTCAGCTAGATCTTTCTTCTTCAAAGCAAAAAGATTTTATCTTCAAATACAAGAACTTTTCGTGGTTTTGTTGATTTTCAGCAAATTAACATATTTCAGCGAGCTGGAAGTTTTTTCTTTAATAGCGTAAGATTTTATCTTAAAATACAAGAACTTTTCGTGGTTCTTGTCAATTTTTGTTGGTTTTCATTCAATCAACTTATTTCAGTCAGCTAGATCTTTCTTCTTCAAAGCAAAAAGATTTTATCTTCAAATACAAGAACTTTTCGTGGTTTTGTTGATTTTCAGCAAATTAACATATTTCAGCGAGCTGGAAGTTTTTTCTTCAATAGCGTAAGATTTTATCTTAAAATAGAAGAACTTTTCGTGGTTCTTGTCAATTTTTGTTGGTTATCATCCAATGAACTTATTTCAGTCAGCTAGATCTTTCTTCTTCAAAGCAAAAAGATTTTATCTTCAAATACAAGAACTTTTCGTGGTTTTGTTGATTTTCAGCAAATGAACATATTTCAGCGAGCGAGAAGTTTTTTTTTCATAGCGTCAGATTTTATCCTAAAATATAAGAACTTTTCGTGGTTCTTGTCAATTTTTGTTGGTTTTCATCTTATGAGCTTAGTTCAGTCAGCGAGATCCTTCTTCTTCAAAGCAAAAAGATTTTATCTTCAAATACATGAACTTTTCGTGGTTTTGTTGATTTTCAGCAAATGAACATATTTCAGCGAGCTAGAAGTTTTTTCTTTAATAGCGTAAGATTTTATCTTAAAATACAAGAACTTTTCGTGGTTCTTGTCAATTTTTGTTGGTTTTCATTCAATCAACTTATTTCAGTCAGCGAGATCCTTCTTCTTCAAAGCAAAAAGATTTTATCTTCAAATACAAGAACTTTTCGTGGTTTTGTTGATTTTCAGCAAATGAACATATTTCAGCGAGGGAGAAGTTTTTTCTTCAATTGCGTCAGATTTTATCTTAAAATACAAGAACTTTTCGTGGTTCTTGTCAATTTTTGTTGGTTTTCATCCAATGAACTTATTTCAGTCAGCAAGATCTTTCTTCTTCAAAGCAAAAAGATTTTATCTTCAAATACAAGAACTTTTCGTGGTTTTGTTGATTTTCAGCAAATGAACATATTTCAGCGAGCGAGAAGTTTTTTCTTTAATAGCGTAAGATTTTATCTTAAAATACAAGAACTTTTCGTGGTTCTTGTCAATTTTTGTTGGTTTTCATCTTCTGAGCTTATTTCAGTCAGCGAGATCCTTCTTCTTCAAAGCAAAAAGATTTTATCTTCAAATACAAGAACTTTTCGTGGTTTTGTTGATTTTCAGCAAATGAACATATTTCAGCGAGCGAGAAGTTTTTTCTTTAAAAGCGTCAGATTTTATCTTAAAATACAAGAACTTTTCGTGGTTCTTGTCAATTTTTGTTGGTTTTCATCTTATGAACTTATTTCAGTCAGCTTGATCTTTCTTCTTCAAAGCAAAAAGATTGTATCTTCAAATACAAGAAATTTTCGTGGTTTTGTTGATTTTCAGCAAATGAACATATTTCAGCGAGGGAGAAGTTTTTTCTTTAATAGCGTCAGATTTTATCTTAAAATACAAGAAGTTTTCGTGGTTCTTGTCAATTTTTGTTGGTTTTCATCCAATGAACTTATTTCAGTCAGCAAGATCTTTCTTCTTCAAAGCAAAAAGATTTTATCTTCAAATACAAGAACTTTTCGTGGTTTTGTTGATTTTCAGCAAATGAACATATTTCAGCGAGCGAGAAGTTTTTTCTTTAATAGCGTCAGATTTTATCCTAAAATACAAGAACTTTTCGTGGTTCTTGTCAATTTTTGTTGGTTTTCATTCAATCAACTTATTTCAGTCAGCTAGATCTTTCTTCTTCAAAGCAAAAAGATTTTATCTTCAAATACAAGAACTTTTCGTGGTTTTGTTGATTTTCAGCAAATGAACATATTTCAGCGAGCTGGAAGTTTTTTCTTTAATAGCGTAAGATTTTATCTTAAAATACAAGAAGTTTTCGTGGTTCTTGTCAATTTTTGTTGGTTTTCATCCAATGAACTTATTTCAGTCAGCTTGATCTTTCTTCTTCAAAGCAAAAAGATTTTATCTTCAAATACAAGAACTTTTCGTGGTTTTGTTGATTTTCAGCAAATGAACATATTTCAGCGAGGGAGAAGTTTTTTCTTCAATTGCGTCAGATTTTATCTTAAAATACAAGAACTTTTCGTGGTTCTTGTCAATTTTTGTTGGTTTTCATCCAATGAACTTATTTCAGTTAGCAAGATCTTTCTTCTTCAAAGCAAAAAGATTTTATCTTCAAATACAAGAACTTTTCGTGGTTTTGTTGATTTTCAGCAAATGAACATATTTCAGCGAGCGAGAAGTTTTTTCTTCAATAGCGTAAGATTTTATCTTAAAATACAAGAACTTTTCGTGGTTCTTGTCAATTTTTGTTGGTTTTCATCTTCTGAGCTTATTTCAGTCAGCGAGATCCTTCTTCTTCAAAGCAAAAAGATTTTATCTTCAAATACAAGAACTTTTCGTGGTTTTGTTGATTTTCAGCAAATGAACATATTTCAGCGAGGGAGAAGTTTTTTCTTTAATAGCGTCAGATTTTATCTTAAAATACAAGAAGTTTTCGTGGTTCTTGTCAATTTTTGTTGGTTTTCATCCAATGAACTTATTTCAGTCAGCAAGATCTTTCTTCTTCAAAGCAAAAAGATTTTATCTTCAAATACAAGAACTTTTCGTGGTTTTGTTGATTTTCAGCAAATGAACATATTTCAGCGAGCGAGAAGTTTTTTCTTTAATAGCGTCAGATTTTATCCTAAAATACAAGAACTTTTCGTGGTTCTTGTCAATTTTTGTTGGTTTTCATTCAATCAACTTATTTCAGTCAGCTAGATCTTTCTTCTTCAAAGCAAAAAGATTTTATCTTCAAATACAAGAACTTTTCGTGGTTTTGTTGATTTTCAGCAAATGAACATATTTCAGCGAGCTGGAAGTTTTTTCTTTAATAGCGTAAGATTTTATCTTAAAATACAAGAACTTTTCGTGGTTCTTGTCAATTTTTGTTGGTTTTCATCCAATGAACTTATTTCAGTCAGCTAGATCTTTCTTCTTCAAAGCAAAAAGATTTTATCTTCAAATACAAGAACTTTTCGTGGTTTTGTTGATTTTCAGCAAATGAACATATTTCAGCGAGCGAGAAGTTTTTTCTTTAATAGCGTCAGATTTTATCCTAAAATACAAGAACTTTTCGTGGTTCTTGTCAATTTTTGTTGGTTTTCATCTTATGAGCTTAGTTCAGTCAGCGAGATCCTTCTTCTTCAAAGCAAAAAGATTTTATCTTCAAATACAAGAACTTTTCGTGGTTTTGTTGATTTTTAGCAAATGAACATATTTCAGCGAGCGAGAAGTTTTTTCTTTAATAGCGTCAGATTTTATCCTAAAATACAAGAACTTTTCGTGGTTCTTGTCAATTTTTGTTGGTTTTCATTCAATCAACTTATTTCAGTCAGCTAGATCTTTCTTCTTCAAAGCAAAAAGATTTTATCTTCAAATACAAGAACTTTTCGTGGTTTTGTTGATTTTCAGCAAATGAACATATTTCAGCGAGCTGGAAGTTTTTTCTTTAATAGCGTAAGATTTTATCTTAAAATACAAGAACTTTTCGTGGTTCTTGTCAATTTTTGTTGGTTTTCATCCAATGAACTTATTTCAGTCAGCTTGATCTTTCTTCTTCAAAGCAAAAAGATTTTATCTTCAAATACAAGAACTTTTCGTGGTTTTGTTGATTTTCAGCAAATGAACATATTTCAGCGAGGGAGAAGTTTTTTCTTCAATTGCGTCAGATTTTATCTTAAAATACAAGAACTTTTCGTGGTTCTTGTCAATTGTTGTTGGTTTTCATCCAATGAACTTATTTCAGTCAGCAAGATCTTTCTTCTTCAAAGCAAAAAGATTTTATCTTCAAATACAAGAACTTTTCGTGGTTTTGTTGATTTTCAGCAAATGAACATATTTCAGCGAGCGAGAAGTTTTTTCTTTAATAGCGTAAGATTTTATCTTAAAATACAAGAACTTTTCGTGGTTCTTGTCAATTTTTGTTGGTTTTCATCTTCTGAGCTTATTTCAGTCAGCGAGATCCTTCTTCTTCAAAGCAAAAAGATTTTATCTTCAAATACAAGAACTTTTCGTGGTTTTGTTGATTTTCAGCAAATGAACATATTTCAGCGAGCGAGAAGTTTTTTCTTTAAAAGCGTCAGATTTTATCTTAAAATACAAGAACTTTTCGTGGTTCTTGTCAATTTTTGTTGGTTTTCATCTTATGAACTTATTTCAGTTAGCTTGATCTTTCTTCTTCAAAGCAAAAAGATTGTATCTTCAAATACAAGAAATTTTCATGGTTTTGTTGATTTTCAGCAAATGAACATATTTCAGCGAGGGAGAAGTTTTTTCTTTAATAGCGTCAGATTTTATCTTAAAATACAAGAAGTTTTCGTGGTTCTTGTCAATTTTTGTTGGTTTTCATCCAATGAACTTATTTCAGTCAGCAAGATCTTTCTTCTTCAAAGCAAAAAGATTTTATCTTCAAATACAAGAACTTTTCGTGGTTTTGTTGATTTTCAGCAAATGAACATATTTCAGCGAGCGAGAAGTTTTTTCTTTAATAGCGTCAGATTTTATCCTAAAATACAAGAACTTTTCGTGGTTCTTGTCAATTTTTGTTGGTTTTCATTCAATCAACTTATTTCAGTCAGCTAGATCTTTCTTCTTCAAAGCAAAAAGATTTTATCTTCAAATACAAGAACTTTTCGTGGTTTTGTTGATTTTCAGCAAATTAACATATTTCAGCGAGCTGGAAGTTTTTTCTTTAATAGCGTAAGATTTTATCTTAAAATACAAGAACTTTTCGTGGTTCTTGTCAATTTTTGTTGGTTTTCATCCAATGAACTTATTTCAGTCAGCTAGATCTTTCTTCTTCAAAGCAAAAAGATTTTATCTTCAAATACAAGAACTTTTCGTGGTTTTGTTGATTTTCAGCTAATGAACATATTTCAGCGAGCGAGAAGTTTTTTCTTTAATAGCGTCAGATTTTATCCTAAAATACAAGAACTTTTCGTGGTTCTTGTCAATTTTTGTTGGTTTTCATCTTATGAGCTTAGTTCAGTCAGCGAGATCCTTCTTCTTCAAAGCAAAAAGATTTTATCTTCAAATACAAGAACTTTTCGTGGTTTTGTTGATTTTTAGCAAATGAACATATTTCAGCGAGCGAGAAGTTTTTTCTTTAATAGCGTCAGATTTTATCCTAAAATACAAGAACTTTTCGTGGTTCTTGTCAATTTTTGTTGGTTTTCATTCAATCAACTTATTTCAGTCAGCTAGATCTTTCTTCTTCAAAGCAAAAAGATTTTATCTTCAAATACAAGAACTTTTCGTGGTTTTGTTGATTTTCAGCAAATGAACATATTTCAGCGAGCTGGAAGTTTTTTCTTTAATAGCGTAAGATTTTATCTTAAAATACAAGAACTTTTCGTGGTTCTTGTCAATTTTTGTTGGTTTTCATCCAATGAACTTATTTCAGTCAGCTTGATCTTTCTTCTTCAAAGCAAAAAGATTTTATCTTCAAATACAAGAACTTTTCGTGGTTTTGTTGATTTTCAGCAAATGAACATATTTCAGCGAGGGAGAAGTTTTTTCTTCAATTGCGTCAGATTTTATCTTAAAATACAAGAACTTTTCGTGGTTCTTGTCAATTTTTGTTGGTTTTCATCCAATGAACTTATTTCAGTCAGCAAGATCTTTCTTCTTCAAAGCAAAAAGATTTTATCTTCAAATACAAGAACTTTTCGTGGTTTTGTTGATTTTCAGCAAATGAACATATTTCAGCGAGCGAGAAGTTTTTTCTTTAATAGCGTAAGATTTTATCTTAAAATACAAGAACTTTTCGTGGTTCTTGTCAATTTTTGTTGGTTTTCATCTTCTGAGCTTATTTCAGTCAGCGAGATCCTTCTTCTTCAAAGCAAAAAGATTTTATCTTCAAATACAAGAACTTTTCGTGGTTTTGTTGATTTTCAGCAAATGAACATATTTCAGCGAGCGAGAAGTTTTTTCTTTAAAAGCGTCAGATTTTATCTTAAAATACAAGAACTTTTCGTGGTTCTTGTCAATTTTTGTTGGTTTTCATCTTATGAACTTATTTCAGTTAGCTTGATCTTTCTTCTTCAAAGCAAAAAGATTGTATCTTCAAATACAAGAAATTTTCATGGTTTTGTTGATTTTCAGCAAATGAACATATTTCAGCGAGGGAGAAGTTTTTTCTTTAATAGCGTCAGATTTTATCTTAAAATACAAGAAGTTTTCGTGGTTCTTGTCAATTTTTGTTGGTTTTCATCCAATGAACTTATTTCAGTCAGCAAGATCTTTCTTCTTCAAAGCAAAAAGATTTTATCTTCAAATACAAGAACTTTTCGTGGTTTTGTTGATTTTCAGCAAATGAACATATTTCAGCGAGCGAGAAGTTTTTTCTTTAATAGCGTCAGATTTTATCCTAAAATACAAGAACTTTTCGTGGTTCTTGTCAATTTTTGTTGGTTTTCATTCAATCAACTTATTTCAGTCAGCTAGATCTTTCTTCTTCAAAGCAAAAAGATTTTATCTTCAAATACAAGAACTTTTCGTGGTTTTGTTGATTTTCAGCAAATTAACATATTTCAGCGAGCTGGAAGTTTTTTCTTTAATAGCGTAAGATTTTATCTTAAAATACAAGAAAATTTCGTGGTTCTTGTCATTTTTTGTTGGTTTTCATTCAATCAACTTATTTCAGTCAGCTAGATCTTTCTTCTTCAAAGCAAAAAGATTTTATCTTCAAATACAAGAACTTTTCGTGGTTTTGTTGATTTTCAGCAAATTAACATATTTCAGCGAGCTGGAAATTTTTTCTTCAATACCGTAAGATTTTATCTTAAAATACAAGAACTTTTCGTGGTTCTTGTCAATTTTTGTTGGTTTTCATCCAATGAACTTATTTCAGTCAGCTAGATCTTTCTTCTTCAAAGCAAAAAGATTTTATCTTCAAATACAAGAACTTTTCGTGGTTTTGTTGATTTTCAGCAAATGAACATATTTCAGCGAGCGAGAAGTTTTTTTTTCATAGCGTCAGATTTTATCCTAAAATATAAGAACTTTTCGTGGTTCTTGTCAATTTTTGTTGGTTTTCATCTTATGAGCTTAGTTCAGTCAGCGAGATCCTTCTTCTTCAAAGCAAAAAGATTTTATCTTCAAATACATGAACTTTTCGTGGTTTTGTTGATTTTCAGCAAATGAACATATTTCAGCGAGCTAGAAGTTTTTTCTTTAATAGCGTAAGATTTTATCTTAAAATACAAGAACTTTTCGTGGTTCTTGTCAATTTTTGTTGGTTTTCATTCAATCAACTTATTTCAGTCAGCGAGATCCTTCTTCTTCAAAGCAAAAAGATTTTATCTTCAAATACAAGAACTTTTCGTGGTTTTGTTGATTTTCAGCAAATGAACATATTTCAGCGAGGGAGAAGTTTTTTCTTCAATTGCGTCAGATTTTATCTTAAAATACAAGAACTTTTCGTGGTTCTTGTCAATTTTTGTTGGTTTTCATCCAATGAACTTATTTCAGTCAGCAAGATCTTTCTTCTTCAAAGCAAAAAGATTTTATCTTCAAATACAAGAACTTTTCGTGGTTTTGTTGATTTTCAGCAAATGAACATATTTCAGCGAGCGAGAAGTTTTTTCTTTAATAGCGTAAGATTTTATCTTAAAATACAAGAACTTTTCGTGGTTCTTGTCAATTTTTGTTGGTTTTCATCTTCTGAGCTTATTTCAGTCAGCGAGATCCTTCTTCTTCAAAGCAAAAAGATTTTATCTTCAAATACAAGAACTTTTCGTGGTTTTGTTGATTTTCAGCAAATGAACATATTTCAGCGAGCGAGAAGTTTTTTCTTTAAAAGCGTCAGATTTTATCTTAAAATACAAGAACTTTTCGTGGTTCTTGTCAATTTTTGTTGGTTTTCATCTTATGAACTTATTTCAGTCAGCTTGATCTTTCTTCTTCAAAGCAAAAAGATTGTATGTTCAAATACAAGAAATTTTCGTGGTTTTGTTGATTTTCAGCAAATGAACATATTTCAGCGAGGGAGAAGTTTTTTCTTTAATAGCGTCAGATTTTATCTTAAAATACAAGAAGTTTTCGTGGTTCTTGTCAATTTTTGTTGGTTTTCATCCAATGAACTTATTTCAGTCAGCAAGATCTTTCTTCTTCAAAGCAAAAAGATTTTATCTTCAAATACAAGAACTTTTCGTGGTTTTGTTGATTTTCAGCAAATGAACATATTTCAGCGAGCGAGAAGTTTTTTCTTTAATAGCGTCAGATTTTATCCTAAAATACAAGAACTTTTCGTGGTTCTTGTCAATTTTTGTTGGTTTTCATTCAATCAACTTATTTCAGTCAGCTAGATCTTTCTTCTTCAAAGCAAAAAGATTTTATCTTCAAATACAAGAACTTTTCGTGGTTTTGTTGATTTTCAGCAAATGAACATATTTCAGCGAGCTGGAAGTTTTTTCTTTAATAGCGTAAGATTTTATCTTAAAATACAAGAAGTTTTCGTGGTTCTTGTCAATTTTTGTTGGTTTTCATCCAATGAACTTATTTCAGTCAGCTTGATCTTTCTTCTTCAAAGCAAAAAGATTTTATCTTCAAATACAAGAACTTTTCGTGGTTTTGTTGATTTTCAGCAAATGAACATATTTCAGCGAGGGAGAAGTTTTTTCTTCAATTGCGTCAGATTTTATCTTAAAATACAAGAACTTTTCGTGGTTCTTGTCAATTTTTGTTGGTTTTCATCCAATGAACTTATTTCAGTTAGCAAGATCTTTCTTCTTCAAAGCAAAAAGATTTTATCTTCAAATACAAGAACTTTTCGTGGTTTTGTTGATTTTCAGCAAATGAACATATTTCAGCGAGGGAGAAGTTTTTTCTTCAATAGCGTAAGATTTTATCTTAAAATACAAGAACTTTTCGTGGTTCTTGTCAATTTTTGTTGGTTTTCATCTTCTGAGCTTATTTCAGTCAGCGAGATCCTTCTTCTTCAAAGCAAAAAGATTTTATCTTCAAATACAAGAACTTTTCGTGGTTTTGTTGATTTTCAGCAAATGAACATATTTCAGCGAGGGAGAAGTTTTTTCTTTAATAGCGTCAGATTTTATCTTAAAATACAAGAAGTTTTCGTGGTTCTTGTCAATTTTTGTTGGTTTTCATCCAATGAACTTATTTCAGTCAGCAAGATCTTTCTTCTTCAAAGCAAAAAGATTTTATCTTCAAATACAAGAACTTTTCGTGGTTTTGTTGATTTTCAGCAAATGAACATATTTCAGCGAGCGAGAAGTTTTTTCTTTAATAGCGTCAGATTTTATCCTAAAATACAAGAACTTTTCGTGGTTCTTGTCAATTTTTGTTGGTTTTCATTCAATCAACTTATTTCAGTCAGCTAGATCTTTCTTCTTCAAAGCAAAAAGATTTTATCTTCAAATACAAGAACTTTTCGTGGTTTTGTTGATTTTCAGCAAATGAACATATTTCAGCGAGCTGGAAGTTTTTTCTTTAATAGCGTAAGATTTTATCTTAAAATACAAGAACTTTTCGTGGTTCTTGTCAATTTTTGTTGGTTTTCATCCAATGAACTTATTTCAGTCAGCTAGATCTTTCTTCTTCAAAGCAAAAAGATTTTATCTTCAAATACAAGAACTTTTCGTGGTTTTGTTGATTTTCACCAAATGAACATATTTCAGCGAGCGAGAAGTTTTTTCTTTAATAGCGTCAGATTTTATCCTAAAATACAAGAACTTTTCGTGGTTCTTGTCAATTTTTGTTGGTTTTCATCTTATGAGCTTAGTTCAGTCAGCGAGATCCTTCTTCTTCAAAGCAAAAAGATTTTATCTTCAAATACAAGAACTTTTCGTGGTTTTGTTGATTTTTAGCAAATGAACATATTTCAGCGAGCGAGAAGTTTTTTCTTTAATAGCGTCAGATTTTATCCTAAAATACAAGAACTTTTCGTGGTTCTTGTCAATTTTTGTTGGTTTTCATCCAATGAACTTATTTCAGTCAGCTAGATCTTTCTTCTTCAAAGCAAAAAGATTTTATCTTCAATTACAAGAACTTTTCGTGGTTTTGTTGATTTTCAGCAAATGAACATATTTCAGCGAGCGAGAAGTTTTTTCTTTAATAGTGTAAGATTTTATCTTAAAATACAAGAACTTTTCGTGGTTCTTGTCAATTTTTGTTGGTTTTCATCTTCTGAGCTTATTTCAGTCAGCGAGATCCTTCTTCTTCAAAGCAAAAAGATTTTATCTTCAAATACAAGAACTTTTCGTGGTTTTGTTGATTTTCAGCAAATGAACATATTTCAGCGAGCGAGAAGTTTTTTCTTTAAAAGCGTCAGATTTTATCTTAAAATACAAGAACTTTTCGTGGTTCTTGTCAATTTTTGTTGGTTTTCATCTTATGAACTTATTTCAGTCAGCTTGATCTTTCTTCTTCAAAGCAAAAAGATTGTATCTTCAAATACAAGAAATTTTCGTGGTTTTATTGATTTTCAGCAAATGAACATATTTCAGCGAGCGAGAAGTTTTTTCTTTAATAGCGTCAGATTTTATCCTAAAATACAAGAACTTTTCGTGATTCTTGTCAATTTTTGTTGGTTTTCATTCAATCAACTTATTTCAGTCAGCTAGATCTTTCTTCTTCAAAGCAAAAAGATTTTATCTTCAAATACAAGAACTTTTCGTGGTTTTGTTGATTTTCAGCAAATGAACATATTTCAGCGAGCGAGAAGTTTTTTCTTTAATAGCGTCAGATTTTATCCTAAAATACAAGAACTTTTCGTGGTTCTTGTCAATTTTTGTTGGTTTTCATCTTATGAACTTATTTCAGTCAGCTTGATCTTTCTTCTTCAAAGCAAAAAGATTGTATCTTCAAATACAAGAAATTTTCGTGGTTTTGTTGATTTTCAGCAAATGAACATATTTCAGCGAGCGAGAAGTTTTTTCTTTAATAGCGTCAGATTTTATCCTAAAATACAAGAACTTTTCGTGGTTCTTGTCAATTTTTGTTGGTTTTCATCTTCTGAGCTTATTTCAGTCAGCGAGATCCTTCTTCTTCAAAGCAAAAAGATTTTATCTTCAAATACAAGAACTTTTCGTGGTTTTGTTGATTTTCAGCAAATGAACATATTTCAGCGAGCGAGAAGTTTTTTCTTTAAAAGCGTCAGATTTTATCTTAAAATACAAGAACTTTTCGTGGTTCTTGTCAATTTTTGTTGGTTTTCATCTTATGAACTTATTTCAGTCAGCTTGATCTTTCTTCTTCAAAGCAAAAAGATTGTATCTTCAAATACAAGAAATTTTCGTGGTTTTGTTGATTTTCAGCAAATGAACATATTTCAGCGAGCGAGAAGTTTTTTCTTTAATAGCGTCAGATTTTATCCTAAAATACAAGAACTTTTCGTGATTCTTGTCAATTTTTGTTGGTTTTCATTCAATCAACTTATTTCAGTCAGCTAGATCTTTCTTCTTCAAAGCAAAAAGATTTTATCTTCAAATACAAGAACTTTTCGTGGTTTTGTTGATTTTCAGCAAATGAACATATTTCAGCGAGCGAGAAGTTTTTTCTTTAATAGCGTCAGATTTTATCCTAAAATACAAGAACTTTTCGTGGTTCTTGTCAATTTTTGTTGGTTTTCATCTTATGAGCTTAGTTCAGTCAGCGAGATCCTTCTTCTTCAAAGCAAAAAGATTTTATCTTCAAATACAAGAACTTTTCGTGGTTTTGTTGATTTTTAGCAAATGAACATATTTCAGCGAGCGAGAAGTTTTTTCTTTAATAGCGTCAGATTTTATCCTAAAATACAAGAACTTTTCGTGGTTCTTGTCAATTTTTGTTGGTTTTCATCCAATGAACTTATTTCAGTCAGCTAGATCTTTCTTCTTCAAAGCAAAAAGATTTTATCTTCAAATACAAGAACTTTTCGTGGTTTTGTTGATTTTCAGCAAATGAACATATTTCAGCGAGCGAGAAGTTTGTTCTTTAATAGCGTCAGATTTTATCTTAAAATACAAGAACTTTTCGTGGTTCTTGTCAATTTTTGTTGGTTTTCATCCAATCAACTTATTTCAGTCAGCTAGATCTTTCTTCCTGAAAGCAAAAAGATTTTATCTTCAAATACAAGAACTTTTCGTGGTTTTGTTGATTTTCAGCAAATGAACATATTTCAGCGAGCTGGAAGTTTTTTCTTTAATAGCGTAAGATTTTATCTTAAAATACAAGAACTTTTCGTGGTTCTTGGCAATTTTTGTTGGTTTTCATCTTATGAGCTTATTTCAGTCAGCGAGATCCTTCTTCTTCAAAGCAAAAAGATTTTATCTTCAAATACAAGAACTTTTCGTGGTTTTGTTGATTTTCAGCAAATGAACATATTTCAGCGAGCGAGAAGTTTTTTCTTTAATAGCGTCAGATTTTATCTTAAAATACAAGAACTTTTCGTGGTTCTTGTCAATTTTTGTTGGTTTTCATTCAATCAACTTATTTCAGTCAGCTAGATCTTTCTTCTTCGAAGCAAAAAGATTTTATCTTCAAATACAAGAACTTTTCGTGGTTTTGTTGATTTTCAGCAAATGAACATATTTCAGCGAGGGAGAAGTTTTTTCTTTAATAGCGTCAGATTTTATCTTAAAATACAAGAAGTTTTCGTGGTTCTTGTCAATTTTTGTTGGTTTTCATCCAATGAACTTATTTCAGTCAGCAAGATCTTTCTTCTTCAAAGCAAAAAGATTTTATCTTCAAATACAAGAACTTTTCGTGGTTTTGTTGATTTTCAGCAAATGAACATATTTCAGCGAGCGAGAAGTTTTTTCTTTAATAGCGTCAGATTTTATCCTAAAATACAAGAACTTTTCGTGGTTCTTGTCAATTTTTGTTGGTTTTCATTCAATCAACTTATTTCAGTCAGCTAGATCTTTCTTCTTCAAAGCAAAAAGATTTTATCTTCAAATACAAGAACTTTTCGTGGTTTTGTTGATTTTCAGCAAATTAACATATTTCAGCGAGCTGGAAGTTTTTTCTTTAATAGCGTAAGATTTTATCTTAAAATACAAGAACTTTTCGTGGTTCTTGTCAATTTTTGTTGGTTTTCATCCAATGAACTTATTTCAGTCAGCTAGATCTTTCTTCTTCAAAGCAAAAAGATTTTATCTTCAAATACAAGAACTTTTCGTGGTTTTGTTGATTTTCAGCAAATGAACATATTTCAGCGAGCGAGAAGTTTTTTCTTTAATAGCGTCAGATTTTATCCTAAAATACAAGAACTTTTCGTGGTTCTTGTCAATTTTTGTTGGTTTTCATCTTATGAGCTTAGTTCAGTCAGCGAGATCCTTCTTCAAAGCAAAAAGATTTTATCTTCAAATACAAGAACTTTTCGTGGTTTTGTTGATTTTCAGCAAATGAACATATTTCAGCGAGCGAGAAGTTTTTTCTTTAAAAGCGTCAGATTTTATCTTAAAATACAAGAACTTTTCGTGGTTCTTGTCAATTTTTGTTGGTTTTCATCCAATGAACTTATTTCAGTCAGCAAGATCTTCCTTCTTCAAAGCAAAAAGATTTTATCTTCAAATACATGAACTTTTCGTGGTTTTGTTGATTTTCAGCAAATGAACATATTTCAGCGAGCTAGAAGTTTTTTCTTTAATAGCGTAAGATTTTATCTTAAAATACAAGAACTTTTCGTGGTTCTTGTCAATTTTTGTTGGTTTTCATTCAATCAACTTATTTCAGTCAGCGAGATCCTTCTTCTTCAAAGCAAAAAGATTTTATCTTCAAATACAAGAACTTTTCGTGGTTTTGTTGATTTTCAGCAAATGAACATATTTCAGCGAGCGAGAAGTTTTTTCTTTAAAAGCGTCAGATTTTATCTTAAAATACAAGAACTTTTCGTGGTTCTTGTCAATTTTTGTTGGTTTTCATCCAATGAACTTATTTCAGTCAGCAAGATCTTTCTTCTTCAAAGCAAAAAGATTTAATCTTCAAATAGAAGAACTTTTCGTGGTTTTGTTGATTTTCAGCAAATGAACATATTTCAGCGAGCGAGAAGTTTTTTCTTTAATAGCGTAAGATTTTATCTTAAAATACAAGAACTTTTCGTGGTTCTTGTCAATTTTTGTTGGTTTTCATCCAATGAACTTATTTCAGTCAGCTTGATCTTTCTTCTTCAAAGCAAAAAGATTTTATCTTCAAATACAAGAACTTTTCGTGGTTTTGTTGATTTTCAGCAAATGAACATATTTCAGCGAGGGAGAAGTTTTTTCTTCAATTGCGTCAGATTTTATCTTAAAATACAAGAACTTTTCGTGGTTCTTGTCAATTTTTGTTGGTTTTCATCCAATGAACTTATTTCAGTCAGCAAGATCTTTCTTCTTCAAAGCAAAAAGATTTTATCTTCAAATACAAGAACTTTTCGTGGTTTTGTTGATTTTCAGCAAATGAACATATTTCAGCGAGCGAGAAGTTTTTTCTTTAATAGCGTAAGATTTTATCTTAAAATACAAGAACTTTTCGTGGTTCTTGTCAATTTTTGTTGGTTTTCATCTTCTGAGCTTATTTCAGTCAGCGAGATCCTTCTTCTTCAAAGCAAAAAGATTTTATCTTCAAATACAAGAACTTTTCGTGGTTTTGTTGATTTTCAGCAAATGAACATATTTCAGCGAGCGAGAAGTTTTTTCTTTAAAAGCGTCAGATTTTATCTTAAAATACAAGAACTTTTCGTGGTTCTTGTCAATTTTTGTTGGTTTTCATCTTATGAACTTATTTCAGTCAGCTTGATCTTTCTTCTTCAAAGCAAAAAGATTGTATCTTCAAATACAAGAAATTTTCGTGGTTTTGTTGATTTTCAGCAAATGAACATATTTCAGCGAGGGAGAAGTTTTTTCTTTAATAGCGTCAGATTTTATCTTAAAATACAAGAAGTTTTCGTGGTTCTTGTCAATTTTTGTTGGTTTTCATCCAATGAACTTATTTCAGTCAGCAAGATCTTTCTTCTTCAAAGCAAAAAGATTTTATCTTCAAATACAAGAACTTTTCGTGGTTTTGTTGATTTTCAGCAAATGAACATATTTCAGCGAGCGAGAAGTTTTTTCTTTAATAGCGTCAGATTTTATCCTAAAATACAAGAACTTTTCGTGGTTCTTGTCAATTTTTGTTGGTTTTCATTCAATCAACTTATTTCAGTCAGCTAGATCTTTCTTCTTCAAAGCAAAAAGATTTTATCTTCAAATACAAGAACTTTTCGTGGTTTTGTTGATTTTCAGCAAATGAACATATTTCAGCGAGCTGGAAGTTTTTTCTTTAATAGCGTAAGATTTTATCTTAAAATACAAGAACTTTTCGTGGTTCTTGTCAATTTTTGTTGGTTTTCATCCAATGAACTTATTTCAGTCAGCTTGATCTTTCTTCTTCAAAGCAAAAAGATTTTATCTTCAAATACAAGAACTTTTTGTGGTTTTGTTGATTTTCAGCAAATGAACATATTTCAGCGAGGGAGAAGTTTTTTCTTCAATTGCGTCAGATTTTATCTTAAAATACAAGAACTTTTCGTGGTTCTTGTCAATTTTTGTTGGTTTTCATCCAATGAACTTATTTCAGTCAGCAAGATCTTTCTTCTGCAAAGCAAAAAGATTTTATCTTCAAATACAAGAACTTTTCGTGGTTTTGTTGATTTTCAGCAAATGAACATATTTCAGCGATCGAGAAGTTTTTTCTTCAATAGCGTAAGATTTTATCTTAAAATACAAGAACTTTTCGTGGTTCTTGTCAATTTTTGTTGGTTTTCATCTTCTGAGCTTATTTCAGTCAGCGAGATCCTTCTTCTTCAAAGCAAAAAGATTTTATCTTCAAATACAAGAACTTTTCGTGGTTTTGTTGATTTTCAGCAAATGAACATATTTCAGCGAGCGAGAAGTTTTTTCTTTAAAAGCGTCAGATTTTATCTTAAAATACAAGAACTTTTCGTGGTTCTTGTCAATTTTTGTTGGTTTTCATCTTATGAACTTATTTCAGTCAGCTTGATCTTTCTTCTTCAAAGCAAAAAGATTGTATCTTCAAATACAAGAAATTTTCGTGGTTTTGTTGATTTTCAGCAAATGAACATATTTCAGCGAGGGAGAAGTTTTTTCTTTAATAGCGTCAGATTTTATCTTAAAATACAAGAAGTTTTCGTGGTTCTTGTCAATTTTTGTTGGTTTTCATCCAATGAACTTATTTCAGTCAGCAAGATCTTTCTTCTTCAAAGCAAAAAGATTTTATCTTCAAATACAAGAACTTTTCGTGGTTTTGTTGATTTTCAGCAAATGAACATATTTCAGCGAGCGAGAAGTTTTTTCTTTAATAGCGTCAGATTTTATCCTAAAATACAAGAACTTTTCGTGGTTCTTGTCAATTTTTGTTGGTTTTCATTCAATCAACTTATTTCAGTCAGCTAGATCTTTCGTCTTCAAAGCAAAAAGATTTTATCTTCAAATACAAGAACTTTTCGTGGTTTTGTTGATTTTCAGCAAATGAACATATTTCAGCGAGCTGGAAGTTTTTTCTTTAATAGCGTAAGATTTTATCTTAAAATACAAGAACTTTTCGTGGTTCTTGTCAATTTTTGTTGGTTTTCATCCAATGAACTTATTTCAGTCAGCTAGATCTTTCTTCTTCAAAGCAAAAAGATTTTATCTTCAAATACAAGAACTTTTCGTGGTTTTGTTGATTTTCAGCAAATGAACATATTTCAGCGAGCGAGAAGTTTTTTCTTTAATAGCGTCAGATTTTATCCTAAAATACAAGAACTTTTCGTGGTTCTTGTCAATTTTTGTTGGTTTTCATCTTATGAGCTTAGTTCAGTCAGCTCGATCTTTCTTCTTCAAAGCAAAAAGATTTTATCTTCAAATACAAGAACTTTTCGTGGTTTTGTTGATTTTCAGCAAATGAACATATTTCAGCGAGGGAGAAGTTTTTTCTTTAACAGCGTCAGATTTTGTCTTAAAATACATGAACATTTCGTGGTTCTTGTCAATTTTTGTTGGTTTTCATCCAATGAACTTATTTCAGTCAGCTCGATCTTTCTTCTTCAAAACAAAAAGATTTTATCTTCAAATACAAGAACTTTTCGTGGTTTTGTTGGTTTTCAGCAAATGAACATATTTCAGCGAGCAAGACGTTTTTTCTTTAATAGCGTCAGATTTTATCTTAAAATACAAGAACATTTCGTGGTTCTTGTCAATTTTTGTTGGTTTTCATCCAATGAACTTATTTCAGTCAGCTAGATCTTTCTTCTTCAAAACAAAAAGATTTTATCTTCAAATACAAGAACTTTTCGTGGTTTTGTTGGTTTTCAGCAAATGAACATATTTCAGCGAGCAAGAAGTTTTTTCTTTAATAGCGTAAGATTTTATCTTAAAATACAAGAACTTTTCGTGGTTCTTGTCAATTTTTGTTGGTTTTCATCTTATGAGCTTATTTCAGTCAGCTAGATCTTTCTTCTTCAAAACAAAAAGATTTTATCTTCAAATACAAGAACATTTCGTGGTTTTGTTGGTTTTCAGCAAATGAACATATTTCAGCGAGTTGGAAGTTTTTTCTTTAATAGCGTAAGATTTTATCTTAAAATACAAGAACATTTCGTGGTTCTTGTCAATTTTTGTTGGTTTTCATCCAATGAACTTATTTCAGTCAGCTAGATCTTTCTTCTTCAAAACAAAAAGATTTTATCTTCAAATACAAGAACTTTTCGTGGTTTTGTTGGTTTTCAGCAAATGAACATATTTCAGCGAGGGACAAGTTTTTTCTTTAAAAGCGTCAGATTTTGTCTTAAAATACAAGAACATTTCGTGGTTCTTGTCAATTTTTGTTGGTTTTCATCCAATGAACTTATTTCAGTCAGCTAGATCTTTCTTCTTCAAAACAAAAAGATTTTATCTTCAAATACAAGAACTTTTCGTGGTTTTGTTGGTTTTCAGCAAATGAACATATTTCAGCGAGCAAGAAGTTTTTTCTTTAATAGCGTCAGATTTTATCTTAAAATACAAGAACTTTTCGTGGTTCTTGTCAATTTTTGTTGGTTTTCATCCAATGAACTTATTTCAGTCAGCTAGATCTTTCTTCCTGAAAGCAAAAAGATTTTATCTTCAAATACAAGAACTTTTCGTGGTTTTGTTGATTTTCAGCAAATGAACATATTTCAGCGAGCTGGAAGTTTTTTCTTTAATAGCGTTAGATTTTATCTTAAAATACAAAACTTTTCGTGGTTCTTGTCAATTTTTGTTGGTTTTCATCCAATGAACTTATTTCAGTCAGCTCGATCTTTCTTCTTGAAAGCAAAAAGATTTTATCTTCAAATACAATGACATTTCGTGATTTTGTTGATTTTCAGCAAATGAACATTTTTCAGCGAGCTAGAAGTTTTTTCTTTAATAGCGTAAGATTTTATCTTAAAATACAAGAACTTTTCGTGGTTCTTGTCAATTTTTGTTGGTTTTCATCTTATGAACTTATTTCAGTCAGCTAGATCTTTCTTCTTCAAAGCAAAAAGATTTTATCTTCAAATACAAGAACTTTTCGTGGTTTTGTTGATTTTCAGCAAATGAACATGTTTCAGCGAGGGACAAGTTTTTTCTTTAAAAGCGTCAGATTTTGTCTTAAAATACAAGAACATTTCGTGGTTCTTGTCAATTTTTGTTGGTTTTCATCCAATGAACTTATTTCAGTCAGCTAGATCTTTCTTCTTCAAAACAAAAAGATTTTATCTTCAAATACAAGAACTTTTCGTGGTTTTGTTGGTTTTCAGCAAATGAACATATTTCAGCGAGCAAGAAGTTTTTTCTTTAATAGCGTCAGATTTTATCTTAAAATACAAGAACATTTCGTGGTTCTTGTCAATTTTTGTTGGTTTTCATCCAATGAACTTATTTCAGTCAGCTAGATCTTTCTTCTTCAAAACAAAAAGATTTTATCTTCAAATACAAGAACTTTACGTGGTTTTGTTGGTTTTCAGCAAATGAACATATTTCAGCGAGCAAGAAGTTTTTTCTTTAATAGCGTAAGATTTTATCTTAAAATACAAGAACTTTTCGTGGTTCTTGTCAATTTTTGTTCGTTTTCATCTTATGAGCTTATTTCAGTCAGCGAGATCCTTCTTCTTCAAAGCAAAAAGATTTTATCTTCAAATACAAGAACTTTTCGTGGTTTTGTTGGTTTTCAGCAAATGAACATATTTCAGCGAGGGAGAAGTTTTTTCTTTAAAAGCGTCAGATTTTATCTTAAAATACAAGAACTTTTCGTGGTTCTTGTCAATTTTTGTTGGTTTTCATCCAATGAACTTATTTCAGTCAGCAAGATCTTTCTTCTTCAAAGCAAAAAGATTTTATCTTCAAATACAAGAACTTTTCGTGGTTTTGTTGATTTTCAGCAAATGAACATATTTCAGCGAGCGAGAAGTTTTTTCTTTAAAAGCGTCAGATTTTATCTTAAAATACAAGAACTTTTCGTGGTTCTTGTCAATTTTTGTTGGTTTTCATCCAATGAACTTATTTCAGTCAGCTAGATCTTTCTTCCTGAAAGCAAAAAGATTTTATCTTCAAATACAAGAACTTTTCGTGGTTTTGTTGATTTTCAGCAAATGAACATATTTCAGCGAGCTGGAAGTTTTTTCTTTAATAGCGTAAGATTTTATCTTAAAATACAAGAACTTTTCGTGGTTCTTGTCAATTTTTGTTGGTTTTCATCTTATGAACTTATTTCAGTCAGCTAGATCTTTCTTCTTCAAAGCAAAAAGATTTTATCTTCAAATACAAGAACTTTTCGTGGTTTTGTTGATATTCAGCAAATGAACATATTTCAGCGAGCGAGAAGTTTGTTCTTTAATAGCGTCAGATTTTATCTTAAAATACAAGAACGTTTCGTGGTTCTTGTCAATTTTTGTTGGTTTTCATCCAATCAACTTATTTCAGTCAGCTGGATCTTTCTTCCTGAAAGAAAAAAGATTTTATCTTCAAATACAAGAACTTTTCGTGGTTTTGTTGATTTTCAGCAAATGAACATATTTCAGCGAGCTGGAAGTTTTTTCTTTAATAGCGTAAGATTTTATCTTAAAATACAAGAACTTTTCGTGGTTCTTGTCAATTTTTGTTGGTTTTCATCCAATGAACTTATTTCAGTCAGCAAGATCTTTCTTCTTCAAAGCAAAAAGATTTTATCTTCAAATACAAGAACTTTTCGTGATTTTGTTGATTTTCAGCAAATGAACATTTTTCAGCGAGCTAGAAGTTTTTTCTTTAATCGCGTCAGATTTTATCTTAAAATACAAGAACTTTTCCTGGTTCTTGTCAATTTTTGTTGGTTTTCATCTTATGAACTTATTTCAGTCAGTAAGATCTTTCTTCTTCAAAACAAAAAGATTTTATCTTCAAATACAAGAACTTTTCGTGGTTTTGTTGATTTTCAGCAAATGAACATATTTCAGCGAGCGAGAAGTTTTTTCTTTAATAGCGTCAGATATTATCTTAAAATACAATAACTTTTCGTGGTTGTTGTCAATTTTTGTTGGTTTTCATCCAATGAACTTATTTCAGTCAGCTAGATCTTTCTTCCTGAAAGCAAAAAGATTTTATCTTCAAATACAAGAACTTTTCGTGGTTTTGTTGATTTTCAGCAAATGAACATATTTCAGCGAGGGAGAAGTTTTTTCTTTAATAGCGTCAGATTTTATCTTAAAATACAAGAACTTTTCGTGGTTCTTGTCAATTTTTGTTGGTTTTCATCCAATGAACTTATTTCAGTCAGCTCGATCTTTCTTCCTGAAAGCAAAAAGATTTTATCTTCAAATACAAGAACTTTTCGTGGTTTTGTTGATTTTCAGCAAGCTGGAAGTTTTTTCTTTAATAGCGTAAGATTTTATCTTAAAATACAAGAACTTTTCGTGGTTCTTGTCAATTTTTGTTGGTTTTCATCTAATGAACTTGTTTCAGTCAGCTCGATCTTTCTTCTTCAAAGCAAAAAGATTTAATCTTCAAACAGAAGAACTTTTCGTGGTTTTGTTGATTTTCAGCAAATGAACATATTTCAGCGAGCGAGAAGTTTTTTCTTTAATAGTGTAAGATTTTATCTTAAAATACAAGAACTTTTCGTGGTTCTTGTCAATTTTTGTTGGTTTTCATCTTATGAACTTATTTCAGTCAGCTTGATCTTTCTTCTTCAAAGCAAAAAGATTTTATCTTCAAATACAAGAACTTTTCGTGGTTTTGTTGATTTTCAGCAAATGAACATATTTCAGCGAGGGAGAAGTTTTTTCTTCAATAGCGTCAGATTTTATCTTAAAATACAAGAACTTTTCGTGGTTCTTTTCAATTTTTGTTGCTTTTCATCTTATGAGCTTATTTCAGTCAGCGAGATCCTTCTTCTTCAAAGCAGAAAGATTTTATCTTCAAATACAAGAACTTTTCGTGGTTTTGTTGATTTTCAGCAAATGAACATATTTCAGCGAGCGAGAAGTTTTTTCTTTAAAAGCGTCAGATTTTATCTTAAAATACAAGAACTTTTCGTGGTTCTTGTCGATTTTTGTTGGTTTTCATCATATGAACTTATTTCAGTCAGCTTGATCTTTCTTCTTCAAAGCAAAAAGATTGTATCTTCAAATACAAGAAATGTTCGTGGTTTTGTTGATTTTCAGCAAATGAACATATTTCAGCGAGCAAGAAGTTATTTCTTTAATAGCGTAAGATTTTATCTTAAAATACAAGAACTTTTCGTGGTTCTTGTCAATTTTTGTTGGTTTTCATTTTATGAGCTTAGTTCAGTCAGCTAGATCCTTCTTCTTCAAAGCAAAAAGATTTTATCTTCAAACACAAGAACTTTTCGTGGTTTTGTTGATTTTCAGCAAATGAACATATTTCAGCGAGGGAGAAGTTTTTTCTTTAAAAGTGTCAGATTTTATCTTAAAATACAAGAACTTTTCGTGGTTCTTGTCAATTTTTGTTGGTTTTCATCTTATGAACTTATTTCAGTCAGCTTGATCTTTCTTCTTCAAAGCAAAAAGATTTTATCTTCAAATACAAGAACTTTTCGTGGTTTTGTTGATTTTCAGCAAATGAACATATTTCAGCGAGCGAGAAGTTTTTTCTTTAATAGCGTCAGATTTTATCCTAAAATACAAGAACTTTTCGTGGTTCTTGTTAATTTTTGTTGGTTTTCATTCAATCAACTTATTTCAGTCAGCTAGATCTTTCTTCTTGAAAGCAAAAAGATTTTATCTTCAAATACAAGAACTTTTCGTGGTTTTGTTGATTTTCAGCAAATGAACATATTTCAGCGAGTGAGAAGTTTTTTCTTTAAAAGCGTCAGATTTTATCTTAAAATACAAGAACTTTTCGTGGTTCTTGTCAATTTTTGTTGGTTTTCATCCAATGAACTTATTTCAGTCAGCTCGATCTTTCTTCTTCAAAGCAAAAAGATTTTATCTTCAAATACAAGAACTTTTCGTGGTTTTGTTGATTTTCAGCAAATGAACATATTTCAGCGAGCTGGAAGTTTTTTCTTTAATAGCGTCAGATTTTATCCTAAAATACAAGAACTTTTCGTGGTTCTTGTCAATTTTTGTTGGTTTTCATCTAATGAACTTATTTCAGTCAGCGAGATCTTTCTTCTTCAAAGCAAAAAGATTTTATCTTCAAGCACAAGAACTTTTCGTGGTTTTGTTGATTTTCAGCAAATGAACATATTTCAGCGAGCGAGAATTTTTTTCTTTAATAGCGTCAGATTTTATCTTAAAATACAAGAACTTTGCGTGGTTCTTGTCAATTTTTGTTGGTTTTCATCCAATGAACTTATTTCAGTCAGCTAGATCTTTCTTCCTGAAAGCAAAAAGATTTTATCTTCAAATACAAGAACTTTTCGTGGTTTTGTTGATTTTCAGCAAATGAACATATTTCAGCGAGCTGGAAGTTTTTTCTTTCATAGCATAAGATTTTATCTTAAAATACAAGAACTTTTCGTGGTTCTTGTCAATTTTTGTTGGTTTTCATCCAATGAACTTATTTCAGTCAGCAAGATCTTTCTTCTTCAAAGCAAAAAGATTTTATCTTCAAATACAAGAACTTTTCGTGGTTTTGTTGGTTTTCAGCAAATGAACATATTTCAGCGAGCAAGAAGTTTTTTCTTTAATAGCGTAAGATTTTATCTTAAAATACAAGAACTTTTCGTGGTTCTTGGCAATTTTTGTTGGTTTTCATCTTATGAGCTTATTTCAGTCAGCGAGATCCTTCTTCTTCAAAGCAAAAAGATTTTATCTTCAAATACAAGAACTTTTCGTGGTTTTGTTGATTTTCAGCAAATGAACATATTTCAGCGAGCGAGAAGTTTTTTCTTTAAAAGCGTCAGATTTTATCTTAAAATACAAGAACTTTTCGTGGTTCTTGTCAATTTTTGTTGGTTTTCATCCAATGAACTTATTTCAGTCAGCTCGATCTTTCTTCTTCAAAGCAAAAAGATTTTCTCTTCAAATACAAGAACTTTTCGTGGTTTTGTTGATTTTCAGCAAATCAACATATTTCAGCGAGCTGGAAGTTTTTTCTTTCATAGCGTAAGATTTTATCTTAAAATACAAGAACTTTTCGTGGTTCTTGTCAATTTTTGTTGGTTTTCATCTTATGAACTTATTTCAGTCAGCTAGATCTTTCTTCTTCAAAGCAAAAAGATTTTATCTTCAAATACAACAACTTTTCGTGGTTTTGTTGATTTTTAGCAAATGAACATATTTCAGCGAGCAAGAAGTTTTTTCTTTAATAGCGTCAGATTTTATCCTAAAATACAAGAACTTTTCGTGGTTCTTGTCAATTTTTGTTGGTTTTCATCCAATGAACTTATTTCAGTCAGCTAGATCTTTCTTCTTCAAAGCAAAAAGATTTTATCTTCAAATACAAGAACTTTTCGTGGTTTTGTTGATTTTCAGCAAATGAACATATTTCAGCGAGCGAGAAGTTTGTTCTTTAATAGCGTCAGATTTTATCTTAAAATACAAGAACTTTTCGTGGTTCTTGTCAATTTTTGTTGGTTTTCATCCAATCAACTTATTTCAGTCAGCTAGATCTTTCTTCCTGAAAGCAAAAAGATTTTATCTTCAAATACAAGAACTTTTCGTGGTTTTGTTGATTTTCAGCAAATGAACATATTTCAGCGAGGGAGAAGTTTTTTCTTTAAAAGTGTCAGATTTTATCTTAAAATACAAGAACTTTTCGTGGTTCTTGTCAATTTTTGTTGGTTTTCATCCAATGAACTTATTTCAGTCAGCCAGATCTTTCTTCTTCAAAGCAAAAAGATTTTATCTTCAAATACAAGAACTTTTCGTGGTTTTGTTGATTTTCAGCAAATGAACATATTTCAGCGAGCTGGAAGTTTTTTCTTTAATAGCGTAAGATCTTATCTTAAAATACAAGAACTTTTCGTGGTTCTTGTCAATTTTTGTTGGTTGTCATCTTATGAACTTATTTCAGTCAGCTAGGTCTTTCATCTTCAAAGCAAAAAGATTTTATCTTCAAATACAAGAACTTTTCGTGGTTTTGTTGATTTTTAGCAAATGAACATATTTCAGCGAGCGAGAAATTTTTTCTTTAATAGCGTCAGATTTTATCCTAAAATACAAGAACTTTTCGTGGTTCTTGTCAATTTTTGTTGGTTTTCATCCAATGAACTTATTTCAGTCAGCTGGATCTTTCTTCTTCAAAGCAAAAAGATTTTATCTTCAAATACAAGAACTTTTCGTGGTTTTGTTGATTTTCAGCAAATGAACATATTTCAGCGAGCGAGAAGTTTGTTCTTTAATAGCGACAGATTTTATCTTAAAATACAAGAACTTTGCGTGGTTCTTGTCAATTTTTGTTGGTTTTCATCCAATCAACTTATTTCAGTCAGCTAGATCTTTCTTCCTGAAAGCAAAAAGATTTTATCTTCAAATACAAGAACTTTTCGTGGTTTTGTTGATTTTCAGCAAATGAACATATTTCAGCGAGCTGGAAGTTTTTTCTTTAATAGCATCAGATTTTATCTTAAAATACAAGAACTTTTCGTGGTTCTTGTCAATTTTTGTTGGTTTTCA
Source organism: Heptranchias perlo (assembly GCF_035084215.1). Taxonomy (NCBI): domain Eukaryota; kingdom Metazoa; phylum Chordata; class Chondrichthyes; order Hexanchiformes; family Hexanchidae; genus Heptranchias; species Heptranchias perlo. The sequence goes on from NC_090347.1 coordinate 51,736,206, forward strand.
TCCAATGAACTTATTTCAGTCAGCTGGATCTTTCTTCCTGAAAGCAAAAAGATTTTATCTTCAAATACAAGAACTTTTCGTGGTTTTGTTGATTTTCAGCAAATGAACATATTTCAGCGAGCTGGAAGTTTTTTCTTTAATAGCGTAAGATTTTATCTTAAAATACAAAACTTTTCGTGGTTCTTGTCAATTTTTGTTGGTTTTCATCCAATGAACTTATTTCAGTCAGCTCGATCTTTCTTCTTGAAAGCAAAAAGATTTTATCTTCAAATACAATAACTTTTCGTGATTTTGTTGATTTTCAGCAAATGAACATTTTTCAGCGAGCTAGAAGTTTTTTCTTTAATAGCGTAAGATTTTATCTTAAAATACAAGAACTTTTCGTGGTACTTGTCAATTTTTGTTGGTTTTCATCCAATGAACTTATTTCAGTCAGCTCGATCTTTCTTCTTCAAAGCAAAAAGATTTTATCTTCAAATACAAGAACTTTTCGTGGTTTTGTTGATTTTCAGCAAATGATCATATTTCAGCGAGGGAGAAGTTTTTTCTTTAATAGCGTCAGATTTTATCTTAAAATACAAGAACATTTCGTGGTTCTTGTCAATTTTTGTTGGTTTTCATCCAATGAACTTATTTCAGTCAGCTAGATCTTTCTTCTTCAAAACAAAAAGATTTTATCTTCAAATACAAGAACTTTTCGTGGTTTTGTTGATTTTCAGCAAATGAACATATTTCAGCGAGCAAGAAGTTTTTTCTTTAATAGCGTAAGATTTTATCTTAAAATACAAGAACTTTTCGTGGTTCTTGTCAATTTTTGTTGGTTTTCATCTTATGAGCTTATTTCAGTCAGCGAGATCCTTCTTCTTAAAGCAAAAAGATTTTATCTTCAAATACAAGAACTTTTCGTGGTTTTGTTGATTTTCAGCAAATGAACATATTTCAGCGAGGGAGAAGTTTTTTCTTTAATAGCGTCAGATTTTATCTTAAAATACAAGAACTTTTCGTGGTTCTTGTCAATTTTTGTTGGTTTTCATCCAATGAACTTATTTCAGTCAGCAAGATCTTTCTTCTTCAAAGCAAAAAGATTTTATCTTCAAATACAAGAACTTTTCGTGGTTTTGTTGATTTTCAGCAAATGAACATATTTCAGCGAGCGAGAAGTTTTTTCTTTAACAGCGTCAGATTTTATCCTAAAATACAAGAACTTTTCGTGGTTCTTGTCAATTTTTGTTGGTTTTCATCTTATGAACTTATTTCAGTCAGCTAGATCTTTCTTCTTCAAAGCAAAAAGATTTTATCTTCAAATACAAGAACTTTTCGTGGTTTTGTTGATTTTTAGCAAATGAACATATTTCAGCGAGCGAGAAATTTTTTCTTTAATAGCGTCAGATTTTATCTTAAAATACAAGAACTTTTCGTGGTTCTTGGCAATTTTTGTTGGTTTTCATCTTATGAGCTTATTTCAGTCAGCGAGATCCTTCTTCTTCAAAGCAAAAAGATTTTATCTTCAAATACAAGAACTTTTCGTGGTTTTGTTGATTTTCAGCAAATGAACATATTTCAGCGAGGGAGAAGTTTTATCTTTAATAGCGTCAGATTTTATCTTAAAATACAAGAACTTTTCGTGGTTCTTGTCAATTTCTGTTGGTTTTCATCCAATGAACTTATTTCAGTCAGCAAGATCTTTCTTCTTCAAAGCAAAAAGATTTTATCTTCAAATACAAGAACTTTTCGTGGTTTTGTTGATTTTCAGCAAATGAACATATTTCAGCGAGCTGGAAGTTTTTTCTTTAATAGCGTAAGATTTTATCTTAAAATACAAAACTTTTCGTGGTTCTTGTCAATTTTTGTTGGTTTTCATCCAATGAACTTATTTCAGTCAGCTCGATCTTTCTTCTTGAAAGCAAAAAGATTTTATCTTCAAATACAATAACTTTTCGTGATTTTGTTGATTTTCAGCAAATGAACATTTTTCAGCGAGCGAGAAGTTTTTTCTTTAACAGCGTAAGATTTTATCTTAAAATACAAGAACTTTTCGTGGTACTTGTCAATTTTTGTTGGTTTTCATCCAATGAACTTATTTCAGTCAGGTCGATCTTTCTTCTTCAAAGCAAAAAGATTTTATCTTCAAATACAAGAACTTTTCGTGGTTTTGTTGATTTTCAGCAAATGAACATATTTCAGCGAGGGAGAAGTTTTTTCTTTAATAGCGTCAGATTTTATCTTGAAATACAAGAACATTTCGTGGTTCTTGTCAATTTTTGTTGGTTTTCATCCAATGAACTTATTTCAGTCAGCTAGATCTTTCTTCTTCAAAACAAAAAGATTTTATCTTCAAATACAAGAACTTTTCGTGGTTTTGTTGGTTTTCAGCAAACGAACATATTTCAGCGAGCAAGAAGTTTTTTCTTTAATAGCGTAAGATTTTATCTTAAAATACAAGAACTTTTCGTGGTTCTTGTCAATTTTTGTTGGTTTTCATCTTGTGAGCTTATTTCAGTCAGCGAGATCCTTCTTCTTCAAAGCAAAAAGATTTTATCTTCAAATACAAGAACTTTTCGTGGTTTTGTTGATTTTCAGCAAATGAACATATTTCAGCGAGGGAGAAGTTTTTTCTTTAATAGCGTCAGATTTTATCTTAAAATACAAGAACTTTTCGTGGTTCTTGTCAATTTTTGTTGGTTTTCATCCAATGAACTTATTTCAGTCAGCAAGATCTTTCTTCTTCAAAGCAAAAAGATTTTATCTTCAAATACAAGAACTTTTCGTGGTTTTGTTGATTTTCAGCAAATGAACATATTTCAGCGAGCGAGAAGTTTTTTCTTTAACAGCGTCAGATTTTATCCTAAAATACAAGAACTTTTCGTGGTTCTTGTCAATTTTTGTTGGTTTTCATCCAATGAACTTATTTCAGTCAGCCAGATCTTTCTTCTTCAAAGCAAAAAGATTTTATCTTCAAATACAAGAACTTTTCGTGGTTTTGTTGATTTTCAGCAAATGAACATATTTCAGCGAGCTGGAAGTTTTTTCTTTAATAGCATAAGATTTTATCTTAAAATACAAGAACTTTTCGTGGTTCTTGTCAATTTCTGTTGGTTTTCATCCAATGAACTTATTTCAGTCAGCAAGATCTTTCTTCTTCAAAGCAAAAAGATTTTATCTTCAAATACAAGAACTTTTCGTGGTTTTGTTGATTTTCAGCAAATGAACATATTTCAGCGAGCTGGAAGTTTTTTCTTTAATAGCGTAAGATTTTATCTTAAAATACAAAACTTTTCGTGGTTCTTGTCAATTTTTGTTGGTTTTCATCCAATGAACTTATTTCAGTCAGGTCGATCTTTCTTCTTCAAAGCAAAAAGATTTTATCTTCAAATACAAGAACTTTTCGTGGTTTTGTTGATTTTCAGCAAATGAACATATTTCAGCGAGCGAGAAGTTTTTTCTTTAATAGCGTCAGATTTTATCTTGAAATACAAGAACATTTCGTGGTTCTTGTCAATTTTTGTTGGTTTTCATCTTATGAACTTATTTCAGTCAGCTAGATCTTTCTTCTTCAAAGCAAAAAGATTTTATCTTCAAATACAAGAACTTTTCGTGGTTTTGTTGATTTTTAGCAAATGAACATATTTCAGCGAGCGAGAAATTTTTTCTTTAATAGCGTCAGATTTTATCTTAAAATACAAGAACTTTTCGTGGTTCTTGGCAATTTTTGTTGGTTTTCATCTTATGAGCTTATTTCAGTCAGCGAGATCCTTCTTCTTCAAAGCAAAAAGATTTTATCTTCAAATACAAGAACTTTTCGTGGTTTTGTTGATTTTCAGCAAATGAACATATTTCAGCGAGGGAGAAGTTTTATCTTTAATAGCGTCAGATTTTATCTTAAAATACAAGAACTTTTCGTGGTTCTTGTCAATTTCTGTTGGTTTTCATCCAATGAACTTATTTCAGTCAGCAAGATCTTTCTTCTTCAAAGCAAAAAGATTTTATCTTCAAATACAAGAACTTTTCGTGGTTTTGTTGATTTTCAGCAAATGAACATATTTCAGCGAGCTGGAAGTTTTTTCTTTAATAGCGTAAGATTTTATCTTAAAATACAAAACTTTTCGTGGTTCTTGTCAATTTTTGTTGGTTTTCATCCAATGAACTTATTTCAGTCAGCTCGATCTTTCTTCTTGAAAGCAAAAAGATTTTATCTTCAAATACAATAACTTTTCGTGATTTTGTTGATTTTCAGCAAATGAACATTTTTCAGCGAGCGAGAAGTTTTTTCTTTAACAGCGTAAGATTTTATCTTAAAATACAAGAACTTTTCGTGGTACTTGTCAATTTTTGTTGGTTTTCATCCAATGAACTTATTTCAGTCAGGTCGATCTTTCTTCTTCAAAGCAAAAAGATTTTATCTTCAAATACAAGAACTTTTCGTGGTTTTGTTGATTTTCAGCAAATGAACATATTTCAGCGAGGGAGAAGTTTTTTCTTTAATAGCGTCAGATTTTATCTTGAAATACAAGAACATTTCGTGGTTCTTGTCAATTTTTGTTGGTTTTCATCCAATGAACTTATTTCAGTCAGCTAGATCTTTCTTCTTCAAAACAAAAAGATTTTATCTTCAAATACAAGAACTTTTCGTGGTTTTGTTGGTTTTCAGCAAACGAACATATTTCAGCGAGCAAGAAGTTTTTTCTTTAATAGCGTAAGATTTTATCTTAAAATACAAGAACTTTTCGTGGTTCTTGTCAATTTTTGTTGGTTTTCATCTTGTGAGCTTATTTCAGTCAGCGAGATCCTTCTTCTTCAAAGCAAAAAGATTTTATCTTCAAATACAAGAACTTTTCGTGGTTTTGTTGATTTTCAGCAAATGAACATATTTCAGCGAGGGAGAAGTTTTTTCTTTAATAGCGTCAGATTTTATCTTAAAATACAAGAACTTTTCGTGGTTCTTGTCAATTTTTGTTGGTTTTCATCCAATGAACTTATTTCAGTCAGCAAGATCTTTCTTCTTCAAAGCAAAAAGATTTTATCTTCAAATACAAGAACTTTTCGTGGTTTTGTTGATTTTCAGCAAATGAACATATTTCAGCGAGCGAGAAGTTTTTTCTTTAACAGCGTCAGATTTTATCCTAAAATACAAGAACTTTTCGTGGTTCTTGTCAATTTTTGTTGGTTTTCATCCAATGAACTTATTTCAGTCAGCCAGATCTTTCTTCTTCAAAGCAAAAAGATTTTATCTTCAAATACAAGAACTTTTCGTGGTTTTGTTGATTTTCAGCAAATGAACATATTTCAGCGAGCTGGAAGTTTTTTCTTTAATAGCATAAGATTTTATCTTAAAATACAAGAACTTTTCGTGGTTCTTGTCAATTTCTGTTGGTTTTCATCCAATGAACTTATTTCAGTCAGCAAGATCTTTCTTCTTCAAAGCAAAAAGATTTTATCTTCAAATACAAGAACTTTTCGTGGTTTTGTTGATTTTCAGCAAATGAACATATTTCAGCGAGCTGGAAGTTTTTTCTTTAATAGCGTAAGATTTTATCTTAAAATACAAAACTTTTCGTGGTTCTTGTCAATTTTTGTTGGTTTTCATCCAATGAACTTATTTCAGTCAGGTCGATCTTTCTTCTTCAAAGCAAAAAGATTTTATCTTCAAATACAAGAACTTTTCGTGGTTTTGTTGATTTTCAGCAAATGAACATATTTCAGCGAGGGAGAAGTTTTTTCTTTAATAGCGTCAGATTTTATCTTGAAATACAAGAACATTTCGTGGTTCTTGTCAATTTTTGTTGGTTTTCATCCAATGAACTTATTTCAGTCAGCTAGATCTTTCTTCTTCAAAACAAAAAGATTTTATCTTCAAATACAAGAACTTTTCGTGGTTTTGTTGGTTTTCAGCAAACGAACATATTTCAGCGAGCAAGAAGTTTTTTCTTTAATAGCGTAAGATTTTATCTTAAAATACAAGAACTTTTCGTGGTTCTTGTCAATTTTTGTTGGTTTTCATCTTGTGAGCTTATTTCAGTCAGCGAGATCCTTCTTCTTCAAAGCAAAAAGATTTTATCTTCAAATACAAGAACTTTTCGTGGTTTTGTTGATTTTCAGCAAATGAACATATTTCAGCGAGGGAGAAGTTTTTTCTTTAATAGCGTCAGATTTTATCTTAAAATACAAGAACTTTTCGTGGTTCTTGTCAATTTTTGTTGGTTTTCATCCAATGAACTTATTTCAGTCAGCAAGATCTTTCTTCTTCAAAGCAAAAAGATTTTATCTTCAAATACAAGAACTTTTCGTGGTTTTGTTGATTTTCAGCAAATGAACATATTTCAGCGAGCGAGAAGTTTTTTCTTTAACAGCGTCAGATTTTATCCTAAAATACAAGAACTTTTCGTGGTTCTTGTCAATTTTTGTTGGTTTTCATCCAATGAACTTATTTCAGTCAGCCAGATCTTTCTTCTTCAAAGCAAAAAGATTTTATCTTCAAATACAAGAACTTTTCGTGGTTTTGTTGATTTTCAGCAAATGAACATATTTCAGCGAGCTGGAAGTTTTTTCTTTAATAGCATAAGATTTTATCTTAAAATACAAGAACTTTTCGTGGTTCTTGTCAATTTCTGTTGGTTTTCATCCAATGAACTTATTTCAGTCAGCAAGATCTTTCTTCTTCAAAGCAAAAAGATTTTATCTTCAAATACAAGAACTTTTCGTGGTTTTGTTGATTTTCAGCAAATGAACATATTTCAGCGAGCTGGAAGTTTTTTCTTTAATAGCGTAAGATTTTATCTTAAAATACAAAACTTTTCGTGGTTCTTGTCAATTTTTGTTGGTTTTCATCCAATGAACTTATTTCAGTCAGCTCGATCTTTCTTCTTGAAAGCAAAAAGATTTTATCTTCAAATACAATAACTTTTCGTGATTTTGTTGATTTTCAGCAAATGAACATTTTTCAGCGAGCGAGAAGTTTTTTCTTTAACAGCGTAAGATTTTATCTTAAAATACAAGAACTTTTCGTGGTACTTGTCAATTTTTGTTGGTTTTCATCCAATGAACTTATTTCAGTCAGCTCGATCTTTCTTCTTCAAAGCAAAAAGATTTTATCTTCAAATACAAGAACTTTTCGTGGTTTTGTTGATTTTCAGCAAATGAACATATTTCAGCGAGGGAGAAGTTTTTTCTTTAATAGCGTCAGATTTTATCTTGAAATACAAGAACATTTCGTGGTTCTTGTCAATTTTTGTTGGTTTTCATCCAATGAACTTATTTCAGTCAGCTAGATCTTTCTTCTTCAAAACAAAAAGATTTTATCTTCAAATACAAGAACTTTTCGTGGTTTTGTTGGTTTTCAGCAAACGAACATATTTCAGCGAGCAAGAAGTTTTTTCTTTAATAGCGTAAGATTTTATCTTAAAATACAAGAACTTTTCGTGGTTCTTGTCAATTTTTGTTGGTTTTCATCTTGTGAGCTTATTTCAGTCAGCGAGATCCTTCTTCTTCAAAGCAAAAAGATTTTATCTTCAAATACAAGAACTTTTCGTGGTTTTGTTGATTTTCAGCAAATGAACATATTTCAGCGAGGGAGAAGTTTTTTCTTTAATAGCGTCAGATTTTATCTTAAAATACAAGAACTTTTCGTGGTTCTTGTCAATTTTTGTTGGTTTTCATCCAATGAACTTATTTCAGTCAGCAAGATCTTTCTTCTTCAAAGCAAAAAGATTTTATCTTCAAATACAAGAACTTTTCGTGGTTTTGTTGATTTTCAGCAAATGAACATATTTCAGCGAGCTGGAAGTTTTTTCTTTAATAGCGTAAGATTTTATCTTAAAATACAAGAACTTTTCGTGGTTCTTGTCAATTTCTGTTGGTTTTCATCCAATGAACTTATTTCAGTCAGCAAGATCTTTCTTCTTCAAAGCAAAAAGATTTTATCTTCAAATACAAGAACTTTTCGTGGTTTTGTTGATTTTCAGCAAATGAACATATTTCAGCGAGCTGGAAGTTTTTTCTTTAATAGCGTAAGATTTTATCTTAAAATACAAAACTTTTCGTGGTTCTTGTCAATTTTTGTTGGTTTTCATCCAATGAACTTATTTCAGTCAGCTCGATCTTTCTTCTTGAAAGCAAAAAGATTTTATCTTCAAATACAATAACTTTTCGTGATTTTGTTGATTTTCAGCAAATGAACATTTTTCAGCGAGCGAGAAGTTTTTTCTTTAACAGCGTAAGATTTTATCTTAAAATACAAGAACTTTTCGTGGTACTTGTCAATTTTTGTTGGTTTTCATCCAATGAACTTATTTCAGTCAGCTCGATCTTTCTTCTTCAAAGCAAAAAGATTTTATCTTCAAATACAAGAACTTTTCGTGGTTTTGTTGATTTTCAGCAAATGAACATATTTCAGCGAGGGAGAAGTTTTTTCTTTAATAGCGTCAGATTTTATCTTGAAATACAAGAACATTTTGTGGTTCTTGTCAATTTTTGTTGGTTTTCATCCAATGAACTTATTTCAGTCAGCTAGATCTTTCTTCTTCAAAACAAAAAGATTTTATCTTCAAATACAAGAACTTTTCGTGGTTTTGTTGGTTTTCAGCAAACGAACATATTTCAGCGAGCAAGAAGTTTTTTCTTTAATAGCGTAAGATTTTATCTTAAAATACAAGAACTTTTCGTGGTTCTTGTCAATTTTTGTTGGTTTTCATCTTATGAGCTTATTTCAGTCAGCGAGATCCTTCTTCTTCAAAGCAAAAAGATTTTATCTTCAAATACAAAAACTTTTCGTGGTTTTGTTGGTTTTCAGCAAATGAACATATTTCAGCGAGGGAGAAGTTTTTTCTTTAATAGCGTCAGATTTTATCTTAAAATACAAGAACTTTTCGTGGTTCTTGTCAATTTTTGTTGGTTTTCATCCAATGAACTTATTTCAGTCAGCAAGATCTTTCTTCTTCAAAGCAAAAAGATTTTATCTTCAAATACAAGAACTTTTCGTGGTTTTGTTGATTTTCAGCAAATGAACATATTTCAGCGAGCTAGAAGTTTTTTCTTTAATAGCGTAAGATTTTATCTTAAAATACAAGAACTTTTCGTGGTTATTGTCAATTTTTGTTGGTTTTCATCTTATGAGCTTATTTCAGTCAGCGAGATCCTTCTTCTTAAAGCAAAAAGATTTTATCTTCAAATACAAGAACTTTTCGTGGTTTTGTTGATTTTCAGCAAATGAACATATTTCAGCGAGGGAGAAGTTTTTTCTTTAATAGCGTCAGATTTTATCTTAAAATACAAGAACTTTTCGTGGTTCTTGTCAATTTTTGTTGGTTTTCATCCAATGAACTTATTTCAGTCAGCAAGATCTTTCTTCTTCAAAGCAAAAAGATTTTATCTTCAAATACAAGAACTTTTCGTGGTTTTGTTGATTTTCAGCAAATGAACATATTTCAGCGAGCGAGAAGTTTTTTCTTTAACAGCGTCAGATTTTATCCTAAAATACAAGAACTTTTCGTGGTTCTTGTCAATTTTTGTTGGTTTTCATCCAATGAACTTATTTCAGTCAGCCAGATCTTTCTTCTTCAAAGCAAAAAGATTTTATCTTCAAATACAAGAACTTTTCGTGGTTTTGTTGATTTTCAGCAAATGAACATATTTCAGCGAGCTGGAAGTTTTTTCTTTAATAGCGTAAGATTTTATCTTAAAATACAAGAACTTTTCGTGGTTCTTGTCAATTTTTGTTGGATTTCATCTTATGAACTTATTTCAGTCAGCTAGATCTTTCTTCTTCAAAGCAAAAAGATTTTATCTTCAAATACAAGAACTTTTCGTGGTTTTGTTGATTTTTAGCAAATGAACATATTTCAGCGAGCGAGAAATTTTTTCTTTAATAGCGTCAGATTTTATCCTAAAATACAAGAACTTTTCGTGGTTCTTGTCAATTTTTGTTGGTTTTCATCCAATGAACTTATTTCAGTCAGCTAGATCTTTCTTCTTCAAAGCAAAAAGATTTTATCTTCAAATACAAGAACTTTTCGTGGTTTTGTTGATTTTCAGCAAATGAACATATTTCAGCGAGCGAGAAGTTTGTTCTTTAATAGCGTCAGATTTTATCTTAAAATACAAGAACTTTTCGTGGTTCTTGGCAATTTTTGTTGGTTTTCATCTTATGAGCTTATTTCAGTCAGCGAGATCCTTCTTCTTCAAAGCAAAAAGATTTTATCTTCAAATACAAGAACTTTTCGTGGTTTTGTTGATTTTCAGCAAATGAACATATTTCAGCGAGGGAGAAGTTTTATCTTTAATAGCGTCAGATTTTATCTTAAAATACAAGAACTTTTCGTGGTTCTTGTCAATTTCTGTTGGTTTTCATCCAATGAACTTATTTCAGTCAGCAAGATCTTTCTTCTTCAAAGCAAAAAGATTTTATCTTCAAATACAAGAACTTTTCGTGGTTTTGTTGATTTTCAGCAAATGAACATATTTCAGCGAGCTGGAAGTTTTTTCTTTAATAGCGTAAGATTTTATCTTAAAATACAAAACTTTTCGTGGTTCTTGTCAATTTTTGTTGGTTTTCATCCAATGAACTTATTTCAGTCAGCTCGATCTTTCTTCTTGAAAGCAAAAAGATTTTATCTTCAAATACAATAACTTTTCGTGATTTTGTTGATTTTCAGCAAATGAACATTTTTCAGCGAGCGAGAAGTTTTTTCTTTAATAGCGTAAGATTTTATCTTAAAATACAAGAACTTTTCGTGGTACTTGTCAATTTTTGTTGGTTTTCATCCAATGAACTTATTTCAGTCAGCTCGATCTTTCTTCTTCAAAGCAAAAAGATTTTATCTTCAAATACAAGAACTTTTCGTGGTTTTGTTGATTTTCAGCAAATGAACATATTTCAGCGAGGGAGAAGTTTTTTCTTTAATAGCGTCAGATTTTATCTTAAAATACAAGAACATTTCGTGGTTCTTGTCAATTTTTGTTGGTTTTCATCCAATGAACTTATTTCAGTCAGCTAGATCTTTCTTCTTCAAAACAAAAAGATTTTATCTTCAAATACAAGAACTTTTCGTGGTTTTGTTGGTTTTCAGCAAACGAACATATTTCAGCGAGCAAGAAGTTTTTTCTTTAATAGCGTAAGGTTTTATCTTAAAATACAAGACCTTTTCGTGGTTCTTGTCAATTTTTGTTGGTTTTCATCTTATGAGCTTATTTCAGTCAGCGAGATCCTTCTTCTTCAAAGCAAAAAGATTTTATCTTCAAATACAAGAACTTTTCGTGGTTTTGTTGGTTTTCAGCAAATGAACATATTTCAGCGAGTGAGAAGTTTTTTCTTCAATAGCGTCAGATTTTATCTTAAAATACAAGAACTTTTCGTGGTTCTTGTCAATTTTTGTTGGTTTTCATCCAATGAACTTATTTCAGTCAGCTCGATCTTTCTTCTTGAAAGCAAAAAGATTTTATCTTCAAATACAATAACTTTTCGTGATTTTGTTGATTTTCAGCAAATGAACATTTTTCAGCGAGCTAGAAGTTTTTTCTTTAATAGCGTAAGATTTTATCTTAAAATACAAGAACTTTTCGTGGTACTTGTCAATTTTTGTTGGTTTTCATCCAATGAACTTATTTCAGTCAGCTCGATCTTTCTTCTTCAAAGCAAAAAGATTTTATCTTCAAATACAAGAACTTTTCGTGGTTTTGTTGATTTTCAGCAAATGATCATATTTCAGCGAGGGAGAAGTTTTTTCTTTAATAGCGTCAGATTTTATCTTAAAATACAAGAACATTTCGTGGTTCTTGTCAATTTTTGTTGGTTTTCATCCAATGAACTTATTTCAGTCAGCTAGATCTTTCTTCTTCAAAACAAAAAGATTTTATCTTCAAATACAAGAACTTTTCGTGGTTTTGTTGATTTTCAGCAAATGAACATATTTCAGCGAGCAAGAAGTTTTTTCTTTAATAGCGTAAGATTTTATCTTAAAATACAAGAACTTTTCGTGGTTCTTGTCAATTTTTGTTGGTTTTCATCTTATGAGCTTATTTCAGTCAGCGAGATCCTTCTTCTTAAAGCAAAAAGATTTTATCTTCAAATACAAGAACTTTTCGTGGTTTTGTTGATTTTCAGCAAATGAACATATTTCAGCGAGGGAGAAGTTTTTTCTTTAATAGCGTCAGATTTTATCTTAAAATACAAGAACTTTTCGTGGTTCTTGTCAATTTTTGTTGGTTTTCATCCAATGAACTTATTTCAGTCAGCAAGATCTTTCTTCTTCAAAGCAAAAAGATTTTATCTTCAAATACAAGAACTTTTCGTGGTTTTGTTGATTTTCAGCAAATGAACATATTTCAGCGAGCGAGAAGTTTTTTCTTTAACAGCGTCAGATTTTATCCTAAAATACAAGAACTTTTCGTGGTTCTTGTCAATTTTTGTTGGTTTTCATCTTATGAACTTATTTCAGTCAGCTAGATCTTTCTTCTTCAAAGCAAAAAGATTTTATCTTCAAATACAAGAACTTTTCGTGGTTTTGTTGATTTTTAGCAAATGAACATATTTCAGCGAGCGAGAAATTTTTTCTTTAATAGCGTCAGATTTTATCCTAAAATACAAGAACTTTTCGTGGTTCTTGTCAATTTTTGTTGGTTTTCATCCAATGAACTTATTTCAGTCAGCTAGATCTTTCTTCTTCAAAGCAAAAAGATTTTATCTTCAAATACAAGAACTTTTCGTGGTTTTGTTGATTTTCAGCAAATGAACATATTTCAGCGAGCGAGAAGTTTTTTCTTTAATAGCGTCAGATTTTATCTTAAAATACAAGAACTTTTCGTGGTTCTTGGCAATTTTTGTTGGTTTTCATCTTATGAGCTTATTTCAGTCAGCGAGATCCTTCTTCTTCAAAGCAAAAAGATTTTATCTTCAAATACAAGAACTTTTCGTGGTTTTGTTGGTTTTCAGCAAATGAACATATTTCAGCGAGGGAGAAGTTTTTTCTTTAATAGCGTCAGATTTTATCTTAAAATACAAGAACTTTTCGTGGTTCTTGTCAATTTTTGTTGGTTTTCATCCAATGAACTTATTTCAGTCAGCAAGATCTTTCTTCTTCAAAGCAAAAAGATTTTATCTTCAAATACAAGAACTTTTCGTGGTTTTGTTGATTTTCAGCAAATGAACATATTTCAGCGAGCTAGAAGTTTTTTCTTTAATAGCGTAAGATTTTATCTTAAAATACAAGAACTTTTCGTGGTTATTGTCAATTTTTGTTGGTTTTCATCTTATGAGCTTATTTCAGTCAGCGAGATCCTTCTTCTTAAAGCAAAAAGATTTTATCTTCAAATACAAGAACTTTTCGTGGTTTTGTTGATTTTCAGCAAATGAACATATTTCAGCGAGGGAGAAGTTTTTTCTTTAATAGCGTCAGATTTTATCTTAAAATACAAGAACTTTTCGTGGTTCTTGTCAATTTTTGTTGGTTTTCATCCAATGAACTTATTTCAGTCAGCAAGATCTTTCTTCTTCAAAGCAAAAAGATTTTATCTTCAAATACAAGAACTTTTCGTGGTTTTGTTGATTTTCAGCAAATGAACATATTTCAGCGAGCGAGAAGTTTTTTCTTTAACAGCGTCAGATTTTATCCTAAAATACAAGAACTTTTCGTGGTTCTTGTCAATTTTTGTTGGTTTTCATCCAATGAACTTATTTCAGTCAGCCAGATCTTTCTTCTTCAAAGCAAAAAGATTTTATCTTCAAATACAAGAACTTTTCGTGGTTTTGTTGATTTTCAGCAAATGAACATATTTCAGCGAGCTGGAAGTTTTTTCTTTAATAGCGTAAGATTTTATCTTAAAATACAAGAACTTTTCGTGGTTCTTGTCAATTTTTGTTGGATTTCATCTTATGAACTTATTTCAGTCAGCTAGATCTTTCTTCTTCAAAGCAAAAAGATTTTATCTTCAAATACAAGAACTTTTCGTGGTTTTGTTGATTTTTAGCAAATGAACATATTTCAGCGAGCGAGAAATTTTTTCTTTAATAGCGTCAGATTTTATCCTAAAATACAAGAACTTTTCGTGGTTCTTGTCAATTTTTGTTGGTTTTCATCCAATGAACTTATTTCAGTCAGCTAGATCTTTCTTCTTCAAAGCAAAAAGATTTTATCTTCAAATACAAGAACTTTTCGTGGTTTTGTTGATTTTCAGCAAATGAACATATTTCAGCGAGCGAGAAGTTTGTTCTTTAATAGCGTCAGATTTTATCTTAAAATACAAGAACTTTTCGTGGTTCTTGGCAATTTTTGTTGGTTTTCATCTTATGAGCTTATTTCAGTCAGCGAGATCCTTCTTCTTCAAAGCAAAAAGATTTTATCTTCAAATACAAGAACTTTTCGTGGTTTTGTTGATTTTCAGCAAATGAACATATTTCAGCGAGGGAGAAGTTTTATCTTTAATAGCGTCAGATTTTATCTTAAAATACAAGAACTTTTCGTGGTTCTTGTCAATTTCTGTTGGTTTTCATCCAATGAACTTATTTCAGTCAGCAAGATCTTTCTTCTTCAAAGCAAAAAGATTTTATCTTCAAATACAAGAACTTTTCGTGGTTTTGTTGATTTTCAGCAAATGAACATATTTCAGCGAGCTGGAAGTTTTTTCTTTAATAGCGTAAGATTTTATCTTAAAATACAAAACTTTTCGTGGTTCTTGTCAATTTTTGTTGGTTTTCATCCAATGAACTTATTTCAGTCAGCTCGATCTTTCTTCTTGAAAGCAAAAAGATTTTATCTTCAAATACAATAACTTTTCGTGATTTTGTTGATTTTCAGCAAATGAACATTTTTCAGCGAGCGAGAAGTTTTTTCTTTAATAGCGTAAGATTTTATCTTAAAATACAAGAACTTTTCGTGGTACTTGTCAATTTTTGTTGGTTTTCATCCAATGAACTTATTTCAGTCAGCTCGATCTTTCTTCTTCAAAGCAAAAAGATTTTATCTTCAAATACAAGAACTTTTCGTGGTTTTGTTGATTTTCAGCAAATGAACATATTTCAGCGAGGGAGAAGTTTTTTCTTTAATAGCGTCAGATTTTATCTTAAAATACAAGAACATTTCGTGGTTCTTGTCAATTTTTGTTGGTTTTCATCCAATGAACTTATTTCAGTCAGCTAGATCTTTCTTCTTCAAAACAAAAAGATTTTATCTTCAAATACAAGAACTTTTCGTGGTTTTGTTGGTTTTCAGCAAACGAACATATTTCAGCGAGCAAGAAGTTTTTTCTTTAATAGCGTAAGGTTTTATCTTAAAATACAAGACCTTTTCGTGGTTCTTGTCAATTTTTGTTGGTTTTCATCTTATGAGCTTATTTCAGTCAGCGAGATCCTTCTTCTTCAAAGCAAAAAGATTTTATCTTCAAATACAAGAACTTTTCGTGGTTTTGTTGGTTTTCAGCAAATGAACATATTTCAGCGAGTGAGAAGTTTTTTCTTTAATAGCGTCAGATTTTATCTTAAAATACAAGAACTTTTCGTGGTTCTTGTCAATTTTTGTTGGTTTTCATCCAATGAACTTATTTCAGTCAGCTCGATCTTTCTTCTTGAAAGCAAAAAGATTTTATCTTCAAATACAATAACTTTTCGTGATTTTGTTGATTTTCAGCAAATGAACATTTTTCAGCGAGCTAGAAGTTTTTTCTTTAATAGCGTAAGATTTTATCTTAAAATACAAGAACTTTTCGTGGTACTTGTCAATTTTTGTTGGTTTTCATCCAATGAACTTATTTCAGTCAGCTCGATCTTTCTTCTTCAAAGCAAAAAGATTTTATCTTCAAATACAAGAACTTTTCGTGGTTTTGTTGATTTTCAGCAAATGATCATATTTCAGCGAGGGAGAAGTTTTTTCTTTAATAGCGTCAGATTTTATCTTAAAATACAAGAACATTTCGTGGTTCTTGTCAATTTTTGTTGGTTTTCATCCAATGAACTTATTTCAGTCAGCTAGATCTTTCTTCTTCAAAACAAAAAGATTTTATCTTCAAATACAAGAACTTTTCGTGGTTTTGTTGATTTTCAGCAAATGAACATATTTCAGCGAGCAAGAAGTTTTTTCTTTAATAGCGTAAGATTTTATCTTAAAATACAAGAACTTTTCGTGGTTCTTGTCAATTTTTGTTGGTTTTCATCTTATGAGCTTATTTCAGTCAGCGAGATCCTTCTTCTTAAAGCAAAAAGATTTTATCTTCAAATACAAGAACTTTTCGTGGTTTTGTTGATTTTCAGCAAATGAACATATTTCAGCGAGGGAGAAGTTTTTTCTTTAATAGCGTCAGATTTTATCTTAAAATACAAGAACTTTTCGTGGTTCTTGTCAATTTTTGTTGGTTTTCATCCAATGAACTTATTTCAGTCAGCAAGATCTTTCTTCTTCAAAGCAAAAAGATTTTATCTTCAAATACAAGAACTTTTCGTGGTTTTGTTGATTTTCAGCAAATGAACATATTTCAGCGAGCGAGAAGTTTTTTCTTTAACAGCGTCAGATTTTATCCTAAAATACAAGAACTTTTCGTGGTTCTTGTCAATTTTTGTTGGTTTTCATCTTATGAACTTATTTCAGTCAGCTAGATCTTTCTTCTTCAAAGCAAAAAGATTTTATCTTCAAATACAAGAACTTTTCGTGGTTTTGTTGATTTTTAGCAAATGAACATATTTCAGCGAGCGAGAAATTTTTTCTTTAATAGCGTCAGATTTTATCCTAAAATACAAGAACTTTTCGTGGTTCTTGTCAATTTTTGTTGGTTTTCATCCAATGAACTTATTTCAGTCAGCTAGATCTTTCTTCTTCAAAGCAAAAAGATTTTATCTTCAAATACAAGAACTTTTCGTGGTTTTGTTGATTTTCAGCAAATGAACATATTTCAGCGAGCGAGAAGTTTTTTCTTTAATAGCGTCAGATTTTATCTTAAAATACAAGAACTTTTCGTGGTTCTTGGCAATTTTTGTTGGTTTTCATCTTATGAGCTTATTTCAGTCAGCGAGATCCTTCTTCTTCAAAGCAAAAAGATTTTATCTTCAAATACAAGAACTTTTCGTGGTTTTGTTGATTTTCAGCAAATGAACATATTTCAGCGAGGGAGAAGTTTTATCTTTAATAGCGTCAGATTTTATCTTAAAATACAAGAACTTTTCGTGGTTCTTGTCAATTTCTGTTGGTTTTCATCCAATGAACTTATTTCAGTCAGCAAGATCTTTCTTCTTCAAAGCAAAAAGATTTTATCTTCAAATACAAGAACTTTTCGTGGTTTTGTTGATTTTCAGCAAATGAACATATTTCAGCGAGCTGGAAGTTTTTTCTTTAATAGCGTAAGATTTTATCTTAAAATACAAAACTTTTCGTGGTTCTTGTCAATTTTTGTTGGTTTTCATCCAATGAACTTATTTCAGTCAGCTCGATCTTTCTTCTTCAAAGCAAAAAGATTTTATCTTCAAATACAAGAACTTTTCGTGGTTTTGTTGATTTTCAGCAAATGAACATATTTCAGCGAGGGAGAAGTTTTTTCTTTAATAGCGTCAGATTTTATCTTGAAATACAAGAACATTTCGTGGTTCTTGTCAATTTTTGTTGGTTTTCATCCAATGAACTTATTTCAGTCAGCTAGATCTTTCTTCTTCAAAACAAAAAGATTTTATCTTCAAATACAAGAACTTTTCGTGGTTTTGTTGGTTTTCAGCAAACGAACATATTTCAGCGAGCAAGAAGTTTTTTCTTTAATAGCGTAAGATTTTATCTTAAAATACAAGAACTTTTCGTGGTTCTTGTCAATTTTTGTTGGTTTTCATCTTGTGAGCTTATTTCAGTCAGCGAGATCCTTCTTCTTCAAAGCAACAAGATTTCATCTTCAAATACAAGAACTTTTCGTGGTTTTGTTGATTTTCAGCAAATGAACATATTTCAGCGAGGGAGAAGTTTTTTCTTTAATAGCGTCAGATTTTATCTTAAAATACAAGAACTTTTCGTGGTTCTTGTCAATTTTTGTTGGTTTTCATCCAATGAACTTATTTCAGTCAGCAAGATCTTTCTTCTTCAAAGCAAAAAGATTTTATCTTCAAATACAAGAACTTTTCGTGGTTTTGTTGATTTTCAGCAAATGAACATATTTCAGCGAGCGAGAAGTTTTTTCTTTAACAGCGTCAGATTTTATCCTAAAATACAAGAACTTTTCGTGGTTCTTGTCAATTTTTGTTGGTTTTCATCCAATGAACTTATTTCAGTCAGCCAGATCTTTCTTCTTCAAAGCAAAAAGATTTTATCTTCAAATACAAGAACTTTTCGTGGTTTTGTTGATTTTCAGCAAATGAACATATTTCAGCGAGCTGGAAGTTTTTTCTTTAATAGCATAAGATTTTATCTTAAAATACAAGAACTTTTCGTGGTTCTTGTCAATTTCTGTTGGTTTTCATCCAATGAACTTATTTCAGTCAGCAAGATCTTTCTTCTTCAAAGCAAAAAGATTTTATCTTCAAATACAAGAACTTTTCGTGGTTTTGTTGATTTTCAGCAAATGAACATATTTCAGCGAGCTGGAAGTTTTTTCTTTAATAGCGTAAGATTTTATCTTAAAATACAAAACTTTTCGTGGTTCTTGTCAATTTTTGTTGGTTTTCATCCAATGAACTTATTTCAGTCAGCTCGATCTTTCTTCTTGAAAGCAAAAAGATTTTATCTTCAAATACAATAACTTTTCGTGATTTTGTTGATTTTCAGCAAATGAACATTTTTCAGCGAGCGAGAAGTTTTTTCTTTAACAGCGTAAGATTTTATCTTAAAATACAAGAACTTTTCGTGGTACTTGTCAATTTTTGTTGGTTTTCATCCAATGAACTTATTTCAGTCAGCTCGATCTTTCTTCTTCAAAGCAAAAAGATTTTATCTTCAAATACAAGAACTTTTCGTGGTTTTGTTGATTTTCAGCAAATGAACATATTTCAGCGAGGGAGAAGTTTTTTCTTTAATAGCGTCAGATTTTATCTTGAAATACAAGAACATTTCGTGGTTCTTGTCAATTTTTGTTGGTTTTCATCCAATGAACTTATTTCAGTCAGCTAGATCTTTCTTCTTCAAAACAAAAAGATTTTATCTTCAAATACAAGAACTTTTCGTGGTTTTGTTGGTTTTCAGCAAACGAACATATTTCAGCGAGCAAGAAGTTTTTTCTTTAATAGCGTAAGATTTTATCTTAAAATACAAGAACTTTTCGTGGTTCTTGTCAATTTTTGTTGGTTTTCATCTTGTGAGCTTATTTCAGTCAGCGAGATCCTTCTTCTTCAAAGCAAAAAGATTTTATCTTCAAATACAAGAACTTTTCGTGGTTTTGTTGATTTTCAGCAAATGAACATATTTCAGCGAGGGAGAAGTTTTTTCTTTAATAGCGTCAGATTTTATCTTAAAATACAAGAACTTTTCGTGGTTCTTGTCAATTTTTGTTGGTTTTCATCCAATGAACTTATTTCAGTCAGCAAGATCTTTCTTCTTCAAAGCAAAAAGATTTTATCTTCAAATACAAGAACTTTTCGTGGTTTTGTTGATTTTCAGCAAATGAACATATTTCAGCGAGCGAGAAGTTTTTTCTTTAACAGCGTCAGATTTTATCCTAAAATACAAGAACTTTTCGTGGTTCTTGTCAATTTTTGTTGGTTTTCATCCAATGAACTTATTTCAGTCAGCCAGATCTTTCTTCTTCAAAGCAAAAAGATTTTATCTTCAAATACAAGAACTTTTCGTGGTTTTGTTGATTTTCAGCAAATGAACATATTTCAGCGAGCTGGAAGTTTTTTCTTTAATAGCGTAAGATTTTATCTTAAAATACAAGAACTTTTCGTGGTTCTTGTCAATTTCTGTTGGTTTTCATCCAATGAACTTATTTCAGTCAGCAAGATCTTTCTTCTTCAAAGCAAAAAGATTTTATCTTCAAATACAAGAACTTTTCGTGGTTTTGTTGATTTTCAGCAAATGAACATATTTCAGCGAGCTGGAAGTTTTTTCTTTAATAGCGTAAGATTTTATCTTAAAATACAAGAACTTTTCGTGGTACTTGTCAATTTTTGTTGGTTTTCATCCAATGAACTTATTTCAGTCAGCTCGATCTTTCTTCTTCAAAGCAAAAAGATTTTATCTTCAAATACAAGAACTTTTCGTGGTTTTGTTGATTTTCAGCAAATGAACATATTTCAGCGAGGGAGAAGTTTTTTCTTTAATAGCGTCAGATTTTATCTTGAAATACAAGAACATTTCGTGGTTCTTGTCAATTTTTGTTGGTTTTCATCCAATGAACTTATTTCAGTCAGCTAGATCTTTCTTCTTCAAAACAAAAAGATTTTATCTTCAAATACAAGAACTTTTCGTGGTTTTGTTGGTTTTCAGCAAACGAACATATTTCAGCGAGCAAGAAGTTTTTTCTTTAATAGCGTAAGATTTTATCTTAAAATACAAGAACTTTTCGTGGTTCTTGTCAATTTTTGTTGGTTTTCATCTTATGAGCTTATTTCAGTCAGCGAGATCCTTCTTCTTCAAAGCAAAAAGATTTTATCTTCAAATACAAGAACTTTTCGTGGTTTTGTTGGTTTTCAGCAAATGAACATATTTCAGCGAGGGAGAAGTTTTTTCTTTAATAGCGTCAGATTTTATCTTAAAATACAAGAACTTTTCGTGGTTCTTGTCAATTTTTGTTGGTTTTCATCCAATGAACTTATTTCAGTCAGCAAGATCTTTCTTCTTCAAAGCAAAAAGATTTTATCTTCAAATACAAGAACTTTTCGTGGTTTTGTTGATTTTCAGCAAATGAACATATTTCAGCGAGCGAGAAGTTTTTTCTTTAATAGCGTAAGATTTTATCTTAAAATACAAGAACTTTTCGTGGTTATTGTCAATTTTTGTTGGTTTTCATCTTATGAGCTTATTTCAGTCAGCGAGATCCTTCTTCTTAAAGCAAAAAGATTTTATCTTCAAATACAAGAACTTTTCGTGGTTTTGTTGATTTTCAGCAAATGAACATATTTCAGCGAGGGAGAAGTTTTTTCTTTAATAGCGTCAGATTTTATCTTAAAATACAAGAACTTTTCGTGGTTCTTGTCAATTTTTGTTGGTTTTCATCCAATGAACTTATTTCAGTCAGCAAGATCTTTCTTCTTCAAAGCAAAAAGATTTTATCTTCAAATACAAGAACTTTTCGTGGTTTTGTTGATTTTCAGCAAATGAACATATTTCAGCGAGCGAGAAGTTTTTTCTTTAACAGCGTCAGATTTTATCCTAAAATACAAGAACTTTTCGTGGTTCTTGTCAATTTTTGTTGGTTTTCATCCAATGAACTTATTTCAGTCAGCCAGATCTTTCTTCTTCAAAGCAAAAAGATTTTATCTTCAAATACAAGAACTTTTCGTGGTTTTGTTGATTTTCAGCAAATGAACATATTTCAGCGAGCTGGAAGTTTTTTCTTTAATAGCGTAAGATTTTATCTTAAAATACAAGAACTTTTCGTGGTTCTTGTCAATTTTTGTTGGTTTTCATCTTATGAACTTATTTCAGTCAGCGAGATCTTTCTTCTTCAAAGCAAAAAGATTTTATCTTCAAATACAAGAACTTTTCGTGGTTTTGTTGATTTTCAGCAAATGAACATATTTCAGCGAGCGAGAAGTTTGTTCTTTAATAGCGTCAGATTTTATCTTAAAATACAAGAACTTTTCGTGGTTCTTGGCAATTTTTGTTGGTTTTCATCTTATGAGCTTATTTCAGTCAGCGAGATCCTTCTTCTTCAAAGCAAAAAGATTTTATCTTCAAATACAAGAACTTTTCGTGGTTTTGTTGATTTTCAGCAAATGAACATATTTCAGCGAGGGAGAAGTTTTATCTTTAATAGCGTCAGATTTTATCTTAAAATACAAGAACTTTTCGTGGTTCTTGTCAATTTCTGTTGGTTTTCATCCAATGAACTTATTTCAGTCAGCTAGATCTTTCTTCTTCAAAACAAAAAGATTTTATCTTCAAATACAAGAACTTTTCGTGGTTTTGTTGGTTTTCAGCAAACGAACATATTTCAGCGAGCAAGAAGTTTTTTCTTTAATAGCGTAAGATTTTATCTTAAAATACAAGAACTTTTCGTGGTTCTTGTCAATTTTTGTTGGTTTTCATCCAATGAACTTATTTCAGTCAGCAAGATCTTTCTTCTTCAAAGCAAAAAGATTTTATCTTCAAATACAAGAACTTTTCGTGGTTTTGTTGATTTTCAGCAAATGAACATATTTCAGCGAGCGAGAAGTTTTTTCTTTAATAGCGTCAGATTTTATCCTAAAATACAAGAACTTTTCGTGGTTCTTGTCAATTTTTGTTGGTTTTCATCCAATGAACTTATTTCAGTCAGCCAGATCTTTCTTCTTCAAAGCAAAAAGATTTTATCTTCAAATACAAGAACTTTTCGTGGTTTTGTTGATTTTCAGCAAATGAACATATTTCAGCGAGCTAGAAGTTTTTTCTTTAATAGCGTAAGATTTTATCTTAAAATACAAGAACTTTTCGTGGTTCTTGTCAATTTTTGTTGGTTTTCATCTTATGAACTTATTTCAGTCAGCTAGATCTTTCTTCTTCAAAGCAAAAAGATTTTATCTTCAAATACAAGAACTTTTCGTGGTTTTGTTGATATTTAGCAAATGAACATATTTCAGCGAGCGAGAAATTTTTTCTTTAATAGCGTCAGATTTTATCCTAAAATACAAGAACTTTTCGTGGTTCTTGTCAATTTTTGTTGGTTTTCATCCAATGAACTTATTTCAGTCAGCTAGATCTTTCTTCTTCAAAGCAAAAAGATTTTATCTTCAAATACAAGAACTTTTCGTGGTTTTGTTGATTTTCAGCAAATGAACATATTTCAGCGAGCTGGAAGTTTTTTCTTTAATAGCGTAAGATTTTATCTTAAAATACAAGAACTTTTCGTGGTTCTTGGCAATTTTTGTTGGTTTTCATCTTATGAGCTTATTTCAGTCAGCGAGATCCTTCTTCTTCAAAGCAAAAAGATTTTATCTTCAAATACAAGAACTTTTCGTGGTTTTGTTGGTTTTCAGCAAATGAACATATTTCAGCGAGCAAGAAGTTTTTTCTTTAATAGCGTAAGATTTTATCTTAAAATACAAGAACATTTCGTGGTTCTTGTCAATTTTTGTTGGTTTTCATCCAATGAACTTATTTCAGTCAGCCAGATCTTTCTTCTTCAAAACAAAAAGATTTCATCTTCAAATACAAGAACTTTTCGTGGTTTTGTTGGTTTTCAGCAAATGAACATATTTCAGCGAGCAAGAAGTTTTTTCTTTAATAGCGTAAGATTTTATCTTAAATACAAGAACTTTTCGTGGTTCTTGTCAATTTTTGTTGGTTTTCATCTTATGAGCTTATTTCAGTCAGCGAGATCCTTCTTCTTCAAAGCAAAAAGATTTTATCTTCAAATACAAGAACTTTTCGTGGTTTTGTTGATTTTCAGCAAATGAACATATTTCAGCGAGGGAGAAGTTTTATCTTTAATAGCGTCAGATTTTATCCTAAAATATAAGAACTTTTCGTGGTTCTTGGCAATTTTTGTTGGTTTTCATCCAATGAACTTATTTCAGTCAGCAAGATCTTTCTTCTTCAAAGCAAAAAGATTTTATCTTCAAATACAAGAACTTTTCGTGGTTTTGTTGATTTTCAGCAAATGAACATATTTCAGCGAGCGAGAAGTTTTTTCTTTAATAGCGTCAGATTTTATCCTAAAATATAAGAACTTTTCGTGGTTCGTGTCAATTTTTGTTGGTTTTCATCCAATGAACTTATTTCAGTCAGCAAGATCTTTCTTCTTCAAAGCAAAAAGATTTTATCTTCAAATACAAGAACTTTTCGTGGTTTTGTTGATTTTCAGCAAATGAACATATTTCAGCGAGGGAGAAGTTTTTTCTTTAAAAGTGTCAGATTTTATCTTAAAACACAAGAACTTTTCGTGGTTCTTGTCAATTTTTGTTGGTTTTCATCTTATGAACTTATTTCAGTCAGCAAGATCTTTCTTCTTCAAAGCAAAAAGATTTTATCTTCAAATACAAGAACTTTTCGTGGTTTTGTTGATTTTCAGCAAATGAACATATTTCAGCGAGCGAGAAGTTTTTTCTTTAAAAGCGTCAGATTTTATCTTAAAATACAAGAACTTTTCGTGGTTCTTGTCAATTTTTGTTGGTTTTCATCCAATGAACTTATTTCAGTCAGCTCGATCTTTCTTCTTCAAAGCAAAAAGATTTTATCTTCAAATACAAGAACTTTTCGTGGTTTTGTTGATTTTCAGCAAATGAACATATTTCAGCGAGCTGGAAGTTTTTTCTTTAATAGCGTCAGATTTTA
This sequence comes from Heptranchias perlo, assembly GCF_035084215.1. NCBI lineage: Eukaryota > Metazoa > Chordata > Chondrichthyes > Hexanchiformes > Hexanchidae > Heptranchias > Heptranchias perlo. The sequence continues at coordinate 51,760,562 of NC_090347.1, forward strand.
TCCTAAAATACAAGAACTTTTCGTGGTTCTTGTCAATTTTTGTTGGTTTTCATCCAATGAACTTATTTCAGTCAGCCAGATCTTTCTTCTTCAAAGCAAAAAGATTTTATCTTCAAATACAAGAACTTTTCGTGGTTTTGTTGATTTTCAGCAAATGAACATATTTCAGCGAGCTGGAAGTTTTTTCTTTAATAGCGTAAGATTTTATCTTAAAATACAAGAACTTTTCGTGGTTCTTGTCAATTTTTGTTGGATTTCATCTTATGAACTTATTTCAGTCAGCTAGATCTTTCTTCTTCAAAGCAAAAAGATTTTATCTTCAAATACAAGAACTTTTCGTGGTTTTGTTGATTTTTAGCAAATGAACATATTTCAGCGAGCGAGAAATTTTTTCTTTAATAGCGTCAGATTTTATCCTAAAATACAAGAACTTTTCGTGGTTCTTGTCAATTTTTGTTGGTTTTCATCCAATGAACTTATTTCAGTCAGCTAGATCTTTCTTCTTCAAAGCAAAAAGATTTTATCTTCAAATACAAGAACTTTTCGTGGTTTTGTTGATTTTCAGCAAATGAACATATTTCAGCGAGCGAGAAGTTTGTTCTTTAATAGCGTCAGATTTTATCTTAAAATACAAGAACTTTTCGTGGTTCTTGGCAATTTTTGTTGGTTTTCATCTTATGAGCTTATTTCAGTCAGCGAGATCCTTCTTCTTCAAAGCAAAAAGATTTTATCTTCAAATACAAGAACTTTTCGTGGTTTTGTTGATTTTCAGCAAATGAACATATTTCAGCGAGGGAGAAGTTTTATCTTTAATAGCGTCAGATTTTATCTTAAAATACAAGAACTTTTCGTGGTTCTTGTCAATTTCTGTTGGTTTTCATCCAATGAACTTATTTCAGTCAGCAAGATCTTTCTTCTTCAAAGCAAAAAGATTTTATCTTCAAATACAAGAACTTTTCGTGGTTTTGTTGATTTTCAGCAAATGAACATATTTCAGCGAGCTGGAAGTTTTTTCTTTAATAGCGTAAGATTTTATCTTAAAATACAAAACTTTTCGTGGTTCTTGTCAATTTTTGTTGGTTTTCATCCAATGAACTTATTTCAGTCAGCTCGATCTTTCTTCTTGAAAGCAAAAAGATTTTATCTTCAAATACAATAACTTTTCGTGATTTTGTTGATTTTCAGCAAATGAACATTTTTCAGCGAGCGAGAAGTTTTTTCTTTAATAGCGTAAGATTTTATCTTAAAATACAAGAACTTTTCGTGGTACTTGTCAATTTTTGTTGGTTTTCATCCAATGAACTTATTTCAGTCAGCTCGATCTTTCTTCTTCAAAGCAAAAAGATTTTATCTTCAAATACAAGAACTTTTCGTGGTTTTGTTGATTTTCAGCAAATGAACATATTTCAGCGAGGGAGAAGTTTTTTCTTTAATAGCGTCAGATTTTATCTTAAAATACAAGAACATTTCGTGGTTCTTGTCAATTTTTGTTGGTTTTCATCCAATGAACTTATTTCAGTCAGCTAGATCTTTCTTCTTCAAAACAAAAAGATTTTATCTTCAAATACAAGAACTTTTCGTGGTTTTGTTGGTTTTCAGCAAACGAACATATTTCAGCGAGCAAGAAGTTTTTTCTTTAATAGCGTAAGGTTTTATCTTAAAATACAAGACCTTTTCGTGGTTCTTGTCAATTTTTGTTGGTTTTCATCTTATGAGCTTATTTCAGTCAGCGAGATCCTTCTTCTTCAAAGCAAAAAGATTTTATCTTCAAATACAAGAACTTTTCGTGGTTTTGTTGGTTTTCAGCAAATGAACATATTTCAGCGAGGGAGAAGTTTTTTCTTTAATAGCGTCAGATTTTATCTTAAAATACAAGAACTTTTCGTGGTTCTTGTCAATTTTTGTTGGTTTTCATCCAATGAACTTATTTCAGTCAGCAAGATCTTTCTTCTTCAAAGCAAAAAGATTTTATCTTCAAATACAAGAACTTTTCGTGGTTTTGTTGATTTTCAGCAAATGAACATATTTCAGCGAGCGAGAAGTTTTTTCTTTAAAAGCGTCAGATTTTATCCTAAAATACAAGAACTTTTCGTGGTTCTTGTCAATTTTTGTTGGTTTTCATCCAATGAACTTATTTCAGTCAGCCAGAACTTTCTTCTTCAAAGCAAAAAGATTTTATCTTCAAATACAAGAACTTTTCGTGGTTTTGTTGATTTTCAGCAAATGAACATATTTCAGCGAGCTAGAAGTTTTTTCTTTAATAGCGTAAGATTTTATCTTAAAATACAAGAACTTTTCGTGGTTCTTGTCAATTTTTGTTGGTTTTCATCTTATGAACTTATTTCAGTCAGCTAGATCTTTCTTCTTCAAAGCAAAAAGATTTTATCTTCAAATACAAGAACTTTTCGTGGTTTTGTTGATATTTAGCAAATGAACATATTTCAGCGAGCGAGAAATTTTTTCTTTAATAGCGTCAGATTTTATCCTAAAATACAAGAACTTTTCGTGGTTCTTGTCAATTTTTGTTGGTTTTCATCCAATGAACTTATTTCAGTCAGCTAGATCTTTCGTCTTCAAAGCAAAAAGATTTTATCTTCAAATACAAGAACTTTTCGTGGTTTTGTTGATTTTCAGCAAATGAACATATTTCAGCGAGCTGGAAGTTTTTTCTTTAATGGCGTAAGATTTTATCTTAAAATACAAGAACTTTTCGTGGTTCTTGGCAATTTTTGTTGGTTTTCATCTTATGAGCTTATTTCAGTCAGCGAGATCCTTCTTCTTCAAAGCAAAAAGATTTTATCTTCAAATACAATAACTTTTCGTGGTTTTGTTGATTTTCAGCAAATGAACATATTTCAGCGAGGGAGAAGTTTTTTCTTTAATAGCGTCAGATTTTGTCGTAAAATACAAGAACATTTCGTGGTTCTTGTCAATTTTTGTTGGTTTTCATCCAATGAACTTATTTCAGTCAGCTCGATCTTTCTTCTTCAAAACAAAAAGATTTTATCTTCAAATACAAGAACTTTTCGTGGTTTTGTTGGTTTTCAGCAAATGAACATATTTCAGCGAGCAAGAAGTTTTTTCTTTAATAGCGTAAGATTTTATCTTAAAATACAAGAACATTTCGTGGTTCTTGTCAATTTTTGTTGGTTTTCATCCAATGAACTTATTTCAGTCAGCCAGATCTTTCTTCTTCAAAACAAAAAGATTTCATCTTCAAATACAAGAACTTTTCGTGGTTTTGTTGGTTTTCAGCAAATGAACATATTTCAGCGAGCAAGAAGTTTTTTCTTTAATAGCGTAAGATTTTATCTTAAATACAAGAACTTTTCGTGGTTCTTGTCAATTTTTGTTGGTTTTCATCTTATGAGCTTATTTCAGTCAGCGAGATCCTTCTTCTTCAAAGCAAAAAGATTTTATCTTCAAATACAAGAACTTTTCGTGGTTTTGTTGATTTTCAGCAAATGAACATATTTCAGCGAGGGAGAAGTTTTATCTTTAATAGCGTCAGATTTTATCTTAAAATACAAGAACTTTTCGTGGTTCTTGTCAATTTTTGTTGGTTTTCATCCAATGAACTTATTTCAGTCAGCAAGATCTTTCTTCTTCAAAGCAAAAAGATTTTATCTTCAAATACAAGAACTTTTCGTGGTTTTGTTGATTTTCAGCAAATGAACATATTTCAGCGAGCGAGAAGTTTTTTCTTTAATAGCGTCAGATTTCATCCTAAAATATAAGAACTTTTCGTGGTTCGTGTCAATTTTTGTCGGTTTTCATCCAATGAACTTATTTCAGTCAGCAAGATCTTTCTTCTTCAAAGCAAAAAGATTTTATCTTCAAATACAAGAACTTTTCGTGGTTTTGTTGATTTTCAGCAAATGAACATATTTCAGCGAGCTGGAAGTTTTTTCTTTAATAGCGTCAGATTTTATCCTAAAATACAAGAACTTTTCGTGGTTCTTGTCAATTTTTGTTGGTTTTCATCCAATGAACTTATTTCAGTCAGCCAGATCTTTCTTCTTCAAAGCAAAAAGATTTTATCTTCAAATACAAGAACTTTTTCTGGTTTTGTTGATTTTCAGCAAATGAACATATTTCAGCGAGCTGGAAGTTTTTTCTTTAATAGCGTAAGATTTTATCTTAAAATACAAGAACTTTTCGTGGTTCTTGTCAATTTTTGTTGGTTTTCATCTTATGAACTTACTTCAGTCAGCTAGATCTTTCTTCTTCAAAGCAAAAAGATTTTATCTTCAAATACAAGAACTTTTCGTGGTTTTGTTGATTTTTAGCAAATGAACATATTTCAGCGAGCGAGAAATTTTTTCTTTAATAGCGTCAGATTTTATCCTAAAATACAAGAACTTTTCATGGTTCTTGTCAATTTTTGTTGGTTTTCATCCTATGAACTTATTTCAGTCAGCTAGATCTTTCTTCTTCAAAGCAAAAAGATTTTATCTTCAAATACAAGAACTTTTCGTGGTTTTGTTGATTTTCAGCAAATGAACATATTTCAGCGAGCGAGAAGTTTGTTCTTTAATAGCGTCAGATTTTATCTTAAAATACAAGAACTTTTCGTGGTTCTTGTCAATTTTTGTTGGTTTTCATCCAATCAACTTATTTCAGTCAGCGAGATCTTTCTTCCTGAAAGCAAAAAGATTTTATCTTCAAATACAAGAACTTTTCGTGGTTTTGTTGATTTTCAGCAAATGAACATATTTCAGCGAGGGAGAAGTTTTTTCTTTAATAGCGTCAGATTTTATCTTAAAATACAAGAATTTTTCGTGGTTCTTGTCAATTTTTGTTGGTTTTCATCTTATGAACTTATTTCAGTCAGCTCGATCTTTCTTCTTCAAAGCAAAAAGATTTTATCTTCAAATACAAGAACTTTTCGTGGTTTTGTTGATTTTCAGCAAATGAACATATTTCAGCGAGGGAGAAGTTTTTTCTTTAATAGCGTCAGATTTTGTCGTAAAATACAAGAACATTTCGTGGTTCTTGTCAATTTTTGTTGGTTTTCATCCAATGAACTTATTTCAGTCAGCTAGATCTTTCTTCTTCAAAACAAAAAGATTTTATCTTCAAATACAAGAACTTTTCGTGGTTTTGTTGGTTTTCAGCAAATGAACATATTTCAGCGAGCAAGAAGTTTTTTCTTTAATAGCGTAAGATTTTATCTTAAAATACAAGAACATTTCGTGGTTCTTGTCAATTTTTGTTGGTTTTCATCCAATGAACTTATTTCAGTCAGCTGGATCTTTCTTCTTCAAAACAAAAAGATTTCATCTTCAAATACAAGAACTTTTCGTGGTTTTGTTGGTTTTCAGCAAATGAACATATTTCAGCGAGCAAGAAGTTTTTTCTTTAATAGCGTAAGATTTTATCTCAAATACAAGAACTTTTCGTGGTTCTTGTCAATTTTTGTTGGTTTTCATCTTATGAGCTTATTTCAGTCAGCGAGATCCTTCTTCTTCAAAGCAAAAAGATTGTATCTTCAAATACAAGAACTTTTCGTGGTTTTGTTGATTTTCAGCAAATGAACATATTTCAGCGAGGGAGAAGTTTTATCTTTAATAGCGTCAGATTTTATCTTAAAATACAAGAACTTTTCGTGGTTCGTGTCAATTTTTGTTGGTTTTCATCCAATGAACTTATTTCAGTCAGCAAGATCTTTCTTCCTGAAAGCAAAAAGATTTTATCTTCAAATACAAGAACTTTTCGTGGTTTTGTTGATTTTCAGCAAATGAACATATTTCAGCGAGCTGGAAGTTTTTTCTTTAATAGCGTCAGATTTTATCTTAAAATACAAAACTTTTCGTGGTTCTTGTCAATGTTTGTTGGTTTTCATCCAATGAACTTATTTCAGTCAGCTCGATCTTTCTTCTTGAAAGCAAAAAGATTTTATCTTCAAATACAATAACTTTTCGTGATTTTGTTGATTTTCAGCAAATGAACATTTTTCAGCGAGCTCGAAGTTTTTTCTTTAATAGCGTAAGATTTTATCTTAAAATACAAGAACTTTTCGTGGTTCTTGTCAATTTTTGTTGGTTTTTATCTTATGAACTTATTTCAGTCAGCTCGATCTTTCTTCTTCAAAGCAAAAAGATTTTATCTTCAAATACAAGAACTTTTCGTGGTTTTGTTGATTTTCAGCAAATGAACATATTTCAGCGAGGGAGAAGTTTTTTCTTTAATAGCGTCAGATTTTGTCTTAAAATACAAGAACATTTCGTGGTTCTTGTCAATTTTTGTTGGTTTTCATTTTATGAACTTATTTCAGTCAGCTAGATCTTTCTTCTTCAAAGCAAAAAGATTTTATCTTCAAATACAAGAACTTTTCGTGGTTTTGTTGATTTTTAGCAAATGAACATATTTCAGCGAGCGAGAAGTTTTTTCTTTAATAGCGTCAGATTTTATCCTAAAATACAAGAACTTTTCGTGGTTCTTGTCAATTTTTGTTGGTTTTCATCCAATGAACTTATTTCAGTCAGCAAGATCTTTCTTCTTCAAAGCAAAAAGATTTTATCTTCAAATACAAGAACATTTCGTGGTTTTGTTGATTTTCAGCAAATGAACATATTTCAGCGAGCGAGAAGTTTGTTCTTTAATAGCGTCAGATTTTATCTTAAAATACAAGAACTTTTCGTGGTTCTTGTCAATTTTTGTTGGTTTTCATCCAATCAACTTATTTCAGTCAGCTAGATCTTTCTTCCTGAAAGCAAAAAGATTTTATCTTCAAATACAAGAACTTTTCGTGGTTTTGTTGATTTTCAGCAAATGAACATATTTCAGCGAGCTGGAAGTTTTTTCTTTAATAGCGTAAGATTTTATCTTAAAATACAAGAACTTTTCGTGGTTCTTGGCAATTTTTGTTGGTTTTCATCTTATCAGCTTATTTCAGTCAGCGAGATCCTTCTTCTTCAAAGCAAAAAGATTTTATCTTCAAATACAAGAACTTTTCGTGGTTTTGTTGATTTTTAGCAAATGAACATATTTCAGCGAGCGAGAAGTTTTTTCTTTAATAGCGTCAGATTTTATCGTAAAATACAAGAACTTTTCGTGGTTCTTGTCAATTCTTGTTGGTTTTCATCCAATGAACTTATTTCAGTCAGCAAGATCTTTCTTCTTCAAAGCAAAAAGATTTTATCTTCAAATACAAGAACTTTTCGTGGTTTTGTTGATTTTCAGCAAATGAACATATTTCAGCGAGCGAGAAGTTTTTTCTTTAATAGCGTCAGATTCTATCCTAAAATACAAGAACTTTTCGTGGTTCTTGTCAATTTTTGTTGGTTTTCATTCAATCAACTTATTTCAGTCAGCTAGATCTTTCTTCTTGAAAGCAAAAAGATTTTATCTTCAAATACAAGAACTTTTCGTGGTTTTGTTGATTTTCAGCAAATGAACATATTTCAGCGAGGGAGAAGTTTTTTCTTTAATAGCGTCAGATTTTATCTTAAAATACAATTACATTTCGTGGTTCTTGTCAATTTTTGTTGGTTTTCATCCAATGAACTTATTTCAGTCAGCTAGATCTTTCTTCTTCAAAGCAAAAAGATTTTATCTTCAAATACAAGAACTTTTCGTGGTTTTGTTGGTTTTCAGCAAATGAACATATTTCAGCGAGCAAGAAGTTTTTTCTTTAATAGCGTAAGATTTTATCTTAAAATACAAGAACTTTTCGTGGTTCTTGTCAATTTTTGTTGGTTTTCATTTTATGAGCTTAGTTCAGTCAGCGAGATCCTTCTTCTTCAAAGCAAAAAGATTTTATCTTCAAATACAAGAACTTTTCGTGGTTTTGTTGATTTTCAGCAAATGAACATATTTCAGCGAGCGAGAAGTTTTTTCTTTAATAGCGTCAGATTTTATCCTAAAATACAAGAACTTTTCGTGGTTCTTGTCAATTTTTGTTGGTTTTCATCCAATGAACTTATTTCAGTCAGCTCGATCTTTCTTCTTCAAAGCAAAAAGATTTTATCTTCAAATACAAGAACTTTTCGTGGTTTTGTTGATTTTCAGCAAATGAACATATTTCAGCGAGCTGGAAGTTTTTTCTTTAATAGCATAAGATTTTATCTTAAAATACAAGAACTTTTCTTGGTTCTTGTCAATTTTTGTTGGTTTTCATCTTATGAACTTATTTCAGTCAGCGAGATCTTTCTTCTTCAAAGCAAAAAGATTTTATCTTCAAATACAAGAACTTTTCGTGGTTTTGTTGATTTTCAGCAAATGAACATATTTCAGCGAGGGAGAAGTTTTTTCTTTAATAGCGTCAGATTTTGTCTTAAAATACAAGAACATTTCGTGGTTCTTGTCAATTTTTGTTGGTTTTCATTTTATGAACTTATTTCAGTCAGCTAGATCTTTCTTCTTCAAAGCAAAAAGATTTTATCTTCAAATACAAGAACTTTTCGTGGTTTTGTTGATTTTTAGCAAATGAACATATTTCAGCGAGCGAGAAGTTTTTTCTTTAATAGCGTCAGATTTTATCCTAAAATACAAGAACTTTTCGTGGTTCTTGTCAATTTTTGTTGGTTTTCATCCAATGAACTTATTTCAGTCAGCTAGATCTTTCTTCTTCAAAGCAAAAAGATTTTATCTTCAAATACAAGAACTTTTCGTGGTTTTGTTGATTTTCAGCAAATGAACATATTTCAGCGAGCGAGAAGTTTGTTCTTTAATAGCGTCAGATTTTATCTTAAAATACAAGAACTTTTCGTGGTTCTTGTCAATTTTTGTTGGTTTTCATCGAATCAACTTATTTCAGTCAGCTAGATCTTTCTTCCTGAAAGCAAAAAGATTTTATCTTCAAATACAAGAACTTTTTGTGGTTTTGTTGATTTTCAGCAAATGAACATATTTCAGCGAGCTGGAAGTTTTTTCTTTAATAGCGTAAGATTTTATCTTAAAATACAAGAACTTTTCGTGGTTCTTGGCAATTTTTGTTGGTTTTCATCTTATGAGCTTATTTCAGTCAGCGAGATCCTTCTTCTTCAAAGCAAAAAGATTTTATCTTCAAATACAAGAACTTTTCGTGGTTTTGTTGATTTTTAGCAAATGAACATATTTCAGCGAGCGAGAAGTTTTTTCTTTAATAGCGTCAGATTTTATCGTAAAATACAAGAACTTTTCGTGGTTCTTGTCAATTCTTGTTGGTTTTCATCCAATGAACTTATTTCAGTCAGCAAGATCTTTCTTCTTCAAAGCAAAATGATTTTATCTTCAAATACAAGACCTTTTCGTGGTTTTGTTGATTTTCAGCAAATGAACATATTTCAGCGAGCGAGAAGTTTTTTCTTTAATAGCGTCAGATTCTATCCTAAAATACAAGAACTTTTCGTGGTTCTTGTCAATTTTTGTTGGTTTTCATTCAATCAACTTATTTCAGTCAGCTAGATCTTTCTTCTTGAAAGCAAAAAGATTTTATCTTCAAATACAAGAACTTTTCGTGGTTTTGTTGATTTTCAGCAAATGAACATATTTCAGCGAGGGAGAAGTTTTTTCTTTAATAGCGTCAGATTTTATCTTAAAATACAATTACATTTCGTGGTTCTTGTCAATTTTTGTTGGTTTTCATCCAATGAACTTATTTCAGTCAGCTTGATCTTTCTTCTTCAAAGCAAAAAGATTTTATCTTCAAATACAAGAACTTTTCGTGGTTTTGTTGGTTTTCAGCAAATGAACATATTTCAGCGAGCAAGAAGTTTTTTCTTTAATAGCGTAAGATTTTATCTTAAAATACAAGAACTTTTCGTGGTTCTTGTCAATTTTTGTTGGTTTTCATTTTATGAGCTTAGTTCAGTCAGCGAGATCCTTCTTCTTCAAAGCAAAAAGATTTTATCTTCAAATACAAGAACTTTTCGTGGTTTTGTTGATTTTCAGCAAATGAACATATTTCAGCGAGCGAGAAGTTTTTTCTTTAATAGCGTCAGATTTTATCCTAAAATACAAGAACTTTTCGTGGTTCTTGTCAATTTTTGTTGGTTTTCATCCAATGAACTTATTTCAGTCAGCTCGATCTTTCTTCTTCAAAGCAAAAAGATTTTATCTTCAAATACAAGAACTTTTCGTGGTTTTGTTGATTTTCAGCAAATGAACATATTTCAGCGAGCTGGAAGTTTTTTCTTTAATAGCATAAGATTTTATCTTAAAATACAAGAACTTTTCTTGGTTCTTGTCAATTTTTGTTGGTTTTCATCTTATGAACTTATTTCAGTCAGCGAGATCTTTCTTCTTCAAAGCAAAAAGATTTTATCTTCAAATACAAGAACTTTTCGTGGTTTTGTTGATTTTTAGCAAATGAACATATTTCAGCGAGCAAGAAGTTTTTTCTTTAATAGCGTCAGATTTTGTCCTAAAATACAAGAACTTTTCGTGGTTCTTGTCAATTTTTGTTGGTTTTCATCGAATGAACTTATTTCAGTCAGCTAGATCTTTCTTCTTCAAAGCAAAAAGATTTTATCTTCAAGCACAAGAACTTTTCGTGGTTTTGTTGATTTTCAGCAAATGAACATATTTCAGCGAGCGAGAAGTTTTTTCTTTAATAGCGTCAGATTTTATCTGAAATACAAGAACTTTTCGTGGTTCTTGTCAATTTTTGTTGGTTTTCATCCAATGAACTTATTTCAGTCAGCTGGATCTTTCTTCCTGAAAGCAAAAAGATTTTATCTTCAAATACAAGAACTTTTCGTGGTTTTGTTGATTTTCAGCAAATGAACATATTTCAGCGAGCTGGAAGTTTTTTCTTTAATAGCATAAGATTTTATCTTAAAATACAAGAACTTTTCGTGGTTCTTGTCAATTTTTGTTGGTTTTCATCCAATGAACTTATTTCAGTCAGCAAGATCTTTCTTCTTGAAAGCAAAAAGATTTTATCTTCAAATACAAGAACTTTTCGTGGTTTTGTTGGTTTTCAGCAAATGAACATATTTCAGCGAGCAAGAAGTTTTTTCTTTAATAGCGTAAGATTTAATCTTAAAATACAAGAACTTTTCGTGGTTCTTGTCAATTTTTGTTGGTTTTCATCTTATGAGCTTATTTCAGTCAGCGAGATTCTTCTTCTTCAAAGCAAAAAGATTTTATCTTCAAATACAAGAACTTTTCGTGGTTTTGTTGATTTTCAGCAAATGAACATATTTCAGCGAGGGAGAAGTTTTTTCTTTAATAGCGTCAAATTTTATCTTAAACTACAAGAACTTTTCGTGGTTCTTGTCAATTTTTGTTGGTTTCCATCCAATGAACTTATTTCAGTCAGCAAGATCTTTCTTCTTCAAAGCAAAAAGATTTTATCTTCAAATACAAGAACTTTTCGTGGTTTTGTTGATTTTCAGCAAATGAACATATTTCAGCGAGCGAGAAGTTTTTTCTTTAAAAGCGTCAGATTTTATCTTAAAATACAAGAACTTTTCGTGGTTCTTGTCAATTTTTGTTGGTTTTCATCCAATGAACTTATTTCAGTCAGCTCGATCGTTCTTCTTCAAAGCAAAAAGATTTTCTCTTCAAATACAAGAACTTTTCGTGGTTTTGTTGATTTTCAGCAAATGAACATATTTCAGCGAGCTGGAAGTTTTTTCTTTAATAGCGTAAGATTTTATCTTAAAATACAAGAACTTTTCGTGGTTCTTGTCAATTTTTGTTGGTTTTCATCTTATGAACTTATTTCAGTCAGCTAGATCTTTCTTCTTCAAAACAAAAAGATTTTATGTTCAAATACAAGAACTTTTTGTGGTTTTGTTGATTTTTAGCAAATGAACATATTTCAGCGAGCGAGAAGTTTTTTCTTTAATAGCGTCATATTTTATCCTAAAATACAAGAACTTTTCGTGGTTCTTGTCAATTTTTGTTGGTTTTCATCCAATGAACTTATTTCAGTCAGCTAGATCTTTCTTCTTCAAAGCAAAAAGATTTTATCTTCAAATACAAGAACTTTTCGTGGTTTTGTTGATTTTCAGCAAATGAACATATTTCAGCGAGCGAGAAGTTTGTTCTTTAATAGCGTCAGATTTTATCTTAAAATACAAGAACTTTTCGTGGTTCTTGTCAATTTTTGTTGGTTTTCATCCAATCAACTTATTTCAGTCAGCTAGATCTTTCTTCCTGAAAGCAAAAAGATTTTATCTTCAAATACAAGAACTTTTCGTGGTTTTGTTGATTTTCAGCAAATGAACATATTTCAGCGAGCTGGAAGTTTTTTCTTTAATAGCGTCAGATTTTATCTTAAAATACAAGAACTTTTCGTGGTTCTTGTCAATTCTTGTTGGTTTTCATCCAATGAACTTATTTCAGTCAGCAAGATCTTTCTTCTTTAAAGCAAAAAGATTTTATCTTCAAATACAAGAACTTTTCGTGGTTTTGTTGATTTTCAGCAAATGAACATATTTCAGCGAGCGAGAAGTTTTTTCTTTAATAGCGTCAGATTCTATCCTAAAATAGAAGAACTTTTCGTGGTTCTTGTCAATTTTTGTTGGTTTTCATTCAATCAACTTATTTCAGTCAGCTAGATCTTTCTTCTTGAAAGCAAAAAGATTTTATCTTCAAATACAAGAACTTTTCGTGGTTTTGTTGATTTTCAGCAAATGAACATATTTCAGCGAGGGAGAAGTTTTTTCTTTAATAGCGTCAGATTTTATCTTAAAATACAATTACATTTCGTGGTTCTTGTCAATTTTTGTTGGTTTTCATCCAATGAACTTATTTCAGTCAGCTAGATCTTTCTTCTTCAAAGCAAAAAGATTTTATCTTCAAATACAAGAACTTTTCGTGGTTTTGTTGGTTTTCAGCAAATGAACATATTTCAGCGAGCAAGAAGTTTTTTCTTTAATAGCGTAAGATTTTATCTTAAAATACAAGAACTTTTCGTGGTTCTTGTCAATTTTTGTTGGTTTTCATTTTATGAGCTTAGTTCAGTCAGCGAGATCCTTCTTCTTCAAAGCAAAAAGATTTTATCTTCAAATACAAGAACTTTTCGTGGTTTTGTTGATTTTCAGCAAATGAACATATTTCAGCGAGCAAGAAGTTTTTTCTTTAAAAGCGTCAGATTTTATCTTAAAATACAAGAACTTTTCGTGGTTCTTGTCAATTTTTGTTGGTTTTCATCCAATGAACTTATTTCAGTCAGCTCGATCGTTCTTCTTCAAAGCAAAAAGATTTTCTCTTCAAATACAAGAACTTTTCGTGGTTTTGTTGATTTTCAGCAAATGAACATATTTCAGCGAGCTGGAAGTTTTTTCTTTAATAGCGTAAGATTTTATCTTAAAATACAAGAACTTTTCGTGGTTCTTGTCAATTTTTGTTGGTTTTCATCTTATGAACTTATTTCAGTCAGCTAGATCTTTCTTCTTCAAAGCAAAAAGATTTTATCTTCAAATACAAGAACTTTTTGTGGTTTTGTTGATTTTTAGCAAATGAACATATTTCAGCGAGCGAGAAGTTTTTTCTTTAATAGCGTCATATTTTATCCTAAAATACAAGAACTTTTCGTGGTTCTTGTCAATTTTTGTTGGTTTTCATCCAATGAACTTATTTCAGTCAGCTAGATCTTTCTTCTTCAAAGCAAAAAGATTTTATCTTCAAATACAAGAACTTTTCGTGGTTTTGTTGATTTTCAGCAAATGAACATATTTCAGCGAGCGAGAAGTTTGTTCTTTAATAGCGTCAGATTTTATCTTAAAATACAAGAACTTTTCGTGGTTCTTGTCAATTTTTGTTGGTTTTCATCCAATCAACTTATTTCAGTCAGCTAGATCTTTCTTCCTGAAAGCAAAAAGATTTTATCTTCAAATACAAGAACTTTTCGTGGTTTTGTTGATTTTCAGCAAATGAACATATTTCAGCGAGCTGGAAGTTTTTTCTTTAATAGCGTAAGATTTTATCTTAAAATACAAGAACTTTTCGTGGTTCTTGGCAATTTTTGTTGGTTTTCATCTTATGAGCTTATTTCAGTCAGCGAGATCCTTCTTCTTCAAAGCAAAAAGATTTTATCTTCAAATACAAGAACTTTTCGTGGTTTTGTTGATTTTTAGCAAATGAACATATTTCAGCGAGCGAGAAGTTTTTTCTTTAATAGCGTCAGATTTTATCTTAAAATACAAGAACTTTTCGTGGTTCTTGTCAATTCTTGTTGGTTTTCATCCAATGAACTTATTTCAGTCAGCAAGATCTTTCTTCTTCAAAGCAAAAAGATTTTATCTTCAAATACAAGAACTTTTCGTGGTTTTGTTGATTTTCAGCAAATGAACATATTTCAGCGAGCGAGAAGTTTTTTCTTTAATAGCGTCAGATTCTATCCTAAAATACAAGAACTTTTCGTGGTTCTTGTCAATTTTTGTTGGTTTTCATTCAATCAACTTATTTCAGTCAGCTAGATCTTTCTTCTTGAAAGCAAAAAGATTTTATCTTCAAATACAAGAACTTTTCGTGGTTTTGTTGATTTTCAGCAAATGAACATATTTCAGCGAGGGAGAAGTTTTTTCTTTAATAGCGTCAGATTTTATCTTAAAATACAATTACATTTCGTGGTTCTTGTCAATTTTTGTTGGTTTTCATCCAATGAACTTATTTCAGTCAGCTAGATCTTTCTTCTTCAAAGCAAAAAGATTTTATCTTCAAATACAAGAACTTTTCGTGGTTTTGTTGGTTTTCAGCAAATGAACATATTTCAGCGAGCAAGAAGTTTTTTCTTTAATAGCGTAAGATTTTATCTTAAAATACAAGAACTTTTCGTGGTTCTTGTCAATTTTTGTTGGTTTTCATTTTATGAGCTTAGTTCAGTCAGCGAGATCCTTCTTCTTCAAAGCAAAAAGATTTTATCTTCAAATACAAGAACTTTTCGTGGTTTTGTTGATTTTCAGCAAATGAACATATTTCAGCGAGCAAGAAGTTTTTTCTTTAAAAGCGTCAGATTTTATCTTAAAATACAAGAACTTTTCGTGGTTCTTGTCAATTTTTGTTGGTTTTCATTCAATCAACTTATTTCAGTCAGCTAGATCTTTCTTCTTGAAAGCAAAAAGATTTTATCTTCAAATACAAGAACTTTTCGTGGTTTTGTTGATTTTCAGCAAATGAACATATTTCAGCGAGGGAGAAGTTTTTTCTTTAATAGCGTCAGATTTTATCTTAAAATACAATTACATTTCGTGGTTCTTGTCAATTTTTGTTGGTTTTCATCCAATGAACTTATTTCAGTCAGCTAGATCTTTCTTCTTCAAAGCAAAAAGATTTTATCTTCAAATACAAGAACTTTTCGTGGTTTTGTTGGTTTTCAGCAAATGAACATATTTCAGCGAGCAAGAAGTTTTTTCTTTAATAGCGTAAGATTTTATCTTAAAATACAAGAACTTTTCGTGGTTCTTGTCAATTTTTGTTGGTTTTCATTTTATGAGCTTAGTTCAGTCAGCGAGATCCTTCTTCTTCAAAGCAAAAAGATTTTATCTTCAAATACAAGAACTTTTCGTGGTTTTGTTGATTTTCAGCAAATGAACATATTTCAGCGAGCAAGAAGTTTTTTCTTTAAAAGCGTCAGATTTTATCTTAAAATACAAGAACTTTTCGTGGTTCTTGTCAATTTTTGTTGGTTTTCATCCAATGAACTTATTTCAGTCAGCAAGATCTTTCTTCTTCAAAGCAAAAAGATTTTATCTTCAAATACAAGAACTTTTCGTGGTTTTGTTGATTTTCCGCAAATGAACATATTTCAGCGAGCGAGAAGTTTTTTCTTTAAAAGCGTCAGATTTTATCTTAAAATACAAGAACTTTTCGTGGTTCTTGTCAATTTTTGTTGGTTTTCATCCAATGAACTTATTTCAGTCAGCTCGATCGTTCTTCTTCAAATCAAAAAGATTTTCTCTTCAAATACAAGAACTTTTCGTGGTTTTGTTGATTTTCAGCAAATGAACATATTTCAGCGAGCTGGAAGTTTTTTCTTTAATAGCGTAAGATTTTATCTTAAAATACAAGAACTTTTCGTGGTTCTTGTCAATTTTTGTTGGTTTTCATTTTATGAGCTTAGTTCAGTCAGCGAGATCCTTCTTCTTCAAAGCAAAAAGATTTTATCTTCAAATACAAGAACTTTTCGTGGTTTTGTTGATGTTCAGCAAATGAACATATTTCAGCGAGCAAGAAGTTTTTTCTTTAAAAGCGTCAGATTTTATCTTAAAATACAAGAACTTTTCGTGGTTCTTGTCAATTTTTGTTGGTTTTCATCCAATGAACTTATTACAGTCAGCAAGATCTTTCTTCTTCAAAGCAAAAAGATTTTATCTTCAAATACAAGAACTTTTCGTGGTTTTGTTGATTTTCCGCAAATGAACATATTTCAGCGAGCGAGAAGTTTTTTCTTTAAAAGCGTCAGATTTTATCTTAAAATACAAGAACTTTTCGTGGTTCTTGTCAATTTTTGTTGGTTTTCATCCAATGAACTTATTTCAGTCAGCTCGATCGTTCTTCTTCAAATCAAAAAGATTTTCTCTTCAAATACAAGAACTTTTCGTGGTTTTGTTGATTTTCAGCAAATGAACATATTTCAGCGAGCTGGAAGTTTTTTCTTTAATAGCGTAAGATTTTATCTTAAAATACAAGAACTTTTCGTGGTTCTTGTCAATTTTTGTTGGTTTTCATCTTATGAACTTATTTCAGTCAGCTAGATCTTTCTTCTTCAAAGCAAAAAGATTTTATCTTCAAATACAAGAACTTTTTGTGGTTTTGTTGATTTTTAGCAAATGAACATATTTCAGCGAGCGAGAAGTTTTTTCTTTAATAGCGTCAGATTTTATCCTAAAATACAAGAACTTTTCGTGGTTCTTGTCAATTTTTGTTGGTTTTCATCCAATCAACTTATTTCAGTCAGCTAGATCTTTCTTCCTGAAAGCAAAAAGATTTTATCTTCAAATACAAGAACTTTTCGTGGTTTTGTTGATTTTCAGCAAATGAACATATTTCAGCGAGCTGGAAGTTTTTTCTTTAATAGCGTAAGATTTTATCTTAAAATACAAGAACTTTTCGTGGTTCTTGGCAATTTTTGTTGGTTTTCATCTTATGAGCTTATTTCAGTCAGCGAGATCCTTCTTCTTCAAAGCAAAAAGATTTTATCTTCAAATACAAGAACTTTTCGTGGTTTTGTTGGTTTTCAGCAAATGAACATATTTCAGCGAGCAAGAAGTTTTTTCTTTAATAGCGTAAGATTTTATCTTAAAATACAAGAACTTTTCGTGGTTCTTGTCAATTTTTGTTGGTTTTCATTTTATGAGCTTAGTTCAGTCAGCGAGATCCTTCTTCTTCAAAGCAAAAAGATTTTTATCTTCAAATACAAGAACTTTTCGTGGTTTTGTTGATTTTCAGCAAATGAACATATTTCAGCGAGCAAGAAGTTTTTTCTTTAAAAGCGTCAGATTTTATCTTAAAATACAAGAACTTTTCGTGGTTCTTGGCAATTTTTGTTGGTTTTCATCTTATGAGCTTATTTCAGTCAGCGAGATCCTTCTTCTTCAAAGCAAAAAGATTTTATCTTCAAATACAAGAACTTTTCGTGGTTTTGTTGATTTTTAGCAAATGAACATATTTCAGCGAGCGAGAAGTTTTTTCTTTAATAGCGTCAGATTTTATCTTAAAATACAAGAACTTTTCGTGGTTCTTGTCAATTCTTGTTGGTTTTCATCCAATGAACTTATTTCAGTCAGCAAGATCTTTCTTCTTCAAAGCAAAAAGATTTTATCTTCAAATACAAGAACTTTTCGTGGTTTTGTTGATTTTCAGCAAATGAACATATTTCAGCGAGCGAGAAGTTTTTTCTTTAATAGCGTCAGATTCTGTCCTAAAATACAAGAACTTTTCGTGGTTCTTGTCAATTTTTGTTGGTTTTCATTCAATCAACTTATTTCAGTCAGCGAGATCTTTCTTCTTGAAAGCAAAAAGATTTTATCTTCAAATACAAGAACTTTTCGTGGTTTTGTTGATTTTCAGCAAATGAACATATTTCAGCGAGGGAGAAGTTTTTTCTTTAATAGCGTCAGATTTTATCTTAAAATACAATTACATTTCGTGGTTCTTGTCAATTTTTGTTGGTTTTCATCCAATGAACTTATTTCAGTCAGCTAGATCTTTCTTCTTCAAAGCAAAAAGATTTTATCTTCAAATACAAGAACTTTTCGTGGTTTTGTTGGTTTTCAGCAAATGAACATATTTCAGCGAGCAAGAAGTTTTTTCATTAATAGCGTAAGATTTTATCTTAAAATACAAGAACTTTTTGTGGTTCTTGTCAATTTTTGTTGGTTTTCATTTTATGAGCTTAGTTCAGTCAGCGAGATCCTTCTTCTTCAAAGCAAAAAGATTTTATCTTCAAATACAAGAACTTTTCGTGGTTTTGTTGATTTTCAGCAAATGAACATATTTCAGCGAGCGAGAAGTTTTTTCTTTAATAGCGTCAGATTTTATCTTAAATACAAGAACTTTTCGTGGTTCTTGTCAATTTTTGTTGATTTTCATCCAATGAACTTATTTCAGTCAGCTAGATCTTTCTTCCTGAAAGCAAAAAGATTTTATCTTCAAATACAAGAACTTTTCGTGGTTTTGTTGATTTTCAGCAAATGAACATATTTCAGCGAGCTGGAAGTTTTTTCTTTAATAGCATAAGATTTTATCTTAAAATACAAGAACTTTTCGTGGTTCTTGTCAATTTTTGTTGGTTTTCATCTTATGAACTTATTTCAGTCAGCAAGATCTTTCTTCTTGAAAGCAAAAAGATTTTATCTTCAAATACAAGAACTTTTCGTGGTTTTGTTGGTTTTCAGCAAATGAACATATTTCAGCGAGCAAGAAGTTTTTTCTTTAATAGCGTAAGATTTTATCTTAAAATACAAGAACTTTTCGTGGTTCTTGTCAATTTTTGTTGGTTTTCATCCAATGAACTTATTTCAGTCAGCTCGATCTTTCTTCTTCAAAGCAAAAAGATTTTCTCTTCAAATACAAGAACTTTTCGTGGTTTTGTTGATTTTCAGCAAATGAACATATTTCAGCGAGCTGGAAGTTTTTTCTTTAATAGCGTAAGATTTTATCTTAAAATACAAGAACTTTTCGTGGTTCTTGTCAATTTTTGTTGGTTTTCATCTTATGAACTTATTTCAGTCAGCTAGATCTTTCTTCTTCAAAGCAAAAAGATTTTATCTTCAAATACAACAACTTTTCGTGGTTTTGTTGATTTTTAGCAAATGAACATGTTTCAGCGAGCGAGAAGTTTTTTCTTTAATAGCGTCAGATTTTATCCTAAAATACAAGAACTTTTCGTGGTTCTTGTCAATTTTTGTTGGTTTTCATCCAATGAACTTATTTCAGTCAGCTAGATCTTTCTTCTTCAAAGCAAAAAGATTTTATCTTCAAATACAAGAACTTTTCGTGGTTTTGTTGATTTTCAGCAAATGAACATATTTCAGCGAGCGAGAAGTTTGTTCTTTAATAGCGTCAGATTTTATCTTAAAATACAAGAACTTTTCGTGGTTCTTGTCAATTTTTGTTGGTTTTCATCCAATCAACTTATTTCAGTCAGCTGGATCTTTCTTCCTGAAAGCAAAAAGATTATATCTTCAAATACAAGAACTTTTCGTGGTTTTGTTGATTTTCAGCAAATGAACATATTTCAGCGAGCGAGAAGTTTTTTCTTTAATAGCGTCAGATTTTATCCTAAAATACAAGAACTTTTCGTGGTTCTTGTCAATTTTTGTTGGTTTTCATCCAATGAACTTATTTCAGTCAGCAAGATCTTTCTTCTTCAAAGCAAAAAGATTTTATCTTCAAATACAAGAACTTTTCGTGGTTTTGTTGATTTTCAGCAAATGAACATATTTCAGCGAGCGAGAAGTTTTTTCTTTAATAGCGTCAGATTCTATCCTAAAATACAAGAACTTTTCGTGGTTCTTGTCAATTTTTGTTGGTTTTCATTCAATCAACTTATTTCAGTCAGCTAGATCTTTCTTGAAAGCAAAAAGATTTTATCTTCAAATACAAGAACTTTTCGTGGTTTTGTTGATTTTCAGCAAATGAACATATTTCAGCGAGGGAGAAGTTTTTTCTTTAATAGCGTCAGATTTTATCTTAAAATACAAGAACTTTTCGTGGTTCTTGTCAATTTTTGTTGGTTTTCATCTAATGAACTTATTTCAGTCAGCTAGATCTTTCTTCTTCAAAGCAAAAAGATTTTATCTTCAAGCACAAGAACTTTTCGTGGTTTTGTTGATTTTCAGCAAATGAACATATTTCAGCGAGCGAGAAGTTTTTTCTTTAATAGCGTCAGATTTTATCTTAAAATACAAGAACTTTTCGTGGTTCTTGTCAATTTTTGTTGGTTTTCATCCAATGAACTTATTTCAGTCAGCTAGATCTTTCTTCCTGAAAGCAAAAAGATTTTATCTTCAAATACAAGAACTTTTCGTGGTTTTGTTGATTTTCAGCAAATGAACATATTTCAGCGAGCTGGAAGTTTTTTCTTTAATAGCGTAAGATTTTATCTTCAAATACAAGAACTTTTCGTGGTTTTGTTGGTTTTCAGCAAATGAACATATTTCAGCGAGCAAGAAGTTTTTTCTTTAATAGCGTAAGATTTTATCTTAAAATACAAGAACTTTTCGTGGTTCTTGGCAATTTTTGTTGGTTTTCATCTTATGAGCTTATTTCAGTCAGCGAGATCCTTCTTCTTCAAAGCAAAAAGATTTTATCTTCAAATACAAGAACTTTTCGTGGTTTTGTTGATTTTCAGCAAATGAACATATTTCAGCGAGGGAGAAGTTTTTTCTTTAATAGCGTCAGATTTTATCTTAAAATACAAGAACTTTTCGTGGTTCTTGTCAATTTTTGTTGGTTTTCATCCAATGAACTTATTTCAGTCAGCAAGATCTTTCTTCTTCAAAGCAAAAAGATTTCATCTTCAAATACAAGAACTTTTCGTGGTTTTGTTGATTTTCAGCAAATGAACATATTTCAGCGAGCGAGAAGTTTTTTCTTTAAAAGCGTCAGATTTTATCTTAAAATACAAGAACTTTTCGTGGTTCTTGTCAATTTTTGTTGGTTTTCATCCAATGAACTTATTTCAGTCAGCTCGATCTTTCTTCTTCAAAGCAAAAAGATTTTCTCTTCAAATACAAGAACTTTTCGTGGTTTTGTTGATTTTCAGCAAATGAACATATTTCAGCGAGCTGGAAGTTTTTTCTTTAATAGCGTAAGATTTTATCTTAAAATACAAGAACTTTTCGTGGTTCTTGTCAATTTTTGTTGGTTTTCATCTTATGAACTTATTTCAGTCAGCTAGATCTTTCTTCTTCAAAGCAAAAAGATTTTATCTTCAAATACAAGAACTTTTCGTGGTTTTGTTGATTTTTAGCAAATGAACATATTTCAGCGAGCGAGAAGTATTTTCTTTAATAGCGTCAGATTTTATCCTAAAATACAAGAACTTTTCGTGGTTCTTGTCAATTTTTGTTGGTTTTCATCCAATGAACTTATTTCAGTCAGCTGGATCTTTCTTCTTCAAAGCAAAAAGATTTTATCTTCAAATACAAGAACTTTTCGTGGTTTTGTTGATTTTCAGCAAATGAACATATTTCAGCGAGCGAGAAGTTTGTTCTTTAATAGCGTCAGATTTTATCTTAAAATACAAGAACTTTTCGTGGTTCTTGTCAATTTTTGTTGGTTTTCATCCAATGAACTTATTTCAGTCAGCAAGATCTTTCTTCTTCAAAGCAAAAAGATTTTATCTTCAAATACAAGAACTTTTCGTGGTTTTGTTGGTTTTCAGCAAATGAACATATTTCAGCGAGCAAGAAGTTATTTCTTTAATAGCGTAAGATTTTATCTTAAAATACAAGAACTTTTCGTGGTTCTTGTCAATTTTTGTTGGTTTTCATTTTATGAGCTTAGTTCAGTCAGCTAGATCCTTCTTCTTCAAAGCAAAAAGATTTTATCTTCAAACACAAGAACTTTTCGTGGTTTTGTTGATTTTCAGCAAATGAACATATTTCAGCGAGGGAGAAGTTTTTTCTTTAAAAGTGTCAGATTTTATCTTAAAATACAAGAACTTTTCGTGGTTCTTGTCAATTTTTGTTGGTTTTCATCTTATGAACTTATTTCAGTCAGCAAGATCTTTCTTCTTCAAAGCAAAAAGATTTTATCTTCAAATACAAGAACTTTTCGTGGTTTTGTTGATTTTCAGCAAATGAACATATTTCAGCGAGCGAGAAGTTTTTTCTTTAATAGCGTCAGATTTTATCCTAAAATACAAGAACTTTTCGTGGTTCTTGTTAATTTTTGTTGGTTTTCATTCAATCAACTTATTTCAGTCAGCTAGATCTTTCTTCTTGAAAGCAAAAAGATTTTATCTTCAAATACAAGAACTTTTCGTGGTTTTGTTGATTTTCAGCAAATGAACATATTTCAGCGAGTGAGAAGTTTTTTCTTTAAAAGCGTCAGATTTTATCTTAAAATACAAGAACTTTTCGTGGTTCTTGTCAATTTTTGTTGGTTTTCATCCAATGAACTTCTTTCAGTCAGCTCGATCTTTCTTCTTCAAAGCAAAAAGATTTTATCTTCAAATACAAGAACTTTTCGTGGTTTTGTTGATTTTCAGCAAATGAACATATTTCAGCGAGCTGGAAGTTTTTTCTTTAATAGCGTCAGATTTTATCCTAAAATACAAGAACTTTTCGTGGTTCTTGTCAATTTTTGTTGGTTTTCATCTAATGAACTTATTTCAGTCAGCGAGATCTTTCTTCTTCAAAGCAAAAAGATTTTATCTTCAAGCACAAGAACTTTTCGTGGTTTTGTTGATTTTCAGCAAATGAACATATTTCAGCGAGCGAGAATTTTTTTCTTTAATAGCGTCAGATTTTATCTTAAAATACAAGAACTTTTCGTGGTTCTTGTCAATTTTTGTTGGTTTTCATCCAATGAACTTATTTCAGTCAGCAAGATCTTTCTTCTTCAAAGCAAAAAGATTTTATCTTCAAATACAAGAACTTTTCGTGGTTTTGTTGGTTTTCAGCAAATGAACATATTTCAGCGAGCAAGAAGTTATTTCTTTAATAGCGTAAGATTTTATCTTAAAATACAAGAACTTTTCGTGGTTCTTGTCAATTTTTGTTGGTTTTCATTTTATGAGCTTAGTTCAGTCAGCTAGATCCTTCTTCTTCAAAGCAAAAAGATTTTATCTTCAAACACAAGAACTTTTCGTGGTTTTGTTGATTTTCAGCAAATGAACATATTTCAGCGAGGGAGAAGTTTTTTCTTTAAAAGTGTCAGATTTTATCTTAAAATACAAGAACTTTTCGTGGTTCTTGTCAATTTTTGTTGGTTTTCATCTTATGAACTTATTTCAGTCAGCAAGATCTTTCTTCTTCAAAGCAAAAAGATTTTATCTTCAAATACAAGAACTTTTCGTGGTTTTGTTGATTTTCAGCAAATGAACATATTTCAGCGAGCGAGAAGTTTTTTCTTTAATAGCGTCAGATTTTATCCTAAAATACAAGAACTTTTCGTGGTTCTTGTTAATTTTTGTTGGTTTTCATTCAATCAACTTACTTCAGTCAGCTAGATCTTTCTTCTTGAAAGCAAAAAGATTTTATCTTCAAATACAAGAACTTTTCGTGGTTTTGTTGATTTTCAGCAAATGAACATATTTCAGCGAGTGAGAAGTTTTTTCTTTAAAAGCGTCAGATTTTATCTTAAAATACAAGAACTTTTCGTGGTTCTTGTCAATTTTTGTTGGTTTTCATCCAATGAACTTATTTCAGTCAGCTCGATCTTTCTTCTTCAAAGCAAAAAGATTTTATCTTCAAATACAAGAACTTTTCGTGGTTTTGTTGATTTTCAGCAAATGAACATATTTCAGCGAGCTGGAAGTTTTTTCTTTAATAGCGTCAGATTTTATCCTAAAATACAAGAACTTTTCGTGGTTCTTGTCAATTTTTGTTGGTTTTCATCTAATGAACTTATTTCAGTCAGCGAGATCTTTCTTCTTCAAAGCAAAAAGATTTTATCTTCAAGCACAAGAACTTTTCGTGGTTTTGTTGATTTTCAGCAAATGAACATATTTCAGCGAGCGAGAATTTTTTTCTTTAATAGCGTCAGATTTTATCTTAAAATACAAGAACTTTTCGTGGTTCTTGTCAATTTTTGTTGGTTTTCATCCAATGAACTTATTTCAGTCAGCAAGATCTTTCTTCCTGAAAGCAAAAAGATTTTATCTTCAAATACAAGAACTTTTCGTGGTTTTGTTGATTTTCAGCAAATGAACATATTTCAGCGAGCTGGAAGTTTTTTCTTTCATAGCATAAGATTTTATCTTAAAATACAAGAACTTTTCGTGGTTCTTGTCAATTTTTGTTGGTTTTCATCCAATGAACTTATTTCAGTCAGCAAGATCTTTCTTCTTCAAAGCAAAAAGATTTTATCTTCAAATACAAGAACTTTTCGTGGTTTTGTTGGTTTTCAGCAAATGAACATATTTCAGCGAGCAAGAAGTTTTTTCTTTAATAGCGTAAGATTTTATCTTAAAATACAAGAACTTTTCGTGGTTCTTGGCAATTTTTGTTGGTTTTCATCTTATGAGCTTATTTCAGTCAGCGAGATCCTTCTTCTTCAAAGCAAAAAGATTTTATCTTCAAATACAAGAACTTTTCGTGGTTTTGTTGATTTTCAGCAAATGAACATATTTCAGCGAGCGAGAAGTTTTTTCTTTAAAAGCGTCAGATTTTATCTTAAAATACAAGAACTTTTCGTGGTTCTTGTCAATTTTTGTTGGTTTTCATCCAATGAACTTATTTCAGTCAGCTCGATCTTTCTTCTTCAAAGCAAAAAGATTTTCTCTTCAAATACAAGAACTTTTCGTGGTTTTGTTGATTTTCAGCAAATCAACATATTTCAGCGAGCTGGAAGTTTTTTCTTTCATAGCGTAAGATTTTATCTTAAAATACAAGAACTTTTCGTGGTTCTTGTCAATTTTTGTTGGTTTTCATCTTATGAACTTATTTCAGTCAGCTAGATCTTTCTTCTTCAAAGCAAAAAGATTTTATCTTCAAATACAACAACTTTTCGTGGTTTTGTTGATTTTTAGCAAATGAACATATTTCAGCGAGCAAGAAGTTTTTTCTTTAATAGCGTCAGATTTTATCCTAAAATACAAGAACTTTTCGTGGTTCTTGTCAATTTTTGTTGGTTTTCATCCAATGAACTTATTTCAGTCAGCTAGATCTTTCTTCTTCAAAGCAAAAAGATTTTATCTTCAAATACAAGAACTTTTCGTGGTTTTGTTGATTTTCAGCAAATGAACATATTTCAGCGAGCGAGAAGTTTGTTCTTTAATAGCGTCAGATTTTATCTTAAAATACAAGAACTTTTCGTGGTTCTTGTCAATTTTTGTTGGTTTTCATCCAATCAACTTATTTCAGTCAGCTAGATCTTTCTTCCTGAAAGCAAAAAGATTTTATCTTCAAATACAAGAACTTTTCGTGGTTTTGTTGATTTTCAGCAAATGAACATATTTCAGCGAGGGAGAAGTTTTTTCTTTAAAAGTGTCAGATTTTATCTTAAAATACAAGAACTTTTCGTGGTTCTTGTCAATTTTTGTTGGTTTTCATCTTATGAACTTATTTCAGTCAGCTAGGTCTTTCATCTTCAAAGCAAAAAGATTTTATCTTCAAATACAAGAACTTTTCGTGGTTTTGTTGATTTTTAGCAAATGAACATATTTCAGCGAGCGAGAAATTTTTTCTTTAATAGCGTCAGATTTTATCCTAAAATACAAGAACTTTTCGTGGTTCTTGTCAATTTTTGTTGGTTTTCATCCAATGAACTTATTTCAGTCAGCTGGATCTTTCTTCTTCAAAGCAAAAAGATTTTATCTTCAAATACAAGAACTTTTCGTGGTTTTGTTGATTTTCAGCAAATGAACATATTTCAGCGAGCGAGAAGTTTGTTCTTTAATAGCGTCAGATTTTATCTTAAAATACAAGAACTTTGCGTGGTTCTTGTCAATTTTTGTTGGTTTTCATCCAATCAACTTATTTCAGTCAGCTAGATCTTTCTTCCTGAAAGCAAAAAGATTTTATCTTCAAATACAAGAACTTTTCGTGGTTTTGTTGATTTTCAGCAAATGAACATATTTCAGCGAGCTGGAAGTTTTTTCTTTAATAGCAACAGATTTTATCTTAAAATACAAGAACTTTTCGTGGTTCTTGTCAATTTTTGTTGGTTTTCATCCAATGAACTTATTTCAGTCAGCTGGATCTTTCTTCCTGAAAGCAAAAAGATTTTATCTTCAAATACAAGAACTTTTCGTGGTTTTGTTGATTTTCAGCAAATGAACATATTTCAGCGAGCTGGAAGTTTTTTCTTTAATAGCGTAAGATTTTATCTTAAAATACAAAACTTTTCGTGGTTCTTGTCAATTTTTGTTGGTTTTCATCCAATGAACTTATTTCAGTCAGCTCGATCTTTCTTCTTGAAAGCAAAAAGATTTTATCTTCAAATACAATAACTTTTCGTGATTTTGTTGATTTTCAGCAAATGAACATTTTTCAGCGAGCTAGAAGTTTTTTCTTTAATAGCGTAAGATTTTATCTTAAAATACAAGAACTTTTCGTGGTACTTGTCAATTTTTGTTGGTTTTCATCCAATGAACTTATTTCAGTCAGCTCGATCTTTCTTCTTCAAAGCAAAAAGATTTTATCTTCAAATACAAGAACTTTTCGTGGTTTTGTTGATTTTCAGCAAATGATCATATTTCAGCGAGGGAGAAGTTTTTTCTTTAATAGCGTCAGATTTTATCTTAAAATACAAGAACATTTCGTGGTTCTTGTCAATTTTTGTTGGTTTTCATCCAATGAACTTATTTCAGTCAGCTAGATCTTTCTTCTTCAAAACAAAAAGATTTTATCTTCAAATACAAGAACTTTTCGTGGTTTTGTTGATTTTCAGCAAATGAACATATTTCAGCGAGCAAGAAGTTTTTTCTTTAATAGCGTAAGATTTTATCTTAAAATACAAGAACTTTTCGTGGTTCTTGTCAATTTTTGTTGGTTTTCATCTTATGAACTTATTTCAGTCAGCTAGATCTTTCTTCTTCAAAGCAAAAAGATTTTATCTTCAAATACAAGAACTTTTCGTGGTTTTGTTGATTTTTAGCAAATGAACATATTTCAGCGAGCGAGAAATTTTTTCTTTAATAGCGTCAGATTTTATCCTAAAATACAAGAACTTTTCGTGGTTCTTGTCAATTTTTGTTGGTTTTCATCCAATGAACTTATTTCAGTCAGCTAGATCTTTCTTCTTCAAAGCAAAAAGATTTTATCTTCAAATACAAGAACTTTTCGTGGTTTTGTTGATTTTCAGCAAATGAACATATTTCAGCGAGCGAGAAGTTTTTTCTTTAATAGCGTCAGATTTTATCTTAAAATACAAGAACTTTTCGTGGTTCTTGGCAATTTTTGTTGGTTTTCATCTTATGAGCTTATTTCAGTCAGCGAGATCCTTCTTCTTCAAAGCAAAAAGATTTTATCTTCAAATACAAGAACTTTTCGTGGTTTTGTTGATTTTCAGCAAATGAACATATTTCAGCGAGGGAGAAGTTTTATCTTTAATAGCGTCAGATTTTATCTTAAAATACAAGAACTTTTCGTGGTTCTTGTCAATTTCTGTTGGTTTTCATCCAATGAACTTATTTCAGTCAGCAAGATCTTTCTTCTTCAAAGCATAAAGATTTTATCTTCAAATACAAGAACTTTTCGTGGTTTTGTTGATTTTCAGCAAATGAACATATTTCAGCGAGCTGGAAGTTTTTTCTTTAATAGCGTAAGATTTTATCTTAAAATACAAAACTTTTCGTGGTTCTTGTCAATTTTTGTTGGTTTTCATCCAATGAACTTATTTCAGTCAGCTCGATCTTTCTTCTTGAAAGCAAAAAGATTTTATCTTCAAATACAATAACTTTTCGTGATTTTGTTGATTTTCAGCAAATGAACATTTTTCAGCGAGCGAGAAGTTTTTTCTTTAACAGCGTAAGATTTTATCTTAAAATACAAGAACTTTTCGTGGTACTTGTCAATTTTTGTTGGTTTTCATCCAATGAACTTATTTCAGTCAGCTCGATCTTTCTTCTTCAAAGCAAAAAGATTTTATCTTCAAATACAAGAACTTTTCGTGGTTTTGTTGATTTTCAGCAAATGAACATATTTCAGCGAGGGAGAAGTTTTTTCTTTAATAGCGTCAGATTTTATCTTGAAATACAAGAACATTTCGTGGTTCTTGTCAATTTTTGTTGGTTTTCATCCAATGAACTTATTTCAGTCAGCTAGATCTTTCTTCTTCAAAACAAAAAGATTTTATCTTCAAATACAAGAACTTTTCGTGGTTTTGTTGGTTTTCAGCAAACGAACATATTTCAGCGAGCAAGAAGTTTTTTCTTTAATAGCGTAAGATTTTATCTTAAAATACAAGAACTTTTCGTGGTTCTTGTCAATTTTTGTTGGTTTTCATCTTGTGAGCTTATTTCAGTCAGCGAGATCCTTCTTCTTCAAAGCAAAAAGATTTTATCTTCAAATACAAGAACTTTTAGTGGTTTTGTTGATTTTCAGCAAATGAACATATTTCAGCGAGGGAGAAGTTTTTTCTTTAATAGCGTCAGATTTTATCTTAAAATACAAGAACTTTTCGTGGTTCTTGTCAATTTTTGTTGGTTTTCATCCAATGAACTTATTTCAGTCAGCAAGATCTTTCTTCTTCAAAGCAAAAAGATTTTATCTTCAAATACAAGAACTTTTCGTGGTTTTGTTGATTTTCAGCAAATGAACATATTTCAGCGAGCGAGAAGTTTTTTCTTTAACAGCGTCAGATTTTATCCTAAAATACAAGAACTTTTCGTGGTTCTTGTCAATTTTTGTTGGTTTTCATCCAATGAACTTATTTCAGTCAGCCAGATCTTTCTTCTTCAAAGCAAAAAGATTTTATCTTCAAATACAAGAACTTTTCGTGGTTTTGTTGATTTTCAGCAAATGAACATATTTCAGCGAGCTGGAAGTTTTTTCTTTAATAGCGTAAGATTTTATCTTAAAATACAAGAACTTTTCGTGGTTCTTGTCAATTTCTGTTGGTTTTCATCCAATGAACTTATTTCAGTCAGCAAGATCTTTCTTCTTCAAAGCAAAAAGATTTTATCTTCAAATACAAGAACTTTTCGTGGTTTTGTTGATTTTCAGCAAATGAACATATTTCAGCGAGCTGGAAGTTTTTTCTTTAATAGCGTAAGATTTTATCTTAAAATACAAAACTTTTCGTGGTTCTTGTCAATTTTTGTTGGTTTTCATCCAATGAACTTATTTCAGTCAGCTCGATCTTTCTTCTTGAAAGCAAAAAGATTTTATCTTCAAATACAATAATTTTTCGTGATTTTGTTGATTTTCAGCAAATGAACATTTTTCAGCGAGCGAGAAGTTTTTTCTTTAACAGCGTAAGATTTTATCTTAAAATACAAGAACTTTTCGTGGTACTTGTCAATTTTTGTTGGTTTTCATCCAATGAACTTATTTCAGTCAGCTCGATCTTTCTTCTTCAAAGCAAAAAGATTTTATCTTCAAATACAAGAACTTTTCGTGGTTTTGTTGATTTTCAGCAAATGAACATATTTCAGCGAGGGAGAAGTTTTTTCTTTAATAGCGTCAGATTTTATCTTGAAATACAAGAACATTTCGTGGTTCTTGTCAATTTTTGTTGGTTTTCATCCAATGAACTTATTTCAGTCAGCTAGATCTTTCTTCTTCAAAACAAAAAGATTTTATCTTCAAATACAAGAACTTTTCGTGGTTTTGTTGGTTTTCAGCAAACGAACATATTTCAGCGAGCAAGAAGTTTTTTCTTTAATAGCGTAAGATTTTATCTTAAAATACAAGAACTTTTCGTGGTTCTTGTCAATTTTTGTTGGTTTTCATCTTGTGAGCTTATTTCAGTCAGCGAGATCCTTCTTCTTCAAAGCAAAAAGATTTTATCTTCAAATACAAGAACTTTTCGTGGTTTTGTTGATTTTCAGCAAATGAACATATTTCAGCGAGGGAGAAGTTTTTTCTTTAATAGCGTCAGATTTTATCTTAAAATACAAGAACTTTTCGTGGTTCTTGTCAATTTTTGTTGGTTTTCATCCAATGAACTTATTTCAGTCAGCAAGATCTTTCTTCTTCAAAGCAAAAAGATTTTATCTTCAAATACAAGAACTTTTCGTGGTTTTGTTGATTTTCAGCAAATGAACATATTTCAGCGAGCGAGAAGTTTTTTCTTTAACAGCGTCAGATTTTATCCTAAAATACAAGAACTTTTCGTGGTTCTTGTCAATTTTTGTTGGTTTTCATCCAATGAACTTATTTCAGTCAGCCAGATCTTTCTTCTTCAAAGCAAAAAGATTTTATCTTCAAATACAAGAACTTTTCGTGGTTTTGTTGATTTTCAGCAAATGAACATATTTCAGCGAGCTGGAAGTTTTTTCTTTAATAGCGTAAGATTTTATCTTAAAATACAAGAACTTTTCGTGGTTCTTGTCAATTTCTGTTGGTTTTCATCCAATGAACTTATTTCAGTCAGCAAGATCTTTCTTCTTCAAAGCAAAAAGATTTTATCTTCAAATACAAGAACTTTTCGTGGTTTTGTTGATTTTCAGCAAATGAACATATTTCAGCGAGCTGGAAGTTTTTTCTTTAATAGCGTAAGATTTTATCTTAAAATACAAAACTTTTCGTGGTTCTTGTCAATTTTTGTTGGTTTTCATCCAATGAACTTATTTCAGTCAGCTCGATCTTTCTTCTTGAAAGCAAAAAGATTTTATCTTCAAATACAATAACTTTTCGTGATTTTGTTGATTTTCAGCAAATGAACATTTTTCAGCGAGCGAGAAGTTTTTTCTTTAACAGCGTAAGATTTTATCTTAAAATACAAGAACTTTTCGTGGTACTTGTCAATTTTTGTTGGTTTTCATCCAATGAACTTATTTCAGTCAGCTCGATCTTTCTTCTTCAAAGCAAAAAGATTTTATCTTCAAATACAAGAACTTTTCGTGGTTTTGTTGATTTTCAGCAAATGAACATATTTCAGCGAGGGAGAAGTTTTTTCTTTAATAGCGTCAGATTTTATCTTGAAATACAAGAACATTTCGTGGTTCTTGTCAATTTTTGTTGGTTTTCATCCAATGAACTTATTTCAGTCAGCTAGATCTTTCTTCTTCAAAACAAAAAGATTTTATCTTCAAATACAAGAACTTTTCGTGGTTTTGTTGGTTTTCAGCAAACGAACATATTTCAGCGAGCAAGAAGTTTTTTCTTTAATAGCGTAAGATTTTATCTTAAAATACAAGAACTTTTCGTGGTTCTTGTCAATTTTTGTTGGTTTTCATCTTATGAGCTTATTTCAGTCAGCGAGATCCTTCTTCTTCAAAGCAAAAAGATTTTATCTTCAAATACAAGAACTTTTCGTGGTTTTGTTGGTTTTCAGCAAATGAACATATTTCAGCGAGGGAGAAGTTTTTTCTTTAATAGCGTCAGATTTTATCTTAAAATACAAGAACTTTTCGTGGTTCTTGTCAATTTTTGTTGGTTTTCATCCAATGAACTTATTTCAGTCAGCAAGATCTTTCTTCTTCAAAGCAAAAAGATTTTATCTTCAAATACAAGAACTTTTCGTGGTTTTGTTGATTTTCAGCAAATGAACATATTTCAGCGAGCTAGAAGTATTTTCTTTAATAGCGTAAGATTTTATCTTAAAATACAAGAACTTTTCGTGGTTATTGTCAATTTTTGTTGGTTTTCATCTTATGAGCTTATTTCAGTCAGCGAGATCCTTCTTCTTAAAGCAAAAAGATTTTATCTTCAAATACAAGAACTTTTCGTGGTTTTGTTGATTTTCAGCAAATGAACATATTTCAGCGAGGGAGAAGTTTTTTCTTTAATAGCGTCAGATTTTATCTTAAAATACAAGAACTTTTCGTGGTTCTTGTCAATTTTTGTTGGTTTTCATCCAATGAACTTATTTCAGTCAGCAAGATCTTTCTTCTTCAAAGCAAAAAGATTTTATCTTCAAATACAAGAACTTTTCGTGGTTTTGTTGATTTTCAGCAAATGAACATATTTCAGCGAGCGAGAAGTTTTTTCTTTAACAGCGTCAGATTTTATCCTAAAATACAAGAACTTTTCGTGGTTCTTGTCAATTTTTGTTGGTTTTCATCCAATGAACTTATTTCAGTCAGCCAGATCTTTCTTCTTCAAAGCAAAAAGATTTTATCTTCAAATACAAGAACTTTTCGTGGTTTTGTTGATTTTCAGCAAATGAACATATTTCAGCGAGCTGGAAGTTTTTTCTTTAATAGCGTAAGATTTTATCTTAAAATACAAGAACTTTTCGTGGTTCTTGTCAATTTTTGTTGGTTTTCATCTTATGAACTTATTTCAGTCAGCTAGATCTTTCTTCTTCAAAGCAAAAAGATTTTATCTTCAAATACAAGAACTTTTCGTGGTTTTGTTGATTTTTAGCAAATGAACATATTTCAGCGAGCGAGAAATTTTTTCTTTAATAGCGTCAGATTTTATCCTAAAATACAAGAACTTTTCGTGGTTCTTGTCAATTTTTGTTGGTTTTCATCCAATGAACTTATTTCAGTCAGCTAGATCTTTCTTCTTCAAAGCAAAAAGATTTTATCTTCAAATACAAGAACTTTTCGTGGTTTTGTTGATTTTCAGCAAATGAACATATTTCAGCGAGCGAGAAGTTTGTTCTTTAATAGCGTCAGATTTTATCTTAAAATACAAGAACTTTTCGTGGTTCTTGGCAATTTTTGTTGGTTTTCATCTTATGAGCTTATTTCAGTCAGCGAGATCCTTCTTCTTCAAAGCAAAAAGATTTTATCTTCAAATACAAGAACTTTTCGTGGTTTTGTTGATTTTCAGCAAATGAACATATTTCAGCGAGGGAGAAGTTTTATCTTTAATAGCGTCAGATTTTATCTTAAAATACAAGAACTTTTCGTGGTTCTTGTCAATTTCTGTTGGTTTTCATCCAATGAACTTATTTCAGTCAGCTAGATCTTTCTTCTTCAAAACAAAAAGATTTTATCTTCAAATACAAGAACTTTTCGTGGTTTTGTTGGTTTTCAGCAAACGAACATATTTCAGCGAGCAAGAAGTTTTTTCTTTAATAGCGTAAGATTTTATCTTAAAATACAAGAACTTTTCGTGGTTCTTGTCAATTTTTGTTGGTTTTCATCCAATGAACTTATTTCAGTCAGCAAGATCTTTCTTCTTCAAAGCAAAAAGATTTTATCTTCAAATACAAGAACTTTTCGTGGTTTTGTTGATTTTCAGCAAATGAACATATTTCAGCGAGCGAGAAGTTTTTTCTTTAATAGCGTCAGATTTTATCCTAAAATACAAGAACTTTTCGTGGTTCTTGTCAATTTTTGTTGGTTTTCATCCAATGAACTTATTTCAGTCAGCCAGATCTTTCTTCTTCAAAGCAAAAAGATTTTATCTTCAAATACAAGAACTTTTCGTGGTTTTGTTGATTTTCAGCAAATGAACATATTTCAGCGAGCTAGAAGTTTTTTCTTTAATAGAGTAAGATTTTATCTTAAAATACAAGAACTTTTCGTGGTTCTTGTCAATTTTTGTTGGTTTTCATCTTATGAACTTATTTCAGTCAGCTAGATCTTTCTTCTTCAAAGCAAAAAGATTTTATCTTCAAATACAAGAACTTTTCGTGGTTTTGTTGATATTTAGCAAATGAACATATTTCAGCGAGCGAGAAATTTTTTCTTTAATAGCGTCAGATTTTATCCTAAAATACAAGAACTTTTCGTGGTTCTTGTCAATTTTTGTTGGTTTTCATCCAATGAACTTATTTCAGTCAGCTAGATCTTTCTTCTTCAAAGCAAAAAGATTTTATCTTCAAATACAAGAACTTTTCGTGGTTTTGTTGGTTTTCAGCAAATGAACATATTTCAGCGAGCAAGAAGTTTTTTCTTTAATAGCGTAAGATTTTATCTTAAAATACAAGAACTTTTCGTGGTTCTTGGCAATTTTTGTTGGTTTTCATCTTATGAGCTTATTTCAGTCAGCGAGATCCTTCTTCTTCAAAGCAAAAAGATTTTATCTTCAAATACAAGAACTTTTCGTGGTTTTGTTGATTTTCAGCAAATGAACATATTTCAGCGAGGGAGAAGTTTTTTCTTTAATAGCGTCAGATTTTGTCGTAAAATACAAGAACATTTCGTGGTTCTTGTCAATTTTTGTTGGTTTTCATCCAATGAACTTATTTCAGTCAGCTCGATCTTTCTTCTTCAAAACAAAAAGATTTTATCTTCAAATACAAGAACTTTTCGTGGTTTTGTTGGTTTTCAGCAAATGAACATATTTCAGCGAGCAAGAAGTTTTTTCTTTAATAGCGTAAGATTTTATCTTAAAATACAAGAACATTTCGTGGTTCTTGTCAATTTTTGTTGGTTTTCATCCAATGAACTTATTTCAGTCAGCCAGATCTTTCTTCTTCAAAACAAAAAGATTTCATCTTCAAATACAAGAACTTTTCGTGGTTTTGTTGGTTTTCAGCAAATGAACATATTTCAGCGAGCAAGAAGTTTTTTCTTTAATAGCGTAAGATTTTATCTTAAATACAAGAACTTTTCGTGGTTCTTGTCAATTTTTGTTGGTTTTCATCTTATGAGCTTATTTCAGTCAGCGAGATCCTTCTTCTTCAAAGCAAAAAGATTTTATCTTCAAATACAAGAACTTTTCGTGGTTTTGTTGATTTTCAGCAAATGAACATATTTCAGCGAGGGAGAAGTTTTATCTTTAATAGCGTCAGATTTTATCTTAAAATACAAGAACTTTTCGTGGTTCTTGGCAATTTTTGTTGGTTTTCATCCAATGAACTTATTTCAGTCAGCAAGATCTTTCTTCTTCAAAGCAAAAAGATTTTATCTTCAAATACAAGAACTTTTCGTGGTTTTGTTGATTTTCAGCAAATGAACATATTTCAGCGAGCGAGAAGTTTTTTCTTTAATAGCGTCAGATTTTATCCTAAAATACAAGAACTTTTCGTGGTTCTTGTCAATTTTTGTTGGTTTTCATTCAATCAACTTATTTCAGTCAGCTAGATCTTTCTTCTTGAAAGCAAAAAGATTTTATCTTCAAATACAAGAACTTTTCGTGGTTTTGTTGATTTTCAGCAAATGAACATATTTCAGCGAGCTGGAAGTTTTTTCTTTAATAGCGTAAGATTTTATCTTAAAATACAAGAACTTTTCGTGGTTCTTGTCAATTTCTGTTGGTTTTCATCCAATGAACTTATTTCAGTCAGCAAGATCTTTCTTCTTCAAAGCAAAAAGATTTTATCTTCAAATACAAGAACTTTTCGTGGTTTTGTTGATTTTCAGCAAATGAACATATTTCAGCGAGCTGGAAGTTTTTTCTTTAATAGCGTAAGATTTTATCTTAAAATACAAAACTTTTCGTGGTTCTTGTCAATTTTTGTTGGTTTTCATCCAATGAACTTATTTCAGTCAGCTCGATCTTTCTTCTTCAAAGCAAAAAGATTTTATCTTCAAATACAAGAACTTTTCGTGGTTTTGTTGATTTTCAGCAAATGAACATATTTCAGCGAGGGAGAAGTTTTTTCTTTAATAGCGTCAGATTTTATCTTGAAATACAAGAACATTTCGTGGTTCTTGTCAATTTTTGTTGGTTTTCATCCAATGAACTTATTTCAGTCAGCTAGATCTTTCTTCTTCAAAACAAAAAGATTTTATCTTCAAATACAAGAACTTTTCGTGGTTTTGTTGGTTTTCAGCAAACGAACATATTTCAGCGAGCAAGAAGTTTTTTCTTTAATAGCGTAAGATTTTATCTTAAAATACAAGAACTTTTCGTGGTTCTTGTCAATTTTTGTTGGTTTTCATCTTATGAGCTTATTTCAGTCAGCGAGATCCTTCTTCTTCAAAGCAAAAAGATTTTATCTTCAAATACAAGAACTTTTCGTGGTTTTGTTGGTTTTCAGCAAATGAACATATTTCAGCGAGGGAGAAGTTTTTTCTTTAATAGCGTCAGATTTTATCTTAAAATACAAGAACTTTTCGTGGTTCTTGTCAATTTTTGTTGGTTTTCATCCAATGAACTTATTTCAGTCAGCAAGATCTTTCTTCTTCAAAGCAAAAAGATTTTATCTTCAAATACAAGAACTTTTCGTGGTTTTGTTGATTTTCAGCAAATGAACATATTTCAGCGAGCTAGAAGTATTTTCTTTAATAGCGTAAGATTTTATCTTAAAATACAAGAACTTTTCGTGGTTATTGTCAATTTTTGTTGGTTTTCATCTTATGAGCTTATTTCAGTCAGCGAGATCCTTCTTCTTAAAGCAAAAAGATTTTATCTTCAAATACAAGAACTTTTCGTGGTTTTGTTGATTTTCAGCAAATGAACATATTTCAGCGAGGGAGAAGTTTTTTCTTTAATAGCGTCAGATTTTATCTTAAAATACAAGAACTTTTCGTGGTTCTTGTCAATTTTTGTTGGTTTTCATCCAATGAACTTATTTCAGTCAGCAAGATCTTTCTTCTTCAAAGCAAAAAGATTTTATCTTCAAATACAAGAACTTTTCGTGGTTTTGTTGATTTTCAGCAAATGAACATATTTCAGCGAGCGAGAAGTTTTTTCTTTAACAGCGTCAGATTTTATCCTAAAATACAAGAACTTTTCGTGGTTCTTGTCAATTTTTGTTGGTTTTCATCCAATGAACTTATTTCAGTCAGCCAGATCTTTCTTCTTCAAAGCAAAAAGATTTTATCTTCAAATACAAGAACTTTTCGTGGTTTTGTTGATTTTCAGCAAATGAACATATTTCAGCGAGCTGGAAGTTTTTTCTTTAATAGCGTAAGATTTTATCTTAAAATACAAGAACTTTTCGTGGTTCTTGTCAATTTTTGTTGGTTTTCATCTTATGAACTTATTTCAGTCAGCTAGATCTTTCTTCTTCAAAGCAAAAAGATTTTATCTTCAAATACAAGAACTTTTCGTGGTTTTGTTGATTTTTAGCAAATGAACATATTTCAGCGAGCGAGAAATTTTTTCTTTAATAGCGTCAGATTTTATCCTAAAATACAAGAACTTTTCGTGGTTCTTGTCAATTTTTGTTGGTTTTCATCCAATGAACTTATTTCAGTCAGCTAGATCTTTCTTCTTCAAAGCAAAAAGATTTTATCTTCAAATACAAGAACTTTTCGTGGTTTTGTTGATTTTCAGCAAATGAACATATTTCAGCGAGCGAGAAGTTTGTTCTTTAATAGCGTCAGATTTTATCTTAAAATACAAGAACTTTTCGTGGTTCTTGGCAATTTTTGTTGGTTTTCATCTTATGAGCTTATTTCAGTCAGCGAGATCCTTCTTCTTCAAAGCAAAAAGATTTTATCTTCAAATACAAGAACTTTTCGTGGTTTTGTTGATTTTCAGCAAATGAACATATTTCAGCGAGGGAGAAGTTTTATCTTTAATAGCGTCAGATTTTATCTTAAAATACAAGAACTTTTCGTGGTTCTTGTCAATTTCTGTTGGTTTTCATCCAATGAACTTATTTCAGTCAGCTAGATCTTTCTTCTTCAAAACAAAAAGATTTTATCTTCAAATACAAGAACTTTTCGTGGTTTTGTTGGTTTTCAGCAAACGAACATATTTCAGCGAGCAAGAAGTTTTTTCTTTAATAGCGTAAGATTTTATCTTAAAATACAAGAACTTTTCGTGGTTCTTGTCAATTTTTGTTGGTTTTCATCCAATGAACTTATTTCAGTCAGCAAGATCTTTCTTCTTCAAAGCAAAAAGATTTTATCTTCAAATACAAGAACTTTTCGTGGTTTTGTTGATTTTCAGCAAATGAACATATTTCAGCGAGCGAGAAGTTTTTTCTTTAATAGCGTCAGATTTTATCCTAAAATACAAGAACTTTTCGTGGTTCTTGTCAATTTTTGTTGGTTTTCATCCAATGAACTTATTTCAGTCAGCCAGATCTTTCTTCTTCAAAGCAAAAAGATTTTATCTTCAAATACAAGAACTTTTCGTGGTTTTGTTGATTTTCAGCAAATGAACATATTTCAGCGAGCTAGAAGTTTTTTCTTTAATAGCGTAAGATTTTATCTTAAAATACAAGAACTTTTCGTGGTTCTTGTCAATTTTTGTTGGTTTTCATCTTATGAACTTATTTCAGTCAGCTAGATCTTTCTTCTTCAAAGCAAAAAGATTTTATCTTCAAATACAAGAACTTTTCGTGGTTTTGTTGATATTTAGCAAATGAACATATTTCAGCGAGCGAGAAATTTTTTCTTTAATAGCGTCAGATTTTATCCTAAAATACAAGAACTTTTCGTGGTTCTTGTCAATTTTTGTTGGTTTTCATCCAATGAACTTATTTCAGTCAGCTAGATCTTTCTTCTTCAAAGCAAAAAGATTTTATCTTCAAATACAAGAACTTTTCGTGGTTTTGTTGGTTTTCAGCAAATGAACATATTTCAGCGAGCAAGAAGTTTTTTCTTTAATAGCGTAAGATTTTATCTTAAAATACAAGAACTTTTCGTGGTTCTTGGCAATTTTTGTTGGTTTTCATCTTATGAGCTTATTTCAGTCAGCGAGATCCTTCTTCTTCAAAGCAAAAAGATTTTATCTTCAAATACAAGAACTTTTCGTGGTTTTGTTGATTTTCAGCAAATGAACATATTTCAGCGAGGGAGAAGTTTTTTCTTTAATAGCGTCAGATTTTGTCGTAAAATACAAGAACATTTCGTGGTTCTTGTCAATTTTTGTTGGTTTTCATCCAATGAACTTATTTCAGTCAGCTCGATCTTTCTTCTTCAAAACAAAAAGATTTTATCTTCAAATACAAGAACTTTTCGTGGTTTTGTTGGTTTTCAGCAAATGAACATATTTCAGCGAGCAAGAAGTTTTTTCTTTAATAGCGTAAGATTTTATCTTAAAATACAAGAACATTTCGTGGTTCTTGTCAATTTTTGTTGGTTTTCATCCAATGAACTTATTTCAGTCAGCCAGATCTTTCTTCTTCAAAACAAAAAGATTTCATCTTCAAATACAAGAACTTTTCGTGGTTTTGTTGGTTTTCAGCAAATGAACATATTTCAGCGAGCAAGAAGTTTTTTCTTTAATAGCGTAAGATTTTATCTTAAATACAAGAACTTTTCGTGGTTCTTGTCAATTTTTGTTGGTTTTCATCTTATGAGCTTATTTCAGTCAGCGAGATCCTTCTTCTTCAAAGCAAAAAGATTTTATCTTCAAATACAAGAACTTTTCGTGGTTTTGTTGATTTTCAGCAAATGAACATATTTCAGCGAGGGAGAAGTTTTATCTTTAATAGCGTCAGATTTTATCTTAAAATACAAGAACTTTTCGTGGTTCTTGGCAATTTTTGTTGGTTTTCATCCAATGAACTTATTTCAGTCAGCAAGATCTTTCTTCTTCAAAGCAAAAAGATTTTATCTTCAAATACAAGAACTTTTCGTGGTTTTGTTGATTTTCAGCAAATGAACATATTTCAGCGAGCGAGAAGTTTTTTCTTTAACAGCGTCAGATTTTATCCTAAAATACAAGAACTTTTCGTGGTTCTTGTCAATTTTTGTTGGTTTTCATCCAATGAACTTATTTCAGTCAGCCAGATCTTTCTTCTTCAAAGCAAAAAGATTTTATCTTCAAATACAAGAACTTTTCGTGGTTTTGTTGATTTTCAGCAAATGAACATATTTCAGCGAGCTGGAAGTTTTTTCTTTAATAGCGTAAGATTTTATCTTAAAATACAAGAACTTTTCGTGGTTCTTGTCAATTTCTGTTGGTTTTCATCCAATGAACTTATTTCAGTCAGCAAGATCTTTCTTCTTCAAAGCAAAAAGATTTTATCTTCAAATACAAGAACTTTTCGTGGTTTTGTTGATTTTCAGCAAATGAACATATTTCAGCGAGCTGGAAGTTTTTTCTTTAATAGCGTAAGATTTTATCTTAAAATACAAAACTTTTCGTGGTTCTTGTCAATTTTTGTTGGTTTTCATCCAATGAACTTATTTCAGTCAGCTCGATCTTTCTTCTTGAAAGCAAAAAGATTTTATCTTCAAATACAAGAACTTTTCGTGGTTTTGTTGATTTTCAGCAAATGAACATTTTTCAGCGAGCGAGAAGTTTTTTCTTTAACAGCGTAAGATTTTATCTTAAAATACAAGAACTTTTCGTGGTACTTGTCAATTTTTGTTGGTTTTCATCCAATGAACTTATTTCAGTCAGCTCGATCTTTCTTCTTCAAAGCAAAAAGATTTTATCTTCAAATACAAGAACTTTTCGTGGTTTTGTTGATTTTCAGCAAATGAACATATTTCAGCGAGGGAGAAGTTTTTTCTTTAATAGCGTCAGATTTTATCTTGAAATACAAGAACATTTCGTGGTTCTTGTCAATTTTTGTTGGTTTTCATCCAATGAACTTATTTCAGTCAGCTAGATCTTTCTTCTTCAAAACAAAAAGATTTTATCTTCAAATACAAGAACTTTTCGTGGTTTTGTTGGTTTTCAGCAAACGAACATATTTCAGCGAGCAAGAAGTTTTTTCTTTAATAGCGTAAGATTTTATCTTAAAATACAAGAACTTTTCGTGGTTCTTGTCAATTTTTGTTGGTTTTCATCTTATGAGCTTATTTCAGTCAGCGAGATCCTTCTTCTTCAAAGCAAAAAGATTTTATCTTCAAATACAAGAACTTTTCGTGGTTTTGTTGGTTTTCAGCAAATGAACATATTTCAGCGAGGGAGAAGTTTTTTCTTTAATAGCGTCAGATTTTATCTTAAAATACAAGAACTTTTCGTGGTTCTTGTCAATTTTTGTTGGTTTTCATCCAATGAACTTATTTCAGTCAGCAAGATCTTTCTTCTTCAAAGCAAAAAGATTTTATCTTCAAATACAAGAACTTTTCGTGGTTTTGTTGATTTTCAGCAAATGAACATATTTCAGCGAGCTAGAAGTATTTTCTTTAATAGCGTAAGATTTTATCTTAAAATACAAGAACTTTTCGTGGTTATTGTCAATTTTTGTTGGTTTTCATCTTATGAGCTTATTTCAGTCAGCGAGATCCTTCTTCTTAAAGCAAAAAGATTTTATCTTCAAATACAAGAACTTTTCGTGGTTTTGTTGATTTTCAGCAAATGAACATATTTCAGCGAGGGAGAAGTTTTTTCTTTAATAGCGTCAGATTTTATCTTAAAATACAAGAACTTTTCGTGGTTCTTGTCAATTTTTGTTGGTTTTCATCCAATGAACTTATTTCAGTCAGCAAGATCTTTCTTCTTCAAAGCAAAAAGATTTTATCTTCAAATACAAGAACTTTT
This sequence comes from Heptranchias perlo, assembly GCF_035084215.1. Lineage (NCBI taxonomy): Eukaryota > Metazoa > Chordata > Chondrichthyes > Hexanchiformes > Hexanchidae > Heptranchias > Heptranchias perlo. The sequence continues at coordinate 51,801,964 of NC_090347.1, forward strand.
CGTGGTTTTGTTGATTTTCAGCAAATGAACATATTTCAGCGAGCGAGAAGTTTTTTCTTTAACAGCGTCAGATTTTATCCTAAAATACAAGAACTTTTCGTGGTTCTTGTCAATTTTTGTTGGTTTTCATCCAATGAACTTATTTCAGTCAGCCAGATCTTTCTTCTTCAAAGCAAAAAGATTTTATCTTCAAATACAAGAACTTTTCGTGGTTTTGTTGATTTTCAGCAAATGAACATATTTCAGCGAGCTGGAAGTTTTTTCTTTAACAGCGTAAGATTTTATCTTAAAATACAAGAACTTTTCGTGGTTCTTGTCAATTTTTGTTGGTTTTCATCTTATGAACTTATTTCAGTCAGCTAGATCTTTCTTCTTCAAAGCAAAAAGATTTTATCTTCAAATACAAGAACTTTTCGTGGTTTTGTTGATTTTTAGCAAATGAACATATTTCAGCGAGCGAGAAATTTTTTCTTTAATAGCGTCAGATTTTATCCTAAAATACAAGAACTTTTCGTGGTTCTTGTCAATTTTTGTTGGTTTTCATCCAATGAACTTATTTCAGTCAGCTAGATCTTTCTTCTTCAAAGCAAAAAGATTTTATCTTCAAATACAAGAACTTTTCGTGGTTTTGTTGATTTTCAGCAAATGAACATATTTCAGCGAGCGAGAAGTTTGTTCTTTAATAGCGTCAGATTTTATCTTAAAATACAAGAACTTTTCGTGGTTCTTGGCAATTTTTGTTGGTTTTCATCTTATGAGCTTATTTCAGTCAGCGAGATCCTTCTTCTTCAAAGCAAAAAGATTTTATCTTCAAATACAAGAACTTTTCGTGGTTTTGTTGATTTTCAGCAAATGAACATATTTCAGCGAGGGAGAAGTTTTATCTTTAATAGCGTCAGATTTTATCTTAAAATACAAGAACTTTTCGTGGTTCTTGTCAATTTCTGTTGGTTTTCATCCAATGAACTTATTTCAGTCAGCTAGATCTTTCTTCTTCAAAACAAAAAGATTTTATCTTCAAATACAAGAACTTTTCGTGGTTTTGTTGGTTTTCAGCAAACGAACATATTTCAGCGAGCAAGAAGTTTTTTCTTTAATAGCGTAAGATTTTATCTTAAAATACAAGAACTTTTCGTGGTTCTTGTCAATTTTTGTTGGTTTTCATCCAATGAACTTATTTCAGTCAGCAAGATCTTTCTTCTTCAAAGCAAAAAGATTTTATCTTCAAATACAAGAACTTTTCGTGGTTTTGTTGATTTTCAGCAAATGAACATATTTCAGCGAGCGAGAAGTTTTTTCTTTAATAGCGTCAGATTTTATCCTAAAATACAAGAACTTTTCGTGGTTCTTGTCAATTTTTGTTGGTTTTCATCCAATGAACTTATTTCAGTCAGCCAGATCTTTCTTCTTCAAAGCAAAAAGATTTTATCTTCAAATACAAGAACTTTTCGTGGTTTTGTTGATTTTCAGCAAATGAACATATTTCAGCGAGCTAGAAGTTTTTTCTTTAATAGCGTAAGATTTTATCTTAAAATACAAGAACTTTTCGTGGTTCTTGTCAATTTTTGTTGGTTTTCATCTTATGAACTTATTTCAGTCAGCTAGATCTTTCTTCTTCAAAGCAAAAAGATTTTATCTTCAAATACAAGAACTTTTCGTGGTTTTGTTGATATTTAGCAAATGAACATATTTCAGCGAGCGAGAAATTTTTTCTTTAATAGCGTCAGATTTTATCCTAAAATACAAGAACTTTTCGTGGTTCTTATCAATTTTTGTTGGTTTTCATCCAATGAACTTATTTCAGTCAGCTAGATCTTTCTTCTTCAAAGCAAAAAGATTTTATCTTCAAATACAAGAACTTTTCGTGGTTTTGTTGATTTTCAGCAAATGAACATATTTCAGCGAGCTGGAAGTTTTTTCTTTAATAGCGTAAGATTTTATCTTAAAATACAAGAACTTTTCGTGGTTCTTGGCAATTTTTGTTGGTTTTCATCTTATGAGCTTATTTCAGTCAGCGAGATCCTTCTTCTTCAAAGCAAAAAGATTTTATCTTCAAATACAAGAACTTTTCGTGGTTTTGTTGATTTTCAGCAAATGAACATATTTCAGCGAGGGAGAAGTTTTTTCTTTAATAGCGTCAGATTTTGTCGTAAAATACAAGAACATTTCGTGGTTCTTGTCAATTTTTGTTGGTTTTCATCCAATGAACTTATTTCAGTCAGCTCGATCTTTCTTCTTCAAAACAAAAAGATTTTATCTTCAAATACAAGAACTTTTCGTGGTTTTGTTGGTTTTCAGCAAATGAACATATTTCAGCGAGCAAGAAGTTTTTTCTTTAATAGCGTAAGATTTTATCTTAAAATACAAGAACTTTTCGTGGTTCTTGTCAATTTTTGTTGGTTTTCATCCAATGAACTTATTTCAGTCAGCCAGATCTTTCTTCTTCAAAACAAAAAGATTTCATCTTCAAATACAAGAACTTTTCGTGGTTTTGTTGGTTTTCAGCAAATGAACATATTTCAGCGAGCAAGAAGTTTTTTCTTTAATAGCGTAAGATTTTATCTTAAATACAAGAACTTTTCGTGGTTCTTGTCAATTTTTGTTGGTTTTCATCTTATGAGCTTATTTCAGTCAGCGAGATCCTTCTTCTTCAAAGCAAAAAGATTTTATCTTCAAATACAAGAACTTTTCGTGGTTTTGTTGATTTTCAGCAAATGAACATATTTCAGCGAGGGAGAAGTTTTATCTTTAATAGCGTCAGATTTTATCTTAAAATACAAGAACTTTTCGTGGTTCTTGGCAATTTTTGTTGGTTTTCATCCAATGAACTTATTTCAGTCAGCAAGATCTTTCTTCTTCAAAGCAAAAAGATTTTATCTTCAAATACAAGAACTTTTCGTGGTTTTGTTGATTTTCAGCAAATGAACATATTTCAGCGAGCGAGAAGTTTTTTCTTTAATAGCGTCAGATTTTATCCTAAAATATAAGAACTTTTCGTGGTTCGTGTCAATTTTTGTTGGTTTTCATCCAATGAACTTATTTCAGTCAGCAAGATCTTTCTTCTTCAAAGCAAAAAGATTTTATCTTCAAATACAAGAACTTTTCGTGGTTTTGTTGATTTTCAGCAAATGAACATATTTCAGCGAGGGAGAAGTTTTTTCTTTAAAAGTGTCAGATTTTATCTTAAAACACAAGAACTTTTCGTGGTTCTTGTCAATTTTTGTTGGTTTTCATCTTATGAACTTATTTCAGTCAGCAAGATCTTTCTTCTTCAAAGCAAAAAGATTTTATCTTCAAATACAAGAACTTTTCGTGGTTTTGTTGATTTTCAGCAAATGAACATATTTCAGCGAGCGAGAAGTTTTTTCTTTAAAAGCGACAGATTTTATCTTAAAATACAAGAACTTTTCGTGGTTCTTGTCAATTTTTGTTGGTTTTCATCCAATGAACTTATTTCAGTCAGCTCGATCTTTCTTCTTCAAAGCAAAAAGATTTTATCTTCAAATACAAGAACTTTTCGTGGTTTTGTTGATTTTCAGCAAATGAACATATTTCAGCGAGCTGGAAGTTTTTTCTTTAATAGCGTCAGATTTTATCCTAAAATACAAGAACTTTTCGTGGTTCTTGTCAATTTTTGTTGGTTTTCATCCAATGAACTTATTTCAGTCAGCCAGATCTTTCTTCTTCAAAGCAAAAAGATTTTATCTTCAAATACAAGAACTTTTCGTGGTTTTGTTGATTTTCAGCAAATGAACATATTTCAGCGAGCTGGAAGTTTTTTCTTTAATAGCGTAAGATTTTATCTTAAAATACAAGAACTTTTCGTGGTTCTTGTCAATTTTTGTTGGATTTCATCTTATGAACTTCTTTCAGTCAGCTAGATCTTTCTTCTTCAAAGCAAAAAGATTTTATCTTCAAATACAAGAACTTTTCGTGGTTTTGTTGATTTTTAGCAAATGAACATATTTCAGCGAGCGAGAAATTTTTTCTTTAATAGCGTCAGATTTTATCCTAAAATACAAGAACTTTTCGTGGTTCTTGTCAATTTTTGTTGGTTTTCATCCAATGAACTTATTTCAGTCAGCTAGATCTTTCTTCTTCAAAGCAAAAAGATTTTATCTTCAAATACAAGAACTTTTCGTGGTTTTGTTGATTTTCAGCAAATGAACATATTTCAGCGAGCGAGAAGTTTGTTCTTTAATAGCGTCAGATTTTATCTTAAAATACAAGAACTTTTCGTGGTTCTTGGCAATTTTTGTTGGTTTTCATCTTATGAGCTTATTTCAGTCAGCGAGATCCTTCTTCTTCAAAGCAAAAAGATTTTATCTTCAAATACAAGAACTTTTCGTGGTTTTGTTGATTTTCAGCAAATGAACATATTTCAGCGAGGGAGAAGTTTTATCTTTAATAGCGTCAGATTTTATCTTAAAATACAAGAACTTTTCGTGGTTCTTGTCAATTTCTGTTGGTTTTCATCCAATGAACTTATTTCAGTCAGCAAGATCTTTCTTCTTCAAAGCAAAAAGATTTTATCTTCAAATACAAGAACTTTTCGTGGTTTTGTTGATTTTCAGCAAATGAACATATTTCAGCGAGCTGGAAGTTTTTTCTTTAATAGCGTAAGATTTTATCTTAAAATACAAAACTTTTCGTGGTTCTTGTCAATTTTTGTTGGTTTTCATCCAATGAACTTATTTCAGTCAGCTCGATCTTTCTTCTTGAAAGCAAAAAGATTTTATCTTCAAATACAATAACTTTTCGTGATTTTGTTGATTTTCAGCAAATGAACATTTTTCAGCGAGCGAGAAGTTTTTTCTTTAATAGCGTAAGATTTTATCTTAAAATACAAGAACTTTTCGTGGTACTTGTCAATTTTTGTTGGTTTTCATCCAATGAACTTATTTCAGTCAGCTCGATCTTTCTTCTTCAAAGCAAAAAGATTTTATCTTCAAATACAAGAACTTTTCGTGGTTTTGTTGATTTTCAGCAAATGAACATATTTCAGCGAGGGAGAAGTTTTTTCTTTAATAGCGTCAGATTTTATCTTAAAATACAAGAACATTTCGTGGTTCTTGTCAATTTTTGTTGGTTTTCATCCAATGAACTTATTTCAGTCAGCTAGATCTTTCTTCTTCAAAACAAAAAGATTTTATCTTCAAATACAAGAACTTTTCGTGGTTTTGTTGGTTTTCAGCAAACGAACATATTTCAGCGAGCAAGAAGTTTTTTCTTTAATAGCGTAAGGTTTTATCTTAAAATACAAGACCTTTTCGTGGTTCTTGTCAATTTTTGTTGGTTTTCATCTTATGAGCTTATTTCAGTCAGCGAGATCCTTCTTCTTCAAAGCAAAAAGATTTTATCTTCAAATACAAGAACTTTTCGTGGTTTTGTTGGTTTTCAGCAAATGAACATATTTCAGCGAGGGAGAAGTTTTTTCTTTAATAGCGTCAGATTTTATCTTAAAATACAAGAACTTTTCGTGGTTCTTGTCAATTTTTGTTGGTTTTCATCCAATGAACTTATTTCAGTCAGCAAGATCTTTCTTCTTCAAAGCAAAAAGATTTTATCTTCAAATACAAGAACTTTTCGTGGTTTTGTTGATTTTCAGCAAATGAACATATTTCAGCGAGCGAGAAGTTTTTTCTTTAAAAGCGTCAGATTTTATCCTAAAATACAAGAACTTTTCGTGGTTCTTGTCAATTTTTGTTGGTTTTCATCCAATGAACTTATTTCAGTCAGCCAGAACTTTCTTCTTCAAAGCAAAAAGATTTTATCTTCAAATACAAGAACTTTTCGTGGTTTTGTTGATTTTCAGCAAATGAACATATTTCAGCGAGCTAGAAGTTTTTTCTTTAATAGCGTAAGATTTTATCTTAAAATACAAGAACTTTTCGTGGTTCTTGTCAATTTTTGTTGGTTTTCATCTTATGAACTTATTTCAGTCAGCTAGATCTTTCTTCTTCAAAGCAAAAAGATTTTATCTTCAAATACAAGAACTTTTCGTGGTTTTGTTGATATTTAGCAAATGAACATATTTCAGCGAGCGAGAAATTTTTTCTTTAATAGCGTCAGATTTTATCCTAAAATACAAGAACTTTTCGTGGTTCTTGTCAATTTTTGTTGGTTTTCATCCAATGAACTTATTTCAGTCAGCTAGATCTTTCGTCTTCAAAGCAAAAAGATTTTATCTTCAAATACAAGAACTTTTCGTGGTTTTGTTGATTTTCAGCAAATGAACATATTTCAGCGAGCTGGAAGTTTTTTCTTTAATAGCGTAAGATTTTATCTTAAAATACAAGAACTTTTCGTGGTTCTTGGCAATTTTTGTTGGTTTTCATCTTATGAGCTTATTTCAGTCAGCGAGATCCTTCTTCTTCAAAGCAAAAAGATTTTATCTTCAAATACAATAACTTTTCGTGGTTTTGTTGATTTTCAGCAAATGAACATATTTCAGCGAGGGAGAAGTTTTTTCTTTAATAGCGTCAGATTTTGTCGTAAAATACAAGAACATTTCGTGGTTCTTGTCAATTTTTGTTGGTTTTCATCCAATGAACTTATTTCAGTCAGCTCGATCTTTCTTCTTCAAAACAAAAAGATTTTATCTTCAAATACAAGAACTTTTCGTGGTTTTGTTGGTTTTCAGCAAATGAACATATTTCAGCGAGCAAGAAGTTTTTTCTTTAATAGCGTAAGATTTTATCTTAAAATACAAGAACATTTCGTGGTTCTTGTCAATTTTTGTTGGTTTTCATCCAATGAACTTATTTCAGTCAGCCAGATCTTTCTTCTTCAAAACAAAAAGATTTCATCTTCAAATACAAGAACTTTTCGTGGTTTTGTTGGTTTTCAGCAAATGAACATATTTCAGCGAGCAAGAAGTTTTATCTTTAATAGCGTCAGATTTTATCTTAAAATACAAGAACTTTTCGTGGTTCTTGTCAATTTTTGTTGGTTTTCATCCAATGAACTTATTTCAGTCAGCAAGATCTTTCTTCTTCAAAGCAAAAAGATTTTATCTTCAAATACAAGAACTTTTCGTGGTTTTGTTGATTTTCAGCAAATGAACATATTTCAGCGAGCGAGAAGTTTTTTCTTTAATAGCGTCAGATTTCATCCTAAAATATAAGAACTTTTCGTGGTTCGTGTCAATTTTTGTTGGTTTTCATCCAATGAACTTATTTCAGTCAGCAAGATCTTTCTTCTTCAAAGCAAAAAGATTTTATCTTCAAATACAAGAACTTTTCGTGGTTTTGTTGATTTTCAGCAAATGAACATATTTCAGCGAGCTGGAAGTTTTTTCTTTAATAGCGTCAGATTTTATCCTAAAATACAAGAACTTTTCGTGGTTCTTGTCAATTTTTGTTGGTTTTCATCTTATGAACTTATTTCAGTCAGCGAGATCTTTCTTCTTCAAAGCAAAAAGATTTTATCTTCAAATACAAGAACTTTTCGTGGTTTTGTTGATTTTTAGCAAATGAACATATTTCAGCGAGCAAGAAGTTTTTTCTTTAATAGCGTCAGATTTTGTCCTAAAATACAAGAACTTTTCGTGGTTCTTGTCAATTTTTGTTGGTTTTCATCGAATGAACTTATTTCAGTCAGCTAGATCTTTCTTCTTCAAAGCAAAAAGATTTTATCTTCAAATACAAGAACTTTTTCTGGTTTTGTTGATTTTCAGCAAATGAACATATTTCAGCGAGCTGGAAGTTTTTTCTTTAATAGCGTAAGATTTTATCTTAAAATACAAGAACTTTTCGTGGTTCTTGTCAATTTTTGTTGGTTTTCATCTTATGAACTTACTTCAGTCAGCTAGATCTTTCTTCTTCAAAGCAAAAAGATTTTATCTTCAAATACAAGAACTTTTCGTGGTTTTGTTGATTTTTAGCAAATGAACATATTTCAGCGAGCGAGAAATTTTTTCTTTAATAGCGTCAGATTTTATCCTAAAATACAAGAACTTTTCATGGTTCTTGTCAATTTTTGTTGGTTTTCATCCAATGAACTTATTTCAGTCAGCGAGATCTTTCTTCCTGAAAGCAAAAAGATTTTATCTTCAAATACAAGAACTTTTCGTGGTTTTGTTGATTTTCAGCAAATGAACATATTTCAGCGAGGGAGAAGTTTTTTCTTTAATAGCGTCAGATTTTATCTTAAAATACAAGAATTTTTCGTGGTTCTTGTCAATTTTTGTTGGTTTTCATCTTATGAACTTATTTCAGTCAGCTCGATCTTTCTTCTTCAAAGCAAAAAGATTTTATCTTCAAATACAAGAACTTTTCGTGGTTTTGTTGATTTTCAGCAAATGAACATATTTCAGCGAGGGAGAAGTTTTTTCTTTAATAGCGTCAGATTTTGTCGTAAAATACAAGAACATTTCGTGGTTCTTGTCAATTTTTGTTGGTTTTCATCCAATGAACTTATTTCAGTCAGCTGGATCTTTCTTCTTCAAAACAAAAAGATTTTATCTTCAAATACAAGAACTTTTCGTGGTTTTGTTGGTTTTCAGCAAATGAACATATTTCAGCGAGCAAGAAGTTTTTTCTTTAATAGCGTAAGATTTTATCTTAAAATACAAGAACATTTCGTGGTTCTTGTCAATTTTTGTTGGTTTTCATCCAATGAACTTATTTCAGTCAGCTGGATCTTTCTTCTTCAAAACAAAAAGATTTCATCTTCAAATACAAGAACTTTTCGTGGTTTTGTTGGTTTTCAGCAAATGAACATATTTCAGCGAGCAAGAAGTTTTTTCTTTAATAGCGTAAGATTTTATCTCAAATACAAGAACTTTTCGTGGTTCTTGTCAATTTTTGTTGGTTTTCATCTTATGAGCTTATTTCAGTCAGCGAGATCCTTCTTCTTCAAAGCAAAAAGATTTTATCTTCAAATACAAGAACTTTTCGTGGTTTTGTTGATTTTCAGCAAATGAACATATTTCAGCGAGGGAGAAGTTTTATCTTTAATAGCGTCAGATTTTATCTTAAAATACAAGAACTTTTCGTGGTTCTTGTCAATTTTTGTTGGTTTTCATCCAATGAACTTATTTCAGTCAGCAAGATCTTTCTTCTTCAAAGCAAAAAGATTTTATCTTCAAATACAAGAACTTTTCGTGGTTGTGTTGATTTTCAGCAAATGAACATATTTCAGCGAGCGAGAAGTTTTTTCTTTAATAGCGTCAGATTTTATCCTAAAATACAAGAACTTTTCGTGGTTCGTGTCAATTTTTGTTGGTTTTCATCCAATGAACTTATTTCAGTCAGCAAGATCTTTCTTCTTCAAAGCAAAAAGATTTTATCTTCAAATACAAGAACTTTTCGTGGTTTTGTTGATTTTCAGCAAATGAACATATTTCAGCGAGGGAGAAGTTTTTTCTTTAAAAGTGTCAGATTTTATCTTAAAATACAAGAACTTTTCGTGGTTCTTGTCAATTTTTGTTGGTTTTCATCTCATGAACTTATTTCAGTCAGCAAGATCTTTCTTCTTCAAAGCAAAAAGATTTTATCTTCAAATACAAGAACTTTTCGTGGTTTTGTTGATTTTCAGCAAATGAACATATTTCAGCGAGCGAGAAGTTTTTTCTTTAAAAGCGTCAGATTTTATCTTAAAATACAAGAACTTTTCGTGGTTCTTGTCAATTTTTGTTGGTTTTCATCCAATGAACTTATTTCAGTCAGCTCGATCTTTCTTCTTCAAAGCAAAAAGATTTTATCTTCAAATACAAGAACTTTTCGTGGTTTTGTTGATTTTCAGCAAATGAACATATTTCAGCGAGCTGGAAGTTTTTTCTTTAATAGCGTAAGATTTTATCTTAAAATACAAGAACTTTTCGTGGTTCTTGTCAATTTTTGTTGGTTTTCATCTTATGAACTTATTTCAGTCAGCTAGATCTTTCTTCTTCAAAGCAAAAAGATTTTATCTTCAAGTACAAGAACTTTTCGTGGTTTTGTTGATTTTCAGCAAATGAACATATTTCAGCGAGCGAGAAGTTTTTTCTTTAATAGCGTCAGATTTTATCTTAAAATACAAGAACTTTTCGTGGTTCTTGTCAATTCTTGTTGGTTTTCATCCAATGAACTTATTTCAGTCAGCAAGATCTTTCTTCTTCAAAGCAAAAAGATTTTATCTTCAAATACAAGAACTTTTCGTGGTTTTGTTGATTTTCAGCAAATGAACATATTTCAGCGAGCGAGAAGTTTTTTCTTTAATAGCGTCAGATTTTATCTTAAAATACAAGAACTTTTCGTGGTTCTTGTCAATTTTTGTTGGTTTTCATCCAATGAACTTATTTCAGTCAGCAAGATCTTTCTTCCTGAAAGCAAAAAGATTTTATCTTCAAATACAAGAACTTTTCGTGGTTTTGTTGATTTTCAGCAAATGAACATATTTCAGCGAGCTGGAAGTTTTTTCTTTAATAGCGTAAGATTTTATCTTAAAATACAAGAACTTTTCGTGGTTCTTGTCAATTTTTGTTGGTTTTCATCTTATGAACTTATTTCAGTCAGCTCGATCTTTCTTCTTCAAAGCAAAAAGATTTTATCTTCAAATACAAGAACTTTTCGTGGTTTTGTTGATTTTCAGCAAATGAACATATTTCAGCGAGGGAGAAGTTTTTTCTTTAATAGCGTCAGATTTTGTCTTAAAATACAAGAACATTTCGTGGTTCTTGTCAATTTTTGTTGGTTTTCATCCAATGAACTTGTTTCAGTCAGCGAGATCTTTCTTCTTCAAAACAAAAAGATTTTATCTTCAAATACAAGAACTTTTCGTGGTTTTGTTGGTTTTCAGCAAATGAACATATTTCAGCGAGCAAGAAGTTTTTTCTTTAATAGCGTAAGATTTTATCTTAAAATACAAGAACATTTCGTGGTTCTTGTCAATTTTTGTTGGTTTTCATCCAATGAACTTATTTCAGTCAGCTGGATCTTTCTTCTTCAAAACAAAAAGATTTCATCTTCAAATACAAGAACTTTTCGTGGTTTTGTTGGTTTTCAGCAAATGAACATATTTCAGCGAGCAAGAAGTTTTTTCTTTAATAGCGTAAGATTTTATCTCAAATACAAGAACTTTTCGTGGTTCTTGTCAATTTTTGTTGGTTTTCATCTTATGAGCTTATTTCAGTCAGCGAGATCCTTCTTCTTCAAAGCAAAAAGATTTTATCTTCAAATACAAGAACTTTTCGTGGTTTTGTTGATTTTCAGCAAATGAACATATTTCAGCGAGGGAGAAGTTTTATCTTTAATAGCGTCAGATTTTATCTTAAAATACAAGAACTTTTCGTGGTTCTTGTCAATTTTTGTTGGTTTTCATCCAATGAACTTATTTCAGTCAGCAAGATCTTTCTTCTTCAAAGCAAAAAGATTTTATCTTCAAATACAAGAACTTTTCGTGGTTGTGTTGATTTTCAGCAAATGAACATATTTCAGCGAGCGAGAAGTTTTTTCTTTAATAGCGTCAGATTTTATCCTAAAATACAAGAACTTTTCGTGGTTCGTGTCAATTTTTGTTGGTTTTCATCCAATGAACTTATTTCAGTCAGCAAGATCTTTCTTCTTCAAAGCAAAAAGATTTTATCTTCAAATATAAGAACTTTTCGTGGTTTTGTTGATTTTCAGCAAATGAACATATTTCAGCGAGGGAGAAGTTTTTTCTTTAAAAGTGTCAGATTTTATCTTAAAATACAAGAACTTTTCGTGGTTCTTGTCAATTTTTGTTGGTTTTCATCTTATGAACTTATTTCAGTCAGCAAGATCTTTCTTCTTCAAAGCAAAAAGATTTTATCTTCAAATACAAGAACTTTTCGTGGTTTTGTTGATTTTCAGCAAATGAACATATTTCAGCGAGCGAGAAGTTTTTTCTTTAAAAGCGTCAGATTTTATCTTAAAATACAAGAACTTTTCGTGGTTCTTGTCAATTTTTGTTGGTTTTCATCCAATGAACTTATTACAGTCAGCTCGATCTTTCTTCTTCAAAGCAAAAAGATTTTATCTTCAAATACAAGAACTTTTCGTGGTTTTGTTGATTTTCAGCAAATGAACATATTTCAGCGAGCTGGAAGTTTTTTCTTTAATAGCATAAGATTTTATCTTAAAATACAAGAACTTTTCGTGGTTCTTGTCAATTTTTGTTGGTTTTCATCTTATGAACTTATTTCAGTCAGCTAGATCTTTCTTCTTCAAAGCAAAAAGATTTTATCTTCAAGTACAAGAACTTTTCGTGGTTTTGTTGATTTTCAGCAAATGAACATATTTCAGCGAGCGAGAAGTTTTTTCTTTAATAGCGTCAGATTTTATCTTAAAATACAAGAACTTTTCGTGGTTCTTGTCAATTTTTGTTGGTTTTCATCCAATGAACTTATTTCAGTCAGCTGGATCTTTCTTCCTGAAAGCAAAAAGATTTTATCTTCAAATACAAGAACTTTTCGTGGTTTTGTTGATTTTCAGCAAATGAACATATTTCAGCGAGCTGGAAGTATTTTCTTTAATAGCGTAAGATTTTATCTCAAAATACAAAACTTTTCGTGGTTCTTGTCAATTTTTGTTGGTTTTCATCCAATGAACTTATTTCAGTCAGCTCGATCTTTCTTCTTGAAAGCAAAAAGATTTTATCTTCAAATACAATAACTTTTCGTGATTTTGTTGATTTTCAGCAAATGAACATTTTTCAGCGAGCTAGAAGTTTTTTCTTTAATAGCGTAAGATTTTATCTTAAAATACAAGAACTTTTCGTGGTTCTTGTCAATTTTTGTTGGTTTTCATCTTATGAACTTATTTCAGTCAGCTCGATCTTTCTTCTTCAAAGCAAAAAGATTTTATCTTCAAATACAAGAACTTTTCGTGGTTTTGTTGATTTTCAGCAAATGAACATATTTCAGCGAGCAAGAAGTTTTTTCTTTAATAGCGTAAGATTTTATCTTAAAATACAAGAACATTTCGTGGTTCTTGTCAATTTTTGTTGGTTTTCATCCAATGAACTTATTTCAGTCAGCTAGATCTTTCTTCTTCAAAACAAAAAGATTTTATCTTCAAATACAAGAACTTTTCGTGGTTTTGTTGGTTTTCAGCAAATGAACATATTTCAGCGAGCAAGAAGTTTTTTCTTTAATAGCGTAAGATTTTATCTTAAAATACAAGAACTTTTCGTGGTTCTTGTCAATTTTTGTTGGTTTTCATCTTATGAGCTTATTTCAGTCAGCGAGATCCTTCTTCTTCAAAGCAAAAAGATTTTATCTTCAAATACAAGAACTTTTCGTGGTTTTGTTGATTTTCAGCAAATGAACATATTTCAGCGAGGGAGAAGTTTTATCTTTAATAGCGTCAGATTTTATCTTAAAATACAAGAACTTTTCGTGGTTCTTGTCAATTTTTGTTGGTTTTCATCCAATGAACTTATTTCAGTCAGCAAGATCTTTCTTCTTCAAAGCTAAAAGATTTAATCTTCAAATACAAGAACTTTTCGTGGTTTTGTTGATTTTCAGCAAATGAACATATTTCAGCGAGCTGGAAGTTTTTTCTTTAATAGCGTAAGATTTTATCTTAAAATACAAAACTTTTCGTGGTTCTTGTCAATTTTTATTGGTTTTCATCCAATGAACTTATTTCAGTCAGCAAGATCTTTCTTCTTGAAAGCAAAAAGATTTTATCTTCAAATACAATAACTTTTCGTGATTTTGTTGATTTTCAGCAAATGAACATTTTTCAGCGAGCTAGAAGTTTTTTCTTTCATAGCGTAAGATTTTATCTTAAAATACAAGAACTTTTCGTGGTTCTTGTCAATTTTTGTTGGTTTTCATCTTATGAACTTATTTCAGTCAGCTAGATCTTTCTTCTTCAAAGCAAAAAGATTTTATCTTCAAATACAAGAACTTTTCGTGGTTTTGTTGATTTTTAGCAAATGAACATATTTCAGCGAGCGAGAAATTTTTTCTTTAATAGCGTCAGATTTTATCCTAAAATACAAGAACTTTTCGTGGTTCTTGTCAATTTTTGTTGGTTTTCATCCAATGAACTTATTTCAGTCAGCCAGATCTTTCTTCTTCAAAGCAAAAAGATTTTATCTTCAAATACAAGAACTTTTCGTGCTTTTGTTGATTTTCAGCAAATGAACATATTTCAGCGAGCGAGAAGTTTTTTCTTTAATAGCGTCAGATTTTATCCTAAAATACAAGAACTTTTCGTGGTTCTTGTCAATTTTTGTTGGTTTTCATCCAATGAACTTATTTCAGTCAGCCAGATCTTTCTTCTTCAAAGCAAAAAGATTTTATCTTCAAATACAAGAACTTTTCGTGGTTTTGTTGATTTTCAGCAAATGAACATATTTCAGCGAGCTGGAAGTTTTTTCTTTAATAGCGTAAGATTTTATCTTAAAATACAAGAACTTTTCGTGGTTCTTGTCAATTTTTGTTGGTTTTCATCTTATGAACTTATTTCCGTCAGCTAGATCTTTCTTCTTCAAAGCAAAAAGATTTTATCTTCAAATACAAGAACTTTTCGTGGTTTTGTTGATTTTTAGCAAATGAACATATTTCAGCGAGCGAGAAAGTTTTTCTTTAATAGCGTCAGATTTTATCCTAAAATACAAGAACTTTTCGTGGTTCTTGTCAATTTTTGTTGGTTTTCATCCAATGAACTTATTTCAGTCAGCAAGATCTTTCTTCTTCAAAGCAAAAAGATTTTATCTTCAAATACAAGAACTTTTCGTGGTTTTGTTGGTTTTCAGCAAATGAACATATTTCAGCGAGCAAGAAGTTTTTTCTTTAATAGCGTAAGATTTTATCTTAAAATACAAGAACTTTTCGTGGTTCTTGTCAATTTTTGTTGGTTTTCATCTTATGAACTTATTTCAGTCAGCTCGATCTTTCTTCTTCAAAGCAAAAAGATTTTATCTTCAAATACAAGAACTTTTCGTGGTTTTGTTGATTTTCAGCAAATGAACATATTTCAGCGAGGGAGAAGTTTTTTCTTTAATAGCGTCAGATTTTGTCTTAAAATACAAGAACATTTCGTGGTTCTTGTCAATTTTTGTTGGTTTTCATCCAATGAACTTGTTTCAGTCAGCGAGATCTTTCTTCTTCAAAACAAAAAGATTTTATCTTCAAATACAAGAACTTTTCGTGGTTTTGTTGGTTTTCAGCAAATGAACATATTTCAGCGAGCAAGAAGTTTTTTCTTTAATAGCGTAAGATTTTATCTTAAAATACAAGAACATTTCGTGGTTCTTGTCAATTTTTGTTGGTTTTCATCCAATGAACTTATTTCAGTCAGCTGGATCTTTCTTCTTCAAAACAAAAAGATTTCATCTTCAAATACAAGAACTTTTCGTGGTTTTGTTGGTTTTCAGCAAATGAACATATTTCAGCGAGCAAGAAGTTTTTTCTTTAATAGCGTAAGATTTTATCTCAAATACAAGAACTTTTCGTGGTTCTTGTCAATTTTTGTTGGTTTTCATCTTATGAGCTTATTTCAGTCAGCGAGATCCTTCTTCTTCAAAGCAAAAAGATTTTATCTTCAAATACAAGAACTTTTCGTGGTTTTGTTGATTTTCAGCAAATGAACATATTTCAGCGAGGGAGAAGTTTTATCTTTAATAGCGTCAGATTTTATCTTAAAATACAAGAACTTTTCGTGGTTCTTGTCAATTTTTGTTGGTTTTCATCCAATGAACTTATTTCAGTCAGCAAGATCTTTCTTCTTCAAAGCAAAAAGATTTTATCTTCAAATACAAGAACTTTTCGTGGTTGTGTTGATTTTCAGCAAATGAACATATTTCAGCGAGCGAGAAGTTTTTTCTTTAATAGCGTCAGATTTTATCCTAAAATACAAGAACTTTTCGTGGTTCGTGTCAATTTTTGTTGGTTTTCATCCAATGAACTTATTTCAGTCAGCAAGATCTTTCTTCTTCAAAGCAAAAAGATTTTATCTTCAAATACAAGAACTTTTCGTGGTTTTGTTGATTTTCAGCAAATGAACATATTTCAGCGAGGGAGAAGTTTTTTCTTTAAAAGTGTCAGATTTTATCTTAAAATACAAGAACTTTTCGTGGTTCTTGTCAATTTTTGTTGGTTTTCATCTTATGAACTTATTTCAGTCAGCAAGATCTTTCTTCTTCAAAGCAAAAAGATTTTATCTTCAAATACAAGAACTTTTCGTGGTTTTGTTGATTTTCAGCAAATGAACATATTTCAGCGAGCGAGAAGTTTTTTCTTTAAAAGCGTCAGATTTTATCTTAAAATACAAGAACTTTTCGTGGTTCTTGTCAATTTTTGTTGGTTTTCATCCAATGAACTTATTTCAGTCAGCTCGATCTTTCTTCTTCAAAGCAAAAAGATTTTATCTTCAAATACAAGAACTTTTCGTGGTTTTGTTGATTTTCAGCAAATGAACATATTTCAGCGAGCTGGAAGTTTTTTCTTTAATAGCATAAGATTTTATCTTAAAATACAAGAACTTTTCGTGGTTCTTGTCAATTTTTGTTGGTTTTCATCTTATGAGCTTATTTCAGTCAGCGAGATCCTTCTTCTTCAAAGCAAAAAGATTTTATCTTCAAATACAAGAACTTTTCGTGGTTTTGTTGATTTTCAGCAAATGAACATATTTCAGCGAGGGATAAGTTTTTTCTTTAATAGCGTCAGATTTTATCCTAAAATACAAGAACTTTTCGTGGTTCTTGTCAATTTTTGTTGGTTTTCATCTTATGAGCTTATTTCAGTCAGCGAGATCCTTCTTCTTCAAAGCAAAAAGATTTTATCTTCAAATACAAGAACTTTTCGTGGTTTTGTTGATTTTCAGCAAATGAACATATTTCAGCAAGCTAGAAGTTTTTTCTTTAATAGCGTAAGATTTTATCTTAAAATACAAGAACTTTTCGTGGTTCTTGTCAATTTTTGTTGGTTTTCATTCAATCAACTTATTTCAGTCAGCTAGATCTTTCTTCTTCAAAGCAAAAAGATTTTATCTTCAAATACAAGAACTTTTCGTGGTTTTGTTGGTTTACAGCAAATGAACATATTTCAGCGAGCTGGGAGTTTTTTCTTGAATAGCGTAAGATTTTATCTTAAAATACAAGAACTTTTCGTGGTTCTTGTCAATTTTTGTTGGTTTTCATCCAATGAACTTATTTCAGTCAGCAAGATCTTTCTTCTTCAAAGCAAAAAGATTTTATCTTCAAATACATTAACTTTTCGTGGTTTTGTTGATTTTCAGCAAATGAACATATTTCAGCGAGCGAGAAGTTTTTTCTTTAAAAGCGTCAGATTTTATCTTAAAATACAAGAACTTTTCGTGGTTCTTGTCAATTTTTGTTGGTTTTCATCCAATGAACTTATTTCAGTCAGCAAGATCTTTCTTCTTCAAAGCAAAAAGATTTAATCTTCAAACAGAAGAACTTTTCGTGGTTTTGTTGATTTTCAGCAAATGAACATATTTCAGCGAGCGAGAAGTTTTTTCTTCAATAGCGTCAGATTTTATCTTAAAATACAAGAACTTTTCGTGGTTCTTGTCAATTTTTGTTGGTTTTCATCTTATGAACTTATTTCAGTCAGCGAGATCCTTCTTCTTCAAAGCAAAAAGATTTTATCTTCAAATACAAGAACTTTTCGTGGTTTTGTTGGTTTTCAGCAAATGAACATATTTCAGCGAACTGGGAGTTTTTTCTTTAATAGCGTAAGATTTTATCTTAAAATACAAGAACTTTTCGTGGTTCTTGTCAATTTTTGTTGGTTTTCATCTAATGAACTTATTTCAGTCAGCTGGATGTTTCTTCTTCAAAGCAAAAAGATTTTATCTTCAAATACAAGAACTTTTCGTGGTTTTGTTGGTTTTCAGCAAATGAACATATTTCAGCGAGCTGGGATTTTTTTCTTTAATAGCGTAAGATTTTATCTTAAAATACAAGAACTTTTCGTGGTTCTTGTCAATTTTTGTTGGTTTTCATCTCATGAAATTATTTCAGTCAGCTAGATCTTTCTTCTTCAAAGCAAAAAGATTTTATCTTCAAATACAAGAACTTTTCGTGGTTTTGTTGGTTTTCAGCAAATGAGCATATTTCAGCGAGCTGGGAGTTTTTTCGTTAATAGCTTAAGATTTTATCTTAAAATACAAGAACTTTGCGTGGTTCTTGTCAATTTTTGTTGGTTTTCATCGAATGAACTTATTTCAGTCAGCTTGATCTTTCTTCTTCAAAGCAAAAAGATTTCATCTTCAAATACAAGAACTTTTCGTGGTTTTGTTGGTTTTCAGCAAATGAACATATTTCAGCGAGCTGGGAGTTTTTTCTTGAATAGCGAAAGATTTTATCTTAAAATACAATAACTTTTCGTGGTTCTTGTCAATTTTTGTTGGTTTTCATCCAATGAACTTATTTCAGTCAGCTCGATCTTTCTTCTTCAAAGCAAAAAGATTGTATCTTCAAATACAAGAAGTTTTCGTGGTTTTGTTGATTTTCAGCAAATGAACATATTTCAGCGAGCAAGAAGTTTTTTCTTTAATAGCGTAAGATTTTATCTTAAAATACAAGAACTTTTCGTGGTTCTTGTCAATTTTTGTTGGTTTTCATCTTATGAGCTTAGTTCAGTCAGCGAGATCCTTCTTCTTCAAAGCAAAAAGATTTTATCTTCAAATACAAGAACTTTTCGTGGTTTTGTTGATTTTCAGCAAATGAACATATTTCAGCGAGCGAGAAGTTTTTTCTTTAAAAGCGTCAGATTTTATCTTAAAATACAAGAACTTTTCGTGGTTCTTGTCAATTTTTGTTGGTTTTCATCCAATGAACTTATTTCAGTCAGCAAGATCTTTCTTCTTCAAAGCAAAAAGATTTAATCTTCAAACAGAAGAACTTTTCGTGGTTTTGTTGATTTTCAGCAAATGAACATATTTCAGCGAGCGAGAAGTTTTTTCTTTAATAGCGTAAGATTTTATCTTAAAATACAAGAACTTTTCGTGGTTCTTGTCAATTTTTGTTGGTTTTCATCTTATGAACTTATTTCAGTCAGCAAGATCTTTCTTCTTCAAAGCAAAAAGATTTTATCTTCAAATACAAGAACTTTTCGTGGTTTTGTTGATTTTCAGCAAATGAACATATTTCAGCGAGCGAGAAGTTTTTTCTTTAAAAGCGTCAGATTTTATCTTAAAATACAAGAACTTTTCGTGGTTTTGTTGGTTTTCAGCAAATGAACATATTTCAGCGAGCTGGAAGTTTTTTCTTGAATAGCGTAAGATTTTATCTTAAAATACAATGACTTTTCGTGGTTCTTGACAATTTTTGTTGGTTTTCATCCAATGAACTTATTTCAGTCAGCAAGATCTTTCTTCTTCAAAGCAAAAAGATTTTATCTTCAAATACATTAACTTTTCGTGGTTTTGTTGATTTTCAGCAAATGAACATATTTCAGCGAGCGAGAAGTTTTTTCTTTAAAAGCGTCAGATTTTATCTTAAAATACAAGAACTTTTCGTGGTTCTTGTCAATTTTTGTTGGTTTTCATCCAATGAACTTATTTCAGTCAGCAAGATCTTTCTTCTTCAAAGCAAAAAGATTTAATCTTCAAACAGAAGAACTTTTCGTGGTTTTGTTGATTTTCAGCAAATGAACATATTTCAGCGAGCGAGAAGTTTTTTCTTTGAAAGCGTCAGATTTTATCTTAAAATACAAGAACTTTTCGTGGTTTTGTTGGTTTTCAGCAAATGAATATATTTCAGCGAGCTGGAAGTTTTTTCTTGAATAGCGTAAGATTTTATCTTAAAATACAATAACTTTTCGTGGTTCTTGACAATTTTTGTTGGTTTTCATCTCATGAACTTATTTCAGTCAGCGAGATCTTTCTTCTTCAAAGCAAAAAGATTTTATCTTCAAATACAAGAACTTTTCGTGGTTTTGTTGGTTTTCAGCAAATGAACATATTTCAGCGAGCTGGGATTTTTTTCTTTAATAGCGTAAGATTTTATCTTAAAATACAATAACTTTTCGTGGTTCTTGTCAATTTTTGTTGGTTTTCATCTCATGAAATTATTTCAGTCAGCTAGATCTTTCTTCTTCAAAGCAAAAAGATTTTATCTTCAAATACAAGAACTTTTCGTGGTTTTGTTGGTTTTCAGCAAATGAGCATATTTCAGCGAGCTGGGAGTTTTTTCGTTAATAGCGTAAGATTTTATCTTAAAATACAAGAACTTTGCGTGGTTCTTGTCAATTTTTGTTGGTTTTCATCGAATGAACTTATTTCAGTCAGCTTGATCTTTCTTCTTCAAAGCAAAAAGATTTCATCTTCAAATACAAGAACTTTTCGTGGTTTTGTTGGTTTTCAGCAAATGAACATATTTCAGCGAGCTGGGAGTTTTTTCTTGAATAGCGTAAGATTTTATCTTAAAATACAATAACTTTTCGTGGTTGTTGTCAATTTTTGTTGGTTTTCATCGAATGAACTTATTTCAGTCAGCTAGATCTTTCTTCTTCAAAGCAAAAAGATTGTATCTTCAAATACAAGAAGTTTTGGTGGTTTTGTTGATTTTCAGCAAATGAACATATTTCAGCGAGCAAGAAGTTTTTTCTTTAATAGCGTAAGATTTTATCTTAAAATACAAGAACTTTTCGTGGTTCTTGTCAATTTTTGTTGGTTTTCATCTTATGAGCTTAGTTCAGTCAGCAAGATCCTTCTTCTTCAAAGCAAAAAGATTTTATCTTCAAATACAAGAACTTTTCGTGGTTTTGTTGATTTTCAGCAAATGAACATATTTCAGCGAGCGAGAAGTTTTTTCTTTAAAAGCGTCAGATTTTAACTTAAAATACAAGAACTTTTCGTGGTTCTTGTCAATTTTTGTTGGTTTTCATCCAATGAACTTATTTCAGTCAGCTTGATCTTTCTTCTTCAAAGCAAAAAGATTTCATCTTCAAATACAAGAACTTTTCGTGGTTTTGTTGGTTTTCAGCAAATGAACATATTTCAGCGAGCTGGGAGTTTTTTCTTGAATAGCGTAAGATTTTATCTTAAAATACAATAACTTTTCGTGGTTCTTGTCAATTTTTGTTGGTTTTCATCCAATGAACTTATTTCAGTCAGCGAGATCTTTCTTCTTCAAAGCAAAAAGATTGTATCTTCAAATACAAGAAGTTTTCGTGGTTTTGTTGATTTTCAGCAAATGAACATATTTCAGCGAGGGAGAAGTTTTTTCTTCAATAGCGTCAGATTTTATCTTAAAATACAAGAACTTTTCGTGGTTCTTGTCAATTTTTGTTGGTTTTCGTCTTATGAGCTTAGTTCAGTCAGCGAGATCCTTCTTCTTCAAAGCAAAAAGATTTTATCTTCAAATACAAGAACTTTTCGTGGTTTTGTTGATTTTCAGCAAATGAACATATTTCAGCGAGCGAGAAGTTTTTTCTTTAAAAGCGTCAGATTTTATCTTAAAATACAAGAACTTTTCGTGGTTCTTGTCGATTTTTGTTGGTTTTCATCTTATGAACTTATTTCAGTCAGCTTGATCTTTCTTCTTCAAAGCAAAAAGATTGTATCTTCAAATACAAGAAATTTTCGTGGTTTTGTTGATTTTCAGCAAATGAACATATTTCAGCGAGGGAGAAGTTTTTTCTTTAATAGCGTCAGATTTTATCTTAAAATACAAGAAGTTTTCGTGGTTCTTGTCAATTTTTGTTGGTTTTCATCCAATGAACTTATTTCAGTCAGCAAGATCTTTCTTCTTCAAAGCAAAAAGATTTTATCTTCAAATACAAGAACTTTTCGTGGTTTTGTTGATTTTCAGCAAATGAACATATTTCAGCGAGCGAGAAGTTTTTTCATTAATAGCGTCAGATTTTATCCTAAAATACAAGAACTTTTCGTGGTTCTTGTCAATTTTTGTTAGTTTTCATTCAATCAACTTATTTCAGTCAGCTAGATCTTACTTCTTGAAAGCAAAAAGATTTTATCTTCAAATACAAGAACTTTTCGTGATTTTGTTGATTTTCAGCAAATGAACATATTTCAGCGAGCTAGAAGTTTTTTCTTTAATAGCGTAAGATTTTATCTTAAAATACAAGAACTTTTCGTGGTTCTTGTCAATTTTTGTTGGTTTTCATCCAATGAACTTATTTCAGTCAGCGAGATCTTTCTTCTTCAAAGCAAAAAGATTTTATCTTCAAATACAAGAACTTTTCGTGGTTCTTGTCAATTTTTGTTGGTTTTCATCCAATGAACTTATTTCAGTCAGCGAGATCTTTCTTCTTCAAAGCGTCAGATTTTATCTTAAAATACAAGAACTTTTCGTGGTTTTGTTGGTTTTCAGCAAATGAACATATTTCAGCGAGCTGGAAGTTTTTTCTTGAATAGCGTAAGATTTTATCTTAAAATACAATAACTTTTCGTGGTTCTTGACAATTTTTGTTGGTTTTCATCCAATGAACTTATTTCAGTCAGCAATATCTTTCTTCTTCAAAGCGAAAAGATTTTATCTTCAAACAGAAGAACTTTTCGTGGTTTTGTTGATTTTCAGCAAATGAACATATTTCAGCGAGCGAGAAGTTTTTTCTTTAATAGCGTAAGATTTTATCTTAAAATACAAGAACTTTTCGTGGTTCTTGTCAATTTTTGTTGGTTTTCATCTTATGAACTTATTTCAGTCAGCTTGATCTTTCTTCTTCAAAGCAAAAAGATTTTATCTTCAAATACAAGAACTTTTCGTGGTTTTGTTGATTTTCAGCAAATGAACATATTTCAGCGAGCGAGAAGTTTTTTCTTTAAAAGCGTCAGATTTTATCTTAAAATACAAGAACTTTTCGTGGTTTTGTTGGTTTTCAGCAAATGAACATATTTCAGCGAGCTGGAAGTTTTTTCTTGAATAGCGTAAGATTTTATCTTAAAATACAATAACTTTTCGTGGTTCTTGACAATTTTTGTTGGTTTTCATCTCATGAACTTATTTCAGTCAGCGAGATCTTTCTTCTTCAAAGCAAAAAGATTTTATCTTCAAATACAAGAACTTTTCGTGGTTTTGTTGGTTTTCAGCAAATGAACATATTTCAGCGAGCTGGGAGTTTTTTCTTTAATAGCGTAAGATTTTATCTTAAAATACAAGAACTTTTCGTGGTTCTTGTCAATTTTTGTTGGTTTTCATCTAATGAACTTATTTCAGTCAGCTGGATCTTTCTTCTTCAAAGCAAAAAGATTTTATCTTCAAATAGAAGAACTTTTCGTGGTTTTGTTGGTTTTCAGCAAATGAACATATTTCAGCGAGCTGGGATTTTTTTCTTTAATAGCGTAAGATTTTATCTTAAAATACAAGAACTTTTCGTGGTTCTTGTCAATTTTTGTTGGTTTTCATCTCATGAAATTATTTCAGTCAGCTAGATCTTTCTTCTTCAAAGCAAAAAGATTTTATCTTCAAATACAAGAACTTTTCGTGGTTTTGTTGGTTTTCAGCAAATGAGCATATTTCAGCGAGCTGGGAGTTTTTTCGTTAATAGCGTAAGATTTTATCTTAAAATACAATAACTTTTCGTGGTTCTTGTCAATTTTTGTTGGTTTTCATCGAATGAACTTATTTCAGTCAGCTAGATCTTTCTTCTTCAAAGCAAAAAGATTGTATCTTCAAATACAAGAAGTTTTCGTGGTTTTGTTGATTTTCAGCAAATGAACATATTTCAGCGAGCAAGAAGTTTTTTCTTTAATAGCGTAAGATTTTATCTTAAAATACAAGAACTTTTCGTGGTTCTTGTCAATTTTTGTTGGTTTTCATCTTATGAGCTTAGTTCAGTCAGCGAGATCCTTCTTCTTCAAAGCAAAAAGATTTTATCTTCAAATACAAGAACTTTTCGTGGTTTTGTTGATTTTCAGCAAATGAACATATTTCAGCGAGCGAGAAGTTTTTTCTTTAAAAGCGTCAGATTTTATCTTAAAATACAAGAACTTTTCGTGGTTCTTGTCAATTTTTGTTGGTTTTCATCCAATGAACTTATTTCAGTCAGCAAGATCTTTCTTCTTCAAAGCAAAAAGATTTTATCTTCAAATACATTAACTTTTCGTGGTTTTGTTGATTTTCAGCAAATGAACATATTTCAGCGAGCGAGAAGTTTTTTCTTTAAAAGCGTCAGATTTTATCTTAAAATACAAGAACTTTTCGTGGTTCTTGTCAATTTTTGTTGGTTTTCATCCAATGAACTTATTTCAGTCAGCAAGATCTTTCTTCTTCAAAGCAAAAAGATTTAATCTTCAAACAGAAGAACTTTTCGTGGTTTTGTTGATTTTCAGCAAATGAACATATTTCAGCGAGCGAGAAGTTTTTTCTTTAATAGCGTAAGATTTTATCTTAAAATACAAGAACTTTTCGTGGTTCTTGTCAATTTTTGTTGGTTTTCATCTTATGAACTTATTTCAGTCAGCTTGATCTTTCTTCTTCAAAGCAAAAAGATTTTATCTTCAAATACAAGAACTTTTCGTGGTTTTGTTGATTTTCAGCAAATGAACATATTTCAGCGAGCGAGAAGTTTTATCTTCAATAGCGTCAGATTTTATCTTAAAATACAAGAACTTTTCGTGGTTCTTGTCAATTTTTGTTGGTTTTCATCTTATGAGCTTATTTCAGTCAGCGAGATCCTTCTTCTTCAAAGCAAAAAGATTTTATCTTCAAATACAAGAACTTTTCGTGGTTTTGTTGATTTTCAGCAAATGAACATATTTCAGCGAGCGAGAAGTTTTTTCTTTAAAAGCGTCAGATTTTATCTTAAAATACAAGAACTTTTCGTGGTTCTTGTCGATTTTTGTTGGTTTTCATCTTATGAACTTATTTCAGTCAGCTTGATCTTTCTTCTTCAAAGCAAAAAGATTGTATCTTCAAATACAAGAAATTTTCGTGGTTTTGTTGATTTTCAGCAAATGAACATATTTCAGCGAGGGAGAAGTTTTTTCTTTAATAGCGTCAGATTTTATCTTAAAATACAAGAACTTTTCGTGGTTCTTGTCAATTTTTGTTGGTTTTCATCCAATGAACTTATTTCAGTCAGCAAGATCTTTCTTCTTCAAAGCAAAAAGATTTTATCTTCAAATACAAGAACTTTTCGTGGTTTTGTTGATTTTCAGCAAATGAACATATTTCAGCGAGCGAGAAGTTTTTTCTTTAATAGCGTCAGATTTTATCCTAAAATACAAGAACTTTTCGTGGTTCTTGTCAATTTTTGTTGGTTTTCATCCAATGAACTTATTTCAGTCAGCGAGATCTTTCTTCTTCAAAGCAAAAAGATTTTATCTTCAAATACAAGAACTTTTCGTGGTTTTGTTGATTTTCAGCAAATGAACATATTTCAGCGAGCGAGAAGTTTTTTCTTTAATAGCGTCAGATTTTATCCTAAAATACAAGAACTTTTCGTGGTTCTTGTCAATTTTTGTTGGTTTTCATCGAATGAACTTATTTCAGTCAGCTTGATCTTTCTTCTTCAAAGCAAAAAGATTTTATCTTCAAATACAAGAACTTTTCGTGGTTTTGTTGATTTTCAGCAAATGAACATATTTCAGCGAGCGAGAAGTTTTTTCTTTAAAAGCGTCAGATTTTATCTTAAAATACAAGAACTTTTCGTGGTTCTTGTCAATTTTTGTTGGTTTTCATCCAATGAACTTATTTCAGTCAGCAAGATCTTTCTTCTTCAAAGCAAAAAGATTTTATCTTCAAATACAAGAACTTTTCGTGATTTTGTTGATTTTCAGCAAGTGAACATATTTCAGCGAGCGAGAAGTTTTTTCTTTAATAGCGTCAGATTTTATCTTAAAACACAAGAACTTTTCGTGGTTCTTGTCAATTTTTGTTGGTTTTCATCCAATGAACTTATTTCAGTCAGCTGGATCTTTCTTCTTCAAAGCAAAAAGATTTTATCTTCAAATACAAGAACTTTTCGTGGTTTTGTTGATTTTCAGCAAATGAACATATTTCAGCGAGCGAGAAGTTTTTTCTTTGATAGCGTCAGATTTTATCCTAAAATACAAGAACTTTTCGTGGTTCTTGTCAATTTTTGTTGGTTTTCATCCAATGAACTTATTTCAGTCAGCCAGATCTTTCTTCTTGAAAGCAAAAACATTTTATCTTCAAATACAAGAACTTTTCGTGGTTTTGTTGATTTTCAGCAAATGAACATATTTCAGCGAGCGAGAAGTTTTTTCTTTAATAGCGTCAGATTTTATCTTAAAATACAAGAACTTTTCGTGGTTCTTGTCAATTTTTGTTGGTTTTCATTC